>NC_141096.1:31174452-31504452 GCF_041138505.1 Cibotium barometz | reverse complement strand
GGAGAGCTTACAAGCTCTATGTAAGTTAATTTTCTTACTTTGTTTAATGAAAAATCTATGGTTTTCTTGATTTTTATGTTTTTAAATATTTGAATTAAATTCAAATGCTATACCTTTGATAAAAAGGCCACCCCTTTCTCTTCTTTACATTCCAACCTTTCTCAATCGTAGAAAGATTAATTAAGGAATTAATTAAACTCTTCTTCTTATTTACTCTCTTGAATTTAGAAAATTATGTAGATTAGAGTTCTATAAATCTAATTTGGGTTAATTCAAGTTAGATAACAAATGATAAAAATGAGAAATGGTCAGCCATACAAAGGAGGTTATGGCAAACTTTTCTAGAATTTTATGGAAAAGAAAGTTTGTTTTTATGTTATTCCAAAAGAGTAATTCCCACCATTTTTGCATCTAAAAGAAATATTCTAATTACTCCATGTACATATTCACCTATGAATATGCATGGATATCACTGATACTAATTATTAAAGTTAATTTCTATGCATAGAAAGATGCATAATGGAATTTTTTTATTACAAAAGTGTTATTCTTATTAAATTAATTTTTATGCATAGAAAGATGCATAAATAAATTTTTTTATTACAAAAGTGTTATTCTTATTAAATTGATTTTTTATGCATAAAAAGATGCATAAAAGAATTTTTTTATTACAAAAGTGTTATTCTTATTAAATTGATTTTTTATGCATAGAAAGATGCATAAAGGAATTTTTTTAATTACAAAAGTGTTATTCTTATTAAAATTGATTTTATGCATAGAAAGATGCATAAAGGAATTGTTTTTATTACAAAAGTGTTATTCTTATTAAATTTGATTTTTATGCATAGAAAGATGCATAAAGGAATTATTTTTACTACAAAAGTGTTATTCTTATTAAAATTGATTTTATGCATAGAAAGATGCATAAAGAAATTATTTTTATTACAAAAGTGTTATTCTTATTAAAATTGATTTTATGCATAGAAAGATGCATAAAGGAATTATTTTTATTACAAAAGTGTTATTCTTATTAAATATGATTTTTATGCATGGAAAGATGTATAAAGGAATTATTTTTATTATAAAAATTTTATTCTTATTAAAATTGATTTTATGCATAGAAAGATGCATAAAGGAATTATTTTTATTACAAAAGTGTTATTCTTATTAAAATTGATTTTATGCATGGAAAGATGCATAAAGGAATTATTTTTATTACAAAAGTGTTTTTCTTATTAAATTTTTATGCATGGAAAGATGCATAAAGAAATTATTTTTATTATCAAAGTATTATTCTTATTAAATTTGATTTTTATGCATGGAAAGATGCATAAAGAAATTATTTTTATTACAAAAGTGTTATTCTTATTAAATTTGATTTTATGCATGGAAAGATGCATAAAGGAATTATTTTAATTACAAAAAAGTTATTTTTATAAAATTTGAATTTTATGCATAGAAAGATGCATAAAGGAATTATTTTTATTACAAAAGATGCATAAAATTATTTGAATTTTATGCATAGAAAGATGCATAAAGGAATTATTTTTATTACAAAAGTGTTATTCTTATTAAATTTGATTTTATGCATAAATAGATGCATAAAAGGATTTTTTTTATAAAAGTGTTATTCCCATTAAAGTTGATTTTTATGCATGAATAGATGCATAAAGAATTTTTATATCAAAACTAGAATTCTCTTAAATTCTATGTTTAAATTCTATGAGTATTTGATAAATGAATAATTAAATACTCTAAGAGAGAAATTTCTATCGTTTTATATTCACGCAAATTGTTAAAAAAAATCAAAAAATCTATCGAGATCAAAATATTCAGATAAATGATTAATCTATTTCTCATTGGAATTCGTAACTAATTTAGAAATCAATTAAGTGAATATTCAAAGAAAGAAATTCAGTAAAATAGTAATTGAATTATTAAACCTTTTCGAGAAAGATAGTTCACGAAAAATCTTATCCGGATCGAACCTTGAATCAGACTATGACCAAGACCAAACTCTTTTGTCAGTTTCGAGAAAAGAAGGTGTGACCAGTTTAGAAAAATATACTCAAAACTCCCACCAAATCTAAAACTAAGTTTGAGACCCTTCGAATTGATATGTGGATCAAGGTTATAGAATTCGAGGAATTCTGGTATGAAATTCAGAATTTCGATCAAGAAGTTTTGGGGATACTGATTCAAGAAATTTTCCTTATATTATTCAAAGAAAATCAAACTAAAAACTTGTATAGAAATGAGATGTGATGAGCTGCGATGTGAATCAGATAGATGTGAATGAATGGATGGATGGGATGTGATGAGAATCAGGATGTGAATGTGTATGTGAAGAATGGATGCGAGTGTGTATGTGGAGAATGGATGTGAATGGATGTGGATGTGTATGTGAAGAATGGATGTGGATGTGTAAGTGAAGAATGAATGTGGATGTGTATGTAAAAATGGATGTGACTGTGTATGTGAAGAATGGATGTGACTGTGTATGTGAAGAATGGATGTGAATGTGTATGTGAAGAGTGGATGTGAATGTGTATGTGAAGAAAGGATGTGGATGAGTATGTGAAAGAATAGATGTGGATGTATGCGAAAGAATGGATGTGGATGTATGCGAAAGAATGGATGTGGATGTGTATGCGAAAGAATGTGATGTGACATGAATATATGTGGATGTAAAGAGATGTGATGTGACATGAATATATGTGGATGTGAAGTGATAGATATAAATGTATGGATAGATGTGGGTAGTCGTACATATGAACGATTGGATAGATGTGGATGAATGAGATGAGATGTGAATGAGATATGATGTGGATAGATGTGATGTGATATGATGTGATGTTATGTGGATAGAATGTATGTGATGGGATGGTGATGTGAATGAATGAGATGTGATGTCATGTGAATCGGGATGTGAATGAATGCTATGGGATGTGAATGGATGAGATGTGATGTCATGTGAATCGGGATGTGAATGAATGAGATGTGATGTGAAATGAATGTGATGTAAATTGGGATGTGAAATGGATGTGATGTAAATTGGGATGGATGTGAATGCATGATATGTGATGGGAATGAAAATTATGTGATTGGATGAAAATGGGAATGAAAATGATGTGATTGGATGAGAATGGGAATGAAAATGATGTGATTGGATGAGAATGGGAATATATATGAAATGGATGTAGATTGATGTGGAATAATGTGGAAAAACGAGAGTTCGTTATAGAAATTATTTTTATGACCTGTTTTTAAATGACTGTTTTATGTCAAGAATATTGGGAAAGCATTTTGACTGTCTTGTGAATGAGGTCGTGGAGACCTAACTGATAAAGTTGCAACAGCTAACGGAGAGTCAACGGAGGACGTCTCGTATAGTGAGATCGACCGAGGTCTTGACTAGCCTCGGTTCGATTTAAATGGTGAGCTTCCGATACGGTGGATGAGGGACCAAGGAAGCGGCCTATGAGTGAAGCGGTAGGTGACCTGCGAAAAGGATCCTAGAGGGTGCTGACCATACGGTGCTCGGGCTCTGGGTCGCCAAAGATACCCACACGTGCGTTGTGGAAGATATTGGAACAAGGAGTAAGAGTTGTTTTCTGAATTCGGGCATGGATCTGGTTGATTGACCTTGTTGGTCCCTCAACGGATGAGTCCATGGCTCTTTTACGTGGATTTGTTGGTTGATCTTGCTGATCTTCAACGGAGATTCCATTTTGATTTTTATAAGTGAATATATTGCCGGGTACTATGAGCTAGGAACTATCGAAAAGACCCCTGAATGAGTGGACAAGTGGTGAGCGTTCTGATTGCCAATGATGCCGGTCTTCAAATGGAAGTACCGCAATTGTATGGAATACCTGACTTGCTCGAGGCCTAGACATGATGATATTTACCTTAAATTTCCAAGGATCGTGACTACCCGTATATGCCGAGGGTATAACTGTAGCTCTTTACTGGCAGTATATATGAGCAAATCTAAGACCTTAAAATAATAAGCAAAAATGCTATCCAGATGATGAATTCGAATGTGGTTGATATGATTTTAAAATTCTAGTTGAGAACTGATGAGTTGAATTGGATTCTGATTGAAAAATGATGATTCTTGAGTTTTGGTTGAAAAGCGATAAGCTGAGTAAAACCACAATAAGGATGAATGGGACGAGTCCCTGTGATGATGTTCGTAACTGGAATGACAATAATGACTTCAGTAAATTACTATGAGATTAGTGGATTGTGCTGATAGATTGATACTGTTAATACTTAACCTAGTGGATCAAGTTAAGGGATGTCAAATTAAAAACCTGTATAATTGAAATTCCCATGGAGGAATGTTCAGATGGAAATTTCGGTCTAATGGACCATTATTGTGTTAAGGGTATAAATGATATGATCTGAAAGAATTGTTATCTGATTATGAGTTCTATATAAGGAATCTTTATCCCAGGATTTTGTTGGGTTCACCAAACTATAAGGAACCCGCAGAATTAGTTGGATCTTAGGGGAAAGAGTTGTCCTCTAGTTTGTGAGATGAAGACATCTCGCGTTTTTTAAGTGGGGTTTTTTTAAGTGGGGTAGGATGCAAGATTCCTCCCTCCAGTTTTTGAGGTGTGCAGGTGTAAGAACCTCCCCTTCTCATCTTATAATTATTCCCCTCTCTGAAATAAAAGAAAGATCATATTTTACCCTGTTTTGGCTTGGAGAGAGAAAATTATCTAGAGAGAGGTAATTCAAAATTGAGATATTTTTGAATATTAAAATCCTCCTAGTGTCTAAAATGGTTTCCCTTGAAAGAGAAATTCAAAAAGAACTTTTCAACAATGTGCAATTGGAATTAATTGAAAATAAGTATAAAGGTCCTCAGCCTAAGGGTCCAGATTTTCAAAAATTTTTAGATTATGGTCCAATTAAGGTTCCTATGGACCAATAACATTAATCCAAATATAGGGAGGAGATAAATTGAAGAATAAAAGAAACCCCCCCAAAAAAAATGAGTAAATGCTCACATAAGATAAAGAGTGGACTAAGGACCAAAGAAAAGGATTAAAAAACTGAATTTTGACACCTCAGTGTGTTGATCTCCCCTCATGAAGTAGGCACCTTTTTCTCATCATTACTCCCAATTTTTAATCAATAAAATGAGATATTTTCATCTCTCCTCTCTCCTAATTCAAAACTAGATCCAAAAAGTAAGCTGAACTGACCAAAAAATGGTCAAAAATTGACCAAATTGATCTAGAAAATTCTAGAATCAGTTTGCTTGGTTAGAGGCTCACTTTTCCTATAAATAGAAGCCTCCCTCTTTGTAAAAGCTTAATGGTGTTTATGCACTGTTACTCTGCTCCTGTCCTGAGCCATTTACATTGAATTTTTTAATAATTCAATTGTTTTTGGCCTAATCCTCTCCAAAGTAAATTGGTGGCCACTCTTGCTTCAAACAAGAGTGGAACTCTCAATCCCTTAAGCCAAAGGAGAGCTTACAAGCTCTATATAAGTTAATTTTCTTACTTTGTTTAATGAAAAATCTATGGTTTTCTTGATTTTTATGTTTTTAAATGTTTGAATTAAATTCAAATGCTATGCCTTTGATAAAAAGGCCACCCCCTTCTCTTCTTTACATTCCAACCTTTCTCAATCCTAGAAAGATTAATTAAGGGATTAATTAAACTCTTCTTATTGTTTACTCTCTTGAATTTAGAAAATTATGTAGATTAGAGTTCTATAAATCTAATTTGGGTTAAATCAAGTTAGATAATGAATGATAAAAATGAGAAATGGTCAGCGATAAAATTTTCAAAATTTTATGAAAAAGAAAGTTTGTTTTTATGTTATTCGAAAAGAGTAATTTTCATCATTTTTACATCTAAAAGAAACATTATAATTACTCCATGTACATATTCAGCTATGAATATGCATGGATATCACTGATATTAATTATTAAATTTGATTTCTATGCATAGAAAGATGCATAATAGAATTTTTATATTACAAAAGTGTTATTCTTATTAAATTGATTTTTATGCATAGAAAGATGCATAAAGGAATTTTTTTAATTACAAAAGTGTTATTCTTATTAAATTGATTTTTTATGCATAGAAAGATGCATAATAGAAATTTTTTATTATAAAAGTGTTATTTTTATTAAAATGGATTTTATGCATAGAAAGATACATAAAGGAATTATTTTTATTACAAAAGTGTTATTCTTATTAAATTTGATTTTTATGCATAGAAAGATACATAAAGAAATTATTTTTATTAAAAAAGTGTTATTCTTATTAAATTTGATTTTTATGCATAGAAAGATGCATAAAGGAATTATTTTTATTACAAAAGTGTTATTCTTTAAATTGATTTTATGCATAGAGAGATGCATAAAGAAATTATTTTATTACAAAAGTGTTATTCTTATTAAATTTGATTTTTATGCATAGAAAGATGCATAAAGGAATTATTTTTATTACAAAAGTGTTATTCTTATTAAAATTGATTTTATGCATAGAAAGATGCATAAAGAAATTATTTTTATTACAAAAATATTATTCTTATTAAATTTGATTTTTATGCATAGAAAGATGCATAAAGAATTTATTTTTATTAAAAAGTGTTATTATTATTAAATTTAATTTTTATGCATGGAAAGATGCATAAAGGAATTATTTTTATTACAAAAGTGTTATTCTTATTAAAATTGATTTTATGCATAGAAAGATACACAAAGGAATTATTTTATTACAAAAGTGTTATTCTTATTAAATTTGATTTTTATGCATGGAAAGATGCATAAAGGAATTATTTTTATTACAAAAGTGTTATTCTTATTGAAATTGATTTTATGCATAGAAAGATGCATAAAGGAATTATTTTTATTACAAAAGTGTTATTCTTATTAAATTTGATTTTTATGCATAGAAAGATGCATAAAGGAATTATTTTTATTACAAAAGTGTTATTCTTATTAAATTTGATTTTTTATGCATAGAAAGATGCATAGAAAGATGCATAAAGGAATTATTTTTATTACAAAAGTGTTATTCTTATTAAATTTGCTTTTTATGCACGGAAAGATGCATAAAGGATTTTTTTTTCACAAAAGTGTTATTCCTATTAAAATTGATTTTTATGCAAGGAACGATGCATAAAGAAATTATTTTTATTACAAAAGTGTTATTCTTATTAAATTTGATGTTTATGCATGGAAAGATGCATAAAGGAATTATTTTTATTACAAAAGTGTTATTCTTATTAAATTTGATTTTTATGCATAGAAAGATGCATAAAGGATTTATTTTTATTACAAAAGTGTTATTCTTATTAAAATTGATTTTATGCATAAAAGGATTTTTTAAATAAAAGTGTTATTCCCATTGAAGTTGATTTTTATGCATGAATAGATGCATAAAGAATTTTTATATCAAAACTAGAATTCTCTTAAATTTTATGTTTAAATTCTATGAGTATTTGATAAATGAATAATTAAATACTCTAAGAGAGAAATTTCTATCATTTTATATTCATGCGGATTGTAAAAAGAAAATTCAAAAAATCTATCGAGATCGAAATATTCAGATAAATGATTGATCTATTCCTCATTTCAGATAAATGATTAATCTATTCCTCATTGGAATTCGTAACTAATTTAGAAATCAGTTAAGTGAATATTCAAAGAAAGAAATTCAGTAAAATAGTAACTGAATTATCAAACCTTTTCGAGAAAGATAGTTCAGGAAAAATCTTATCCAACTCGAACCTTGAATCAGACTATGACCAAGACCAAATCTTCAATGGAAATTCCATTTTGATTTTTATAAGTGAATATATTGCCGCGTACTATGAGCTAGGAACTATCGAAAAGGGCCCTGAGTGGACAGGTGGTGAGCGTTCTGGTTGTTGCCAAATGATGCCATAGGTACACCGATGAAGGAAAAATTGGAAATTAGAATTCAACCGGATATTTTGGAGGATTATAATCAGTGATACTACAGTTTCATTAAATGATTGTTTTAAAGACAACTGAATCTGTGAAAAAGGAAATTTCATATTGGGTGTGTAAGTGGTGTGACTAGTTTTAAATTTGTATGAATATCCGGCTAGGGGTCCTGGGAACTCTTTTCCATGGTACTACCTAGGACAAAACCTAACCAAATTCTTAAATGAATCCCATCACTACAATGGTTGGGTGGTTGGCTATTGGCTAACCCACGAGATTGGATGGGGTAGGCTGGATTGATGGATCCCTAAAATGAGACTCAATTCTATTATGGTATGATAGATGAAGTAAATCCTGGATAAAAATTGTTCTATGGAAAAGAATCAATGGCTGTGCCTCTCGATAAGGAAAAAAGCATTGGTCTCTATGACCGAAGTGCAAGTCTTTTCCTTGATCTGACTATGGGACTTACGGGTTTGGTCAGATCAGTTCAGTTAGCTAAGGCTCTTGACTACGTTAGAGTAAATTTATCCTGGAGGAATCGCCCATGCTTTACGGGTAAGGGAAGTTTTTCCAAGTTCAGCTTTGGAAGAACCGCCCGATAGATTAGTCTCTTATCCGGATATCCATGGGCAAGGCCCCGAGTGAGGGACCCTGCCCCTCGCAAGAAGTGCTACTTTCGCTGCTAGTACCCCTGAGTTCTTTGTGCGGAGGGGACAAGGATCTTTCAAGAAGTGTAGAGCTACCCCAAGAGAGCTATAAACTAAACAAGAGAGCTATAAACTAAACCATGTTCTTGTAGTTTCATCGCCAGTGGTTGTGGCAAAAGTTCTTGCAACTCAAAGACTACCAACCTAATCTAAAATTTATTATATTTTAAAGGGATGTCACCAATCACAACCACCAAGATGAAACTAAGATGAAGAACTTCATTGACCTCTACTATGCCTCGAACCTAGTAATGGTGGCTACATAAGCTAGTTGTACTTGCACTTAACATAGTGCCAAAAGATACATGGGCCAAATATAATATTTGATCTAAATGTAGGAGGCCTTACCATAAAATATGAGCTTGAATACTATAAATAAATCAAATAATTCCATGGGAAGCATCTCATTATCACTTTTGAAGATATGCTAGACACGGTCTTTTCAAAGAGCTTCACAGTAATGAGATGGACATGCCATTATCTTTCTTACAAACCTTTCTTTACTCCTTGCCCATGGAAGCTTCTTCAATGTCTATGGTTGGAGACATGAGAACATGGTCACCTTGAGGAAAGGAGATATGTTATTCACTCCGATTAACATGGCCTCACCTCTCCTACTATTTTGTAAGGCATTGTGCCACCTTTTTTTAATGAAAGCCTATCTTTTGTAAGACGGTGTTGAAGTATATAAAGTAGCTTTATGTGAGCTATAAAGTAGAAGTATATAAAGTAGCTTTATGTGAGCTATAAAAGCATAGATTGGGAAAGTATAAAGACATGATTCCTTATGGCCGGTGTTGAGGTCGAAATCACAAGAATTTTTAGAACTCCTTCAGCTAATTGATTAGCAACATGATCAATTTTGAAAACCTTACTGTAGTGATGATGGAAGAATCTAGCACTCCTCCCCACTATTCACACACATGAATTCCATGTGCTCCTTCATCTATCTAGAGGTGTCAACTTTGGAAGGTTTAAAGAAAGGAAAATTGTAATTGCAGACTCTCTTTTTCAAAGCTTAGAACTCTTCCACATTCCACCTTCTCTTGATCGACATGTATGTTGGCTTGATCCTTTTGACATGTGGCATGTTAATATAGTAATTCTAGTATTGCTAAAGGTATAAGTACTTTCTCCTCCACTTTTGTCGTATGCCCATGATCTCTTCAAGCACTATCTGTTTAGTTACCCAAAGGTAGATATTTTTTCCTCCACTTTTGTTATAATGCCTATGAGCTCTTCAAGCACTAGCTCTTTAGTTACCTAAGGCCAATCTTCATAACCTCCTCTAGTATCCTTTGAGTGTTGTGCCCTCCATGTGTCAAAGATTTCCCACACAATTACTGTGCCCTCCATGTGCCAAAGATTTCCCACACAATGACTGTGCCTTCCATGTGCCAAAGCTTTCCCACACAATTACTATCACCATTCTAATTTATAGCATTGACTAAATGTGATGGATTCTCAACAATCACTTCTTCATTGGTGTTCTCATTAGCTTTGAGTGCTACAATTGAGGTATTGTGCATATGCCTTGGGTGGTAGTGTATCCATGTAATACTACCTTCTTTAGCATCTTTAGTGTGGTGTCTTTGCAAAGTAAAGAATTGCTAGCTACTACATAAGTTTCCATTTATATATATGTAAATCATGGATGGTGAATGATGATTGTTATACCTACACATGCTACCTTGGAAGGAATATAAGATATCTTTATCTAAGCTAGTGTTGAGGTGAGTATTAAATCAACTTCAAGGTCTACAGAGGGTTAGTGGGAAGGTTTATCCTAAGTATGATCCTAATTATAGATGAAGAAGTAAAAGGTGCTTATGCCTATGATGATTTATCCTAGGTACGATCCTAAGCATAAATGAAGAAGTAGAAGAAGGTACTTATGCTTGTGATGTGGGTGTGAGGGATTGTTCTTGGGATTCTTGTGTGTTAGTAGTGTTTGTCGGGGGCTAAGGGGGCCTTGTGGAGACCATGGCCTGCTAAGGTTTCTTCTTGCTTCCTTTATTTGGCCTTGTCTTCATCTTCTAGTGAGATAATAGTTCCACCCTTTTAAAGAAGTAGTTTGTATCTTTGCCCTTGTCTTCATCTTCTAGTGACAGTGGGTCCAGAAGTGGTTTGTATCTTTAAACAAGTGGCTTTCTCATCTTTAATAGGGTATGCTACATGGGTCCTTTGATAAAGTAAGATTATGCCCCTCATATGATAGGCAATACTATTATGGTTGACTAGGCGATGTTGTGTTGCTCTTGGTGCACCCATCACCTTACAGGCAATAGAACCTCAAAGGCTAGCTGAGGGATGGTTTCCTCTAGGAACTTAAGTTCTATCATGGCCTCTTCCTAATCATTCAGGGTGGCATCCTCAAGAATTTAGCACCCTTCTCAATCACTTGGGCCTGTCTTTTGCTTTCTTGCAAAGTCTTATTAAGGAGGATCCACATGGCTGCCTCTTTTTTCAACAATAATTCCAGCTATGAGTCTTAGGCTAACCAAGTGCACTATATAAGAACTTTATGAATATTTGAGCATTTTGAATCGTTGTCTACTTGTTTGGTCTTGCAAGCTACATAGGTTGTGTTGTAGTAGTAATATTCCGAATTAACCATGTGCCCCTCGTGGATGCGGTGGACTATGTTAGTGTTACAATAATTATACCTATCCATTAGCTTCATGTTGGTTATAATCTATAGTGCTTGGGTTGGTACTACTAATTAAGGCTTCAAATTAATGTATTCAAACCTTTTTGGGTTGGCTATTATGCCACACATAAAGCAAGTTTGTCCTTCTTGTTTAGTTATCCACATCCAAGTGGACAATTCATTTGCATACCATCATTTGTGATCAATCTACCAATCTTTGTTGTGGGGTTCAATCAAAGGGTTGCCTTGTGGAGCAACAATTGGGTTTTTTTTGTTAGCATGGAAACCACTTGTTAATATAAGGTCGATTGGTGTTAGTAAGGATCAACATTTTTGGGGGACTCTCTTTGTGGTAGGATTTCTAGACCGATTTAACTTTGGATTGTAATCCTTTGTTGGATTTGGTGGCCTTCATAGTTATGAATTGATGTGTGAAAGTTTTCCATATAGAGACCAATTAGCTACCTTCTTGTATATATGTGATCGCATCTACGAGATGTTGGATCTACTAGTTAATGTGCTTGGTGACCTCCACTACATTTGGTGGATGATTAGATGTGTATAATTGAGGGGTAACTTCAAAATAAAGTGTGATCCCTTGGTATTGGATTGTGGAACCAATTCCATTATAAAAAATATGATTTACATTTGGAGAGAGCAAGCTGAATCCAAAAGTGCTCATTACCTTTAGTATGGATTGCTATGGGAATGCAAACTGACTTGATCAGAGGTCATGCCTTTTTGGCTAGGATTTGGGAGAATGTTCAAGAACAAGTTGCTTGAGCTGAAAGTCCTCTTCTCATAGGGAGCCTACAAGGAAGGAGATTTTAGATTTTTGGTTTTGCTTTAAGAGGGGACATGGAGTTTTCTTTTATGTGTTGCAAGCTTTCTTGTCCATATTTTGGGGTCTCCACCAAAGACTTCCATTTTGGAACGGATTTTGTGTGAAGATAGATTCTCATGCAAGAGAGGAGATGATACAAGGAGAGAATTCTAGCAAATAAGCCTCGACCATATTTGAAGTTGCTTGGGAATTTACCATGACACGGTTAAAGATTGATTTCTTTTTGCATCTTTGCAGCAAGGAAAGCTCCACTGAATTACAATAAGAGTCTCTTGGTAACTAGGGAAAGTTCTAGTGGAAGGGAGGGATTTTCAACCAAAAGATAGAATATCTGGAAAAGCAACAGTGAATCTGTTGACAATTGAACTGATTAGGAACAAAGTCTTAGTTCAACCTTGACTTGAGTAGCTGACAAAAGGGATCTTGTGATCATGACTGGGTGCTTTATTAGCACATGTTTTACTAAGCAACATGGGTTACTTTTCAGATTGTGCTAGTAAACTTATCTTGCTCATGGAAGTATGTATTGCATGCGGCTCTGAGAGAGAGCTATGTACATATGGTACAAAAGTCAATGCAAGAGACGAGAAAGCTAGTATAGCTTATAAGCCCTAAAAACGCAAACACAACAGATGTATGGGGGCTTAATTTAGTTGGCTCATGACTCTATAGGTGTACCAAATGCCAAGTAATGTAAATAAAACAAAGTGGGAGGAATCAATAACCTTGTAGTACAAGGTCAATTAGTGACTACTAGCAAGTATTGGCACACATGTAGTTTAGCAGTAGGTCTAGAGTGTGCTTTTTGAATTGGAGCTAGGGTTAACTTTACTAGGACTCATTACATTTTAGTCCTATTTGATTTAGATGGAATTGATATGCAAGTTACTTTAACTATTTCAATAGTAAGGATCCAATTCTAGCTTAGGTAAGGGCTAAGGAACTTATGTGGATGTTGTGGTGGGATATAATAATTTGAGGATAGGCTTAAAGTTAATTGTCTTCTACTTAGATTCACAAGGACATGTTGTGGTGGGATATAATAATTTGAGGATAGGCTTAAAGTTAATTGTCTTCTACTTAGATTCACAAGGACATGAATCTAATAGATCGGACAGATAATGTCACATCCCTAATTGGGCTTAGGGGGATAAGATAACTATAGATAAGGGTATATGCTAACCCAGGGTTAGGTGATGATAGAGCTTGCCCTAGAGTATATCAAGGATGAGGTTTTGACTAACCTCGGGCCAATTAAAAGCTAACTCTTCTAGTTAGATTCACACCTACACCATTCCTATTATTATCTCATCAAAATGGAGAATTAATAGATTCTTTCTCAGAAGCGACACAAGGACATGAATCTAATAGACGGGACAGATAATGTTACATCCCTAAGCGGGCTTAGGGGGATAAGATAACTAAAGATAAGGGTATATGCTAACCCAAGGTTAGCATATAGTAGGTGATGATAGGGCTTGCCCTAGAGTATATCAAGGATGAGGCTCTGATTTACATTAGGCCAATTGAAAGCTAACTAGAGCTAACAATGGCTTGCCCTAGAGTATATCAAGGATGAGGCTCTGATTTACATTGGGCCAATTGAAAGCTAACTAGAGCTAACAATGGTTAAAAGTTAATAATAAATCGTTGCGCGCTAGTTTTTATCACAGACTCATTGACATCAAGACTGACATGATATTTTCTAATCCTCTAGGGTCTTCAGGAATGTGGGCCTAACATTGGTAGTAAAGGATCCAGCTACTACTGGTTAGCCCACTAGCTAGTTGCACTAATGACAATTGTGAGGAATGGGGTGCATGTCATGGGACATGCATGCCTTTAGGGTGCGGACCAGTGCATTGATCTCCAACTTGGGGGTGGTGGCTCACTGTTATATTTGGTTTGGAGTCTATTGTTGGATAGCAAGTGCTAGTTGAACCCACCTATGTCCTTATGTATGTAATTGTTGTTTAGGTGTAGAAAACCATGGATTGCACATGCTTGGATATGCTTCATGATTTATGTGTGTATGGATCTTGGGTGGATAGATAGGTAAGTGGACTTCTCACTTAGGGTGTTTTAGCAACTAAAAAGGATAGCAAAAGACTACCATTAAAATCCTTATTATTGTCCAATTGAATGTATTGACCTACCTCCACTCACCCCATCCTACCCCTTATGTCACCCTCTTGAATCCATTAGCCTTTTTTTTGTGGTTTTTTTTTTTGGGGGGGGGGGGGGGGGGGGGGCTCCTTACTTGCGTTTTAAATTTGTTTCCTCATCGAGTGATCCCAAACTATCAATCACTAAAATTTAATATTATCTAGCAATGAAATGAGATCTTAAAGAATATATCACATATAAAAAAGCTAAGAATTACAATTACTTTGATGTGCTCCATTGTAGTGCTTTACTATCTCATGTCATTATGTGGATATGGATTTTAAAAGCATAGTTTTAACAAGCGAATTATTTTTATGAATTATTCATGAGTTCAGGCAATGCGTTTTGTGGGTAAATATTGATCTCCCCAGTTTAAGGGTGTGCTAACTATGAAGTTTGGGGGCATAGTTTCATGAGAAGAGACCAAAAAGAGAGAGAGAGAACAACCAGCAACTACAAGTACATATACTAGAACTAGAAAGAGCAGAGTTAGTCTACAAGCGAGGGATTACAAGGCGACTAAAGCTACTGACCCATCGGCTAGAACTAGCATCTCTGTTGGGTAGCCCACGGCTAAAGGACCATCCACAAAAACTCCTCGTTGCGATACAATAGCCGAAGGAAAGGGGAAGAGACCTTAAATCTAGTTTTGAGGGAAAAGGTATCATGCACTTAACTTGGCCGGTGGCACAGTCTCTGTGTGAGAGAGAGAGAGAGAGAGAGAGAGAGAGGGGAGAGAGATTTCAATTGTCCGGTGACTGAAGCGATTTTTTGATTTTTTACAGCTTTTTTCAAAGTACGCAAGTTAAAACACTGAGAATGCTGCAATGACTGAGCTGCTGATGATCGCTACATCAACACCAGGCGTAAGTAAGTTTGCTTATGATCAGTACTTTGAATTTGAAAACCTTTTGTTGTGGGTGTAGGAATGCTCTTGGTATTCTTTATGTGGTAGATTCCCTTCCAAACCGGAGATTGGAGCAATTGTCACTCTCCAACTTTCATTGTACCATGCTCTCCGAGGCTCCGTCTCCATGAGATACTTCACGATGTCCACCCTCCTCCCCTCCCTCCTGATAGGAAGGCCATTGACTGGGAATCACGTTGACCCGCTTTTAGGTCCAGGCCTTGGAGCAAGAGGTACAGACCTTTTCTTTTCCTTCAAATCGTCGGGTATCTATAATCCAAGGTTTGGATGCACCTGACAAAATACGCAGCGGAGATGATGACCAGATCTGGGAACACGAGCAAAAACGCATGCAAAAAAATACAGCACAAGAGAGAGAGAGATGTAGGCATGTAACTCTGCTCTATATACACAAGAGAGAGATGTAGGCATGTAACTCTGCTCTATATACACAAGAAAATCCCGAGTATGATACACAACTAGCAAGGGGGCTGGAGGCCTATTTATATGCCCCATATGAGCAGTCGGCCTGCTGAAAAAGGCACTCCACGACTGCATCAAGTCGGCTAGCAATATGCAGCCAGTCGGCCAACACTGAGGATCCCCGACTGGTCAAGTTCAGTCGGCCAGCTCCAGTACACACATCCTGATGTAGTCGGCCAGCAAATGGATCCTCCTGCCAACTTAGGGCTGCCTCCCAAGCCACAGAAAAAATGAAAAAAATAGGGGAAAAATGCAGAGAGTGGGGAAAAATGATAAAACACCTCATAAGGGCGGGCACACCCACAACAAAGGCCCTGGTGTATAAAACTAGACAGGAGATGACTTCTAACAGCACCCGTATCCGCATATCTATGGTTCCCGGTCCCTAGCACTCGAATACACATTGGTGGGCAGTTGCTCTGTGGAGAGCACATCGTCTCCCTCACTTCCACCTACGAGGCGAGATCTAGTCCTTCTCTTAAAAAGGAGTTTTGTCGTGGTGGATTGTGTCCGTGCTATCCACGTTGGTACCCTTGCTAAGACAAAACTCCACCATGCACATCTACACACTAACCCTAACAATATCTTATGTGATGATGTGCACATTACACAACTACATTCCCCCCTTAGTGGTTATATGCACATGTCTAGAAAACCCAACACATGTCAACAAGTTGGGCTTTATCTTTCTTGTGCTTCTTTGAGGTTGAGTTGGCATCTTCATCTCCAGCTCAACGTTGGCAAGCCGCTTTCGACACTTATTGATGTAGTGTCGAGCCTTGTGGCAGTAGTGACATTTCCCTTTCTTCTTCTTGGATGTATCACCCTGTGATCCAGAATCCACTTTGCCTTTAGAGAGAAAAGCTTGTTTTTCCCCTCTATAAAGCTTGTTTTTCTTGGTCTGCTCCTCTTGAAGAAGTAATTCAACCAACTCATCAAAAGATTAAGGGTTTGCACCTCCTCTCATGGATAGTGTCGCCCTCCGATCAAGACTCAACACTTCAGTGGTTCTGGACCATATAGCCAGCATCGCCTAGTTAGGCTATCCAACTATACCCAATAGGATAAGGGGGCATAAATTGCCCATACCGATTGCATTTCAGGAGAATGTTTGGAAGTTAATCCAGAGAGCTAGAGTGTAGACTGCCTTCCAGAAAGACTACTACTAGTACAAGCATGCATGCAGACTTAGCTAGATGAACTTAACAACATTTCATGGATACAGTACACATACACCTTAATTGACCATTGCATTGCACTCTAGAGAGTACATATCTGGCTCAAGGCAACGGGAATAACATGAACAATAGTGCATTAGGCGATTCTCCAATGCCTCTCCTACCAGGCTCCCTCTAGTTGCCTAAGTGCGTCAATTCTCACTTCCCCGCCTAGCATGCCCCCCCCCCCCCCCCCCCCTCTCCATGAGACCTGTTGTAAAAGTTGTTACAATCAAGATTCTGAGCTGCGGCACACGATGCTTCAGTTTTTGGTCAAGAACAGTTATTGGCGGTGAGAACTCTGAGGCCTATTCTCCCGCCAACACTTGGCACGCCTAGTTTAACCCTTATTTTGGCCCTTGAACTGGAGAAAGAAATATTTTGGAATGGAAGAAATTTTCCGAAACCATTGCAGAGCCAGAATTATTTATTTCCTTTTCCACTCTTTCTTAGTCGTCGATTTAGCTGACCCATTGATGCCTCCATATACAAAGTCAATCTTCGTTTTGGTGCTATATTTATTGAGCTCGTCTTGAGAGTTCTATTCTTTGGCTCCTTTGTGGGCTCCCCCGAGGTTAGTGCTCGCCTGCTACTTGAGTTCTTTTATGGCCTCGTCATCCTTCTTCTAGTGCTCCTTGAATTCCTCCATCAGCCCCTCCAACTCTTCAATGTGAGCCTTGAGTGTAGTCTCGTCATTTGTTTTATCCTTCAAGTGCTTGGTGGTGGCCAACACGCGTTCTCTTAGTTCATTGACAGGGATTGTGTCCAGTGCAGTGCTGGTCCACTGCACTAGCTCTTTGTAACATGCGGAAGCTTCGGGGGAGAACGGTAACTTCAATGCTCAGAAAAACAGCACACTTGTCGTCGCGACGAAATTAACGCACAAAACTGAATGTAGACGTGCGGAAAAATAGAGAGAGAGAGAGAGAGGGAGAAGTGGACAGAGTATTGGGTCGCGAATACCCTCTGTAGGGCCCCCACCACGAATGGTGTATTTTCTTTTATTAGAATGACGTAAAAAACTGAAATAAAAGACTGACTGAACCTTCTTGGCTGAGATGGATCTATGCCCTTGACCTTCAATCCTTCACCCCTTCTGTGTTAGCTTGTTCTTGGTTGTCCTAGCCCTTGGTTTAGCTTCAGCACTTGGTGAATGATGAGTTAAATGAACTGATTTGAGCCTTGGGTATTTATACCCTTCAGGAAAGCCAGTCGGCTGCCTGAAAATAGCTCCACGACTAGAAAAATCAGCATTAAATGCTGTAAAAAATCGGTGCATGACTAAAAAATAAATGCTGGCCACCATGCACCTCAGAACTGGCTGCTGGACAGCCGGTGTGGGCAGCCCCACACCTGGTCTACAGTCCCCTAGGGGCTGTGTAACCAGTCGGCCACTTGTCCAGGAGCCCTAGGGCTGTCTACACTCTACAGCCCCTCCATAGCCATCCTATGGCTGGTGGGTACAGTCAAGGCCTTCCTGGTCCTTATGGGGGTGGTTCTACACCTTCCCCATGCCCACATCTGTCCTTGGGGTAGCCCTATGGGTTGGCCCCTTTCCTATATGCAAACCCTAACTGTCTACACAGTGATCTTGCATCCAGTATCATACCAGATACACAGAACCACTGACATCATTCCAGAGGGAGACTCACAGCGTGGACTGGCACTGTTTCATGTGCAGGACAACGCACACCTGACCTTGGACGCATGTGCAGGACAATGCACACTTGACCTCGGACGATTGGAATGGAATCTTGGTTGACTCGTCCCGGATCGGACTCACATGGGACCAGTTTTCCATCACAGGTCCTGCACCTTCTGTACAGATATGTGTTCGTGGCACCCAAGTGCGGGATGCACGTGACATCCCCTTCTACTTAACTTGACGGAAGCTGCATAGCCTCCAAATAATCTGTCAATAGTGCTGGATAGTCGTCGAAAAACTCTTTGTCAAGACTCAAGCCATACCGCTTCGTGGGTCCCTCGGTCTTGAAACTTTGTGAGGAACTGTTTTTGCCTTCGGCCTGAGCCATGCTTGAAATGGTGCAAAATGATCTGTTATGAAACCATAACTTCAGCTTCATCAATAATATCTGGTTCCGCCTCGTCTTTAACTTTTGAAGGGATCGGACCTGTATATGGCTTTAACCAACTGACGTGGAACACATCGTGCATCGTCCAACTCGGAGGTAGCTTCAACTTCTTCATTGAAACCTCATTAATCTTTTGTTGGATGGGAAAAGGTCCGAAGCTCCTGAAAGACAACTTTGGGCATCGCTTGCCCACCTGCTTCAGTCTTTGCTTCATAATCTGAAGATAAACCCAACCCCCTTCCGAAAACTGTCAGAATATGCAGCGGAAATGGTATCCAAACTTGGGTAGACAAGAGCAAGTAGACTGCAGAAAATAATCAGCACAAGAAACACTGAGAGATGTGTGTAAACTCTTCTCTATACACAAGATCCCGAAGAAAACTGAATGAGAAAGTGGAGGAGGATGGGGGGGAATATATACAAGCCCATGAGGGCAGTCGGCCAGCCCTGGAAGAGGCCCACGACTCATGAAATGTCCACGACTGCTGAAAAACAGCAGTCGGCCAGCATCTGGTCCCCACGTCTGCTCAGATCAGGTCGGCCAGCACACAAATAGCCCACGACTGCTCCAGATGCAGTCGGCCAGCCTCAGTGTGGTCCTGGCATCACCTGGCAGCCCTCCAGCCACTAGGAAAAAAATGGGAAAAATAGGGAAAAAATACGGGGAGTGTGGAAAAATGATATACGGGCGGGCACACCCACAACAGAGGCCCTGGTGTATACAAATAGACAGGAGATGACTTCTAACACCCCCTCTCAGCTCCTGGCTGTGTAACCAACCCCAGGGAGCTGGAGTGCCGCCTGAGCGTAGCCTGAGGTAGAGACTTCGTGAAGAGGTCCGCCGCATTGTCCTCCGTCGAACAATAAAGTAGCAAGATGTCACCAGCCAAGATCTTCTCACGAACAAAGTGATACTGTATCTCTATATGCTTGGTCCGGGCATGGAAAACCGGGTTCCGAGCAATAGCTATACAACTCTGGTTATCACACTGGATGACTGTGGGCTCCCTCTGTGGAAACCCCATCTCGCCTAGCAGCCTCCGCAGCCATACAACCTCACAAGCAGCACCACAAGCAGCTCGATACTCTGCCTCTGTCGAAGAAAGGGCAATAGTCGGCTGCTTCTTGCTGCTCCAAGAAACCGCTCCTGAGCCGAGGGTAAAAGTGTATCCTGAAGTAGATCTCCTCGTGTCTGGATCTCCTCCCCAATCTGAGTCACTCCAACCTTGGAGCTTGACTCCATTCCCTCCTGTGTAAAAGAGTCCCAGATCCTTCGTACTCTGCAGATACCGCAAGATCCGCAATCCTGCGTCCCAATGAGTCTTCAATGGCGTCTGCATAAAAGAGCTCAACAGCCCCACGGAGAAGCTCAAGTCCAATCTGGTGTTCAGCAACCAGATCAATGAACCAACCAACTTCCGGTACTGCGAGGCATCAACTGGCTCACAAGGATCTGTCACGGTTAACTTTGTGTTCGGGTCCATCGGCGAAGTAATAGGCTTGCAGTTCTCCATCCCAAAGGCCTCAAGCAACTCATGAACATACCGCTGCTGAGAGACGAAAAACCCCCTCTGGGTCTGCCAGATCTCCAATCCCAAGAAGAAGTGGAGTAAGCCTAAGTCGGTCATCTCAAACTCCTGTGACAAGGCAGCCTTCGTCACTCCGATGTGCTCCACATGACCGCCGGTGAGAATGAGATCATCCACATAAAGGATGATGAGTGTGACCATGCCGCGTTCCCGAAAGAGATACAGGTTCGGATCTGCAACCGATCTCTGGAATCCAGTCCGAATAAAGAAGGAAT
Source organism: Cibotium barometz (assembly GCF_041138505.1). Classification (NCBI taxonomy): domain Eukaryota; kingdom Viridiplantae; phylum Streptophyta; class Polypodiopsida; order Cyatheales; family Cibotiaceae; genus Cibotium; species Cibotium barometz. Next base: position 31,483,633 of record NC_141096.1, on the reverse strand, counting down.
CAATCTTCTGATTCCAAGCCCGCGGAGCCTGCTTAAGACCATACAAGGCCTTACGTAACCTATAAACCATCCCTTCCGATCCTGGAACAATGAAGCCTGGAGGCTGCTCAACGTACACCTCCTCCTGCAGGTCACCATTAAGGAACGCCGATTTTACATCCATCTGGTACACGGGCCACCTCTGAGAAGAAGCAAGGGCAAGAACGGTCCGAATCGTGGTCATCCGCGCTGTCGGTGCAAAGGTATCCTCGTAGTCGATGCCTGGCCGCTGAGCATAACCCTTAGCCACGAGCCTGGCTTTGTGTTTGTCCACCGACCCATCAGCCGCGTACTTGGTCTTAAAGACCCATTTGACACCAATGACTGACCGCTTCGACGGCCTCGGTACCAACTCCCAAGTGTTGTTCTTCTCGATGGCGTCAAGTTCCACCTGCATGGCTTCCCTCCAAGTATCCTGTGAAAGGGCTTCCTTTACGGAAGTGGGCTCCTTATCCCGCATGATACGAGACATAAGAGCATAGTTCACCTGAAGAAGCTCCGCCGTGTTGCTTTTATCTCGAACTCGATGTGATCTTCGAGGGCCGTCCTCTGTGGTCCACTCGGAGGGTAGCTCCGTGACACCTGACTCCCGAAGGGTGTCCATCAACCACCTAGGTACTCGAACAGATCGTGGAGCCTCCTGTGATCGCGGGGGCTCAACTCCAGCTGCGGGCTCAACCTCCTGTGATGACTGAGGTGGATCAACTGGAGTGATAGACTGGGAATCATCATCAGACTCTGGATCTCCAAGAAGTGGCGGCTCCTCGACAGTGGATGCTGGAACATGCTCGTCAAAGACCACATCCCGGCTGACAACAATCTCGTTCCTCTCTGGATCATACAACCTGTATCCCTTGGAAAGAGAGTTATACCCCACAAATACCAGCTTGCGGGACTTGGAGTCAAGCTTCCCCCTCTGCTTCTTCGGAATATGTACATACGCGTCACTCCCAAAGACACGGAAGTGCGAGACATCGGGTTTCCTGCCAAAATATGCCTCAAATGGAGTCATATGGGGTACAGAAGTCGTCGGAGAGCGGTTAATGGTATGGACAGCTGTCGCCACAGCCTCACCCCAAAGTGGACGAGGAAGATCTCGATGCTCCAGCATGGTCCTCGCCATCTCCACCACAGTCGTGTTCTTACGTTCAACAACTCCATTCTCCGAAGGCGATCCGGTATTGGCCAATTCCCTCTTGATGCCATGATCTGCACAAAACCGAAAGAATACAGTCGAGGAGAATTCCCCTCCTTTGTCAGCCCTGAGAGTCTTGACCTGAAATCCAGACTCTTTCTCCACCATCACGTGCCAATCCTTGAACCGAGCAAAAGCCTGGTCCTTCTGTGATAGAAAGTAGACCCACGTGAATCTGGTACAATCATCAACAAGCAGCATGAAGTAGAGAGATCCTCCCAAGGATGGTATCTGCTGTGGTCCACACAAGTCAGTGTGAATCAACTCCAAAGGTTTCGAAGCCCGCCTGGAAGCCTGCTTCGGAAAGGATTCCCTGTGCTGCTTACCACGTATGCAAGAACTGCAGCGTCCTTGCCTACTACCAACATCTGGCAAGCCAACCACCATCTGGTCCCGGAAGGCGCGCCGCAAAGCATCCACATTTAAGTGGCCAAAACGAAAGTGCCACAAGTCTCCGACCTGAGAGCCTGTCAGTGAGGAGAGTGCAGAGAGTTTGTAGATACCGTTCTCCACACCGCCTTCCCAAACAACTTTGCCTGTCTCACGGTCCCTTAGAGCAACTGAATGCTCCTCAAATTCCACCCGAAAGCCAGTCTTGCATACCTCATGCACTGACAAAAGATGAAAGCCTAGAGCAGGGACATAAAGAACACGGGAAGCATGCTTGCCCCCCTTGCCGTCGGGAATGATCTCCATCCGGCCCTCACTATGAATCGGAATAGTGGAGTTATCACCAATAAAGATACGACCTGACTGCCGCTTCAGATCCAGGAAGAAGTCACGGGATGGAGTCATGTGCCTGGAAGCACCACTGTCGAGAATCCATTCCCGAGTATCCTTTGCGGTGAAGCCAACTGCCTCCTCGCTCGAAGACGATGAATCATCGGAGTCCACCATCTCCAAGTGCACAAATGCCGGAGTCTTCGCAGCTGAGGCTGAGGACTCAGCACTCTTCCCTGTCCGCTTAGGGCACTTCCTCCAATAGTGGCCTTTCTCGCCACAATCATTGCAAGATCTTTCGGCCTTCAGCTTCTCTCGTTCTGGATCAGGCTTCTTCTCGGAAGACTTATCTGGTGAAGCCTTCCCTTTGCCCTTGTTGGTATTACGGCCTTTCGACCGTTGGCCAGTTAAGGCCTCCGAACCTCCGCCGTGAGGAGGGTTCGTGAAACGTTCCTCCTGGTCCAAGACCATTGGCACAAGCTCCTCCCAAGTAATGGTGCTGAGCCTGCCACTCGTGATCAACGAGGAATAGAAAGCGGAATACTGACCAGGCAAGTGGGAAAGTAACGTGATGGCCATATCTTCGGACGATATCTCTTTCCCAGCTTGAAGGACTTCCTGCTGAAGGGCCTGCAGCTTGTTAATGTGTTCCCGCATCGTCGAAGACTTTGCAGGGTTCATAACCCGCATCTGCACTTCCAAGGATATCCGCTTCATGGGTGATACCCTGTTGTACAAAGAAGCCAAGTGCTCCCATATGCCTCTCGCCAGCATCATGTGCTTCACATGGTTGATCACCTGTGGTGTGCAATTGAGGAATATAAATGACCGGACCCTGGCGTTGACACGGTCCCACATTTGTGCCTGTGCCTCTCGGTCCTTCCTCGCGGATAAAACCTCCCCTTCCGGCCTTGGCACCCCTTTGATAATAAAATCAGCAAGATCATATGACTCCAGAACTGACTCCATCATGACCTTCCAGATGCCATAATTGGACCCGTCCAACTGCCGATCCACTGGGAACGTGGGAAGAGTCGGAATCTTCACGTGCTTCTCTGCCATCTCGAGTAAATCCGCCATCTCGGAGAGTAACCTGAAAGGGTGGGTGGGTGGGAAAAATCTGAAAATCAGAAAATATGCAAGTGGCTGTCCAGCCCCTCTGCCCGCCTTCCTCTTGCACCTTCACTTCCCGTTCAGCCCGAAACAGTCCACCGATCAGCAACCTGTTGCTCCCCCTCTTGCTCAGAAAAACGCCCAAGATCTACTAGAGCCTAGGGCTCTGATACCATGTCAGAATATGCAGCGGAAATGGTATCCAAACTTGGGTAGACAAGAGCAAGTAGACTGCAGAAAATAATCAGCACAAGAAACACTGAGAGATGTGTGTAAACTCTTCTCTATACACAAGATCCCGAAGAAAACTGAATGAGAAAGTGGAGGAGGATGGGGGGGAATATATACAAGCCCATGAGGGCAGTCGGCCAGCCCTGGAAGAGGCCCACGACTCATGAAATGTCCACGACTGCTGAAAAACAGCAGTCGGCCAGCATCTGGTCCCCACGTCTGCTCAGATCAGGTCGGCCAGCACACAAATAGCCCACGACTGCTCCAGATGCAGTCGGCCAGCCTCAGTGTGGTCCTGGCATCACCTGGCAGCCCTCCAGCCACTAGGAAAAAAATGGGAAAAATAGGGAAAAAATACGGGGAGTGTGGAAAAATGATATACGGGCGGGCACACCCACAACAGAGGCCCTGGTGTATACAAATAGACAGGAGATGACTTCTAACAAAAACTTCATATCCCTTCGGTCTTTATTGGCCTGTCGAGTGTAGGCCTCTTGCGCTTTAGCCAACTTGTCTTTTACTGACTCTAAAATCTCCTGGTATGTAACATGGGGAAGCTCTGGGAGTCTTCTTTCAGCCCTAAACACCATCTAGAACATGCTGATGCAAAAACGCAGACAGAAGGGAGAGTAGAAAGAGAGAGATAGCTGGAAATTCAGTATATTCATATGGTACAAAAAGGTACCCTAATCTACAGCCATAGGCTGCCTTACATAAAAGGTGGAATACACCAAAATCTGTCCTACTCTAAGGATCCAACTCAAAAGGAGTTGAATGAGTTCATCAATGAGCATTTGTGCCTTATATAGGCTCTTGGACCCCTTGGAGTGCTGGCCGATTGGTCACAAATCCCAAGTAATGAGGCGTTTGCAGCCGCCTTGCCCTGGTACAGCTGACTCCCTTCTGGTTCAGACGACAGACCCTACCAAGCAGCCGACAACATCCTTTTCTTGTCCTTCTCCTAGTCCACCTTGCCACTTCTGCACTTTATGCTGCAAATCTTGGTTCTATTGATCTTTTTCTGGCTGCCCCATCTGGACTAGCTCTAGAGAATATCCATGGCAAACATGCACATGACATCCCCCTGCTAAACTTGATGGCGGGATTCCAACCTATTCTTGGATGACTGTCATCATCCCATTCTTTTCCCGAGGTCTCTCTGTCATCCATCCATCTCTGGCAACCCTTTTCTCTAAAAACCCGGCCCGGTCTCTAAAACCACTATGACTCTGAATGAGATCTATGCATCTGTTCCATCCAGTCCCCAATCCATTCCTGCCCTGACTCTGAACACTGTTTTGGTCTTCATTCCTAAGAAATGAGTCTGGCACTCTCACTCCACCCCTGGGAGGATAATCCTCCCTTGGGACCGTTGCCCGAGAACCTATATGGCTCATAGGACTGCCATCCCCTCTGGCTTTGTGGAACACCACCAACAAACCTCCTGGGAGCTCTTCCCGATCATGTGTTCCTTGCCTTGGGCTTCGTATCCGTGCACTTTCCTGTACCTTGGACCTGTATACCATCATATGGGACTGAAACAGTGTTTAGCCTTGCTGAGCCTGATGCTCTAATACCAATGTAACACGCGGAAGCTCTGGGAGTCTTCTTTCAGCCCTAAACACCATCTAGAACATGCTGATGCAAAAACGCAGACAGAAGGGAGAGTAGAAAGAGAGAGATAGTTGGAAATTCAGTATATTCATATGATACAAAAAGGTACCCTAATCTACAGCAATAGGCTGCCTTACATAAAAGGTGGAATACACCAAAATCTGTCCTACTCTAAGGACCCAACTCAAAAGGAGTTGAATGAGTTTATCAATGAGCATATGTGTCTTATATAGGCTCTTGGACCCCTTGGAGTGCTGGCCGACTGGTCACAAATCCCAAGTAATGATGCGTTTGCAGCCGCCTTGCCCTGGTACAGCCGACTCCCTTCTGGTTCAGTCAACAGACCCCACCAAGCAGTCGACAGCATCCTTTTCTTGTCCTTCTCCTAGTCCAACTTGCCACTTCTGCACTTTATGCTCCAAATCGTAGTTCTATTGATCTTTTTCTGGTTGCTCCTTATGGACTAGCTCCAGAGAATGTCCATGGCAAACATGCACATGACATGGTAAGACTCTGTCACTCTGTTCGCTTTAGGTTCCTAAGACGAGATCCTGGTCAAAATCGACTGGAATGGTCTTCCAAACACTACCTCATATGGAGTCCTGCCAATAGCTGAAGAAAAAGAATCATTCAAAACAGCTTGAATTAAAGGCAAATATGATTCCCACTTACCTTGCTAATCGTGGACATAACACTTCAACAAATCAAAGGCCAATTGGTTGTAGATCTCTGTCTGGCCGCTCGTTTGTGGGTGGAATGCACTACACTATGGTCCTAGGAATCCCACCAATCGGGTACCGATGCCGAATGAACAATTGGGCAACATCCTCGGCGGTCACATTGGCCCCGCAAAAGGAATAAGCATAACAAATTTGCTACATCTATCAACTATAGTTAAGCACTGAGTATTACGCTTACTCGGACTGGGAGGCAGATTCGTGACAAAGTCCATCGAAATATCTTGGAAAGGTCCCTCAGGAATTGGCAAGGGCTGTAACAACCCTATCTTCTTTCCACGAGGAGCATAACATTTTGATAAATATCATAGTGTTGTACATAGTGTTGTACATATGAAAACACATCTCGCCTCATCTTTGGCCAATAATATTGCCGTTCCAATTTCTCCAAAGTCGAATTCATGCCCCTATGACCACCAGTAATGGCGTCATGGGTGTCATGGAGAAGAGCTGCCCTAAACAACTTCATGACACACAGTTGGCCTTTGTAGAAAAGCCAACCATAGCGTATCAAAAAGTGGCATGGTCTTGTGGCATCCAATGCCTGTTCCCACTTTGTACCGAATTCCTCAGAATCCGCATACGTGTGCTTCAAGTCGTCTAGTCCCGTACCAACAAGGTCGAGTCTAGTGGTCTGAATCAAAGTCACTTGTGCCTTCCTGCTCAACGCATTAGTTCACTGGATTGGCCTTTCCTGGAAGGTACTCAATCATACTACCAAATTGCTGGAATATCTGGCTCTAGCGGTGTTGTTGGTCACTACACTGTGCACTTGGCATTGTTTGAATCCAACGTGATGCCTGATGGTCAGTGCGAACCTCACAGTCACGGCCATAAAGAAAATGTTTCCAATGTTTCAAGGCCTGTCGAACTGCAAGGAGTTCTTGATCGTAGACTAAGTAATTCTTCTCTGCGGGCAGTAACTTACGAGACATGTAAGCTACTGGATGACCATTCTGTTGTAATACACTGCCAATTGTAATGTTTCTTGCATCGGTGATCACATGAAATGGTTCGTTCCACGAGGCAAGTGCTAAACAAGGCGCTTTTGATAAAGCCACCTTGAGGTTCTTGAATGCCTCCAATGCTTGCGGAGTCATTCGAATCTGTTGCCTTCTTGTCTTGACACCCTTAAGCAAATCGGTGAGATCTGCCCAGAGGTCAGAAAACTTGTCTATGTGGGTGGAGTATGCCTGGCATATACCCACAAAGGATCTGATGTCATAAGCTATCTGAGGTACTTCCCAATTGACAATCTCGGCCACCTTAGCCGGATCAAGTCGAATGCCTTCTGCACTAATTATGTATCCAAGGTAGTGCACCTGGAACAAATAAAATTCCGACTTCTTCTCATTGACGTAGAGCTCGTTGCTTTCCAGCAACTTAAGGACTTTCTCCACATCAATGTCATGCTGCTCAACCGCAGTTGAAAATACCCGTATGTCGTCCAGAAATATGAATACACACTTTCCAATTAATTCCCGGAAAACCCACATCATCATGCGGTTGAATGTAGCCGGGGCATTCGTCAAGGCCAAAAGGCATGACCACAAATTCATAGTGGGCCCGTTCCGTATGGAAGGCTGTCTTGGGGATGTCCCCCTCCAAAATCCTCACCTGGTGGTATCCACTCTTTAAATTGAGTTTCGGGAACACCTTAGCCCCGTTCAACTTCTCGAGAATATAATCTATTCGAGGCATCGGGAATCTACTCTTGATAGTCCGCTTATGGAGTGCACGATAATCGACACACAAACGAGAAGACCCATCTTTCTTCTTGACAAACAGGATCGGTGTGCTGTAAATGGCGACATGTTGGGACGGATGAAGCCTGATTGCAACAATTCCTGGAGTTGGCGGTCCAACTCCGATTCCATTGCCTTGGAAAGGCGATATGGAAACTTGCTCGAGGGTTCCGAGACTGAGAGGAGATCAATCTTGTGGTTCTCCGGTCTGGACGGGGGGAGCTGGGGAGAGAGATTGTCCCGAAGAAAATCTTCTGGAACTTTTCATGGAGAGCCAAATACTTCTCAGAAGCACTGGCCACCGTCTTGGTAGTCCGGATGTATATCATCGCACAATGTGCGACTTTCCTGATTGCTCACTTAGCCTGCAAGTGGCTTATGAGCGGAAAGTTCGGAATTCCTGGCTCACACTTAATGGTCACTGGGACGTTTGACACATTCCGATTAATCTGAAAAGTGTGCTTGTGCCACTGGACATCAGGAAGGAACTTGTGAAACCACGGAATGCCCAAAATTATGTCTGCTCCAACAAGAGGGGCAACCATAAAACCACGTACAAACTCTATGCCCTGAATAACTAATTTAGCACCTAGAGCTTCATACTTGACGCTTGTTGTCATGCCTGTGCTAAAACCCTCAACTTGCTTGTCCACCGAAGTCAGGACGAAACGGGCATGCCGAGCGGCCTGTTCCGTGACCACATCCTCCGTGCTGCCGTTGTCAAACAAGATTGTTGCGCTCATATTGCTGGTCATGGGCGCCGTTCTGCTTATCTTCGTGCTCCTGGCTAATGATTGCTCTAACTGAAGCATTGGTATTTGAAGAACTAGGGGCAGCCAGTGGGGTCTGTGTGGGAGCTGGGCTCATGGAAGCTGTGGAGGTTGAGGCGGCGGTCTTTGGAGCGGTAGTCTTCTTAGGACACTCCCGAGAAGTGTGGCCTTTTGTATGACAAAAGAAACACCTACCCTCCTTCTTGTACTGAGGAATCTCCTTAGCACTCAACTTGCCACCCGTCTTGCTTGCCTCCGCTTTCTGGTCTAGAGTAAGCTTGGACGCGTTGTTCGAGTTCTTGGAGCCAAAGGCTCCCATGCTCTGTCCTAGGGAAGACCTCGTCTGGTTCTGGCCTTTTCCCCCCGAGGCGGTAGCCTTGGGAGTAGCCGGCTGGGAAGTCTTGGGCTTGCCACCCTTATGCTTCATTTCAGCACTCTGTGCAAGCGAGAGTGCGTCTTCGAAGGTGGCTGGCCTAAACATACGCACCTCCCACTGGATTTGTGTGTCAAGGCCATACAAAAATTGCCCTTTCTTGTCCGAATTAGATAAGCCTAATTGCAAACATAAAGTCGAAATTCTATTGGCAAACTGAAGGACTGGTTGCGCGTTTTGACGTGCTCCCCTGAACTCGTCTTCGAGTTGCTCAAGGTAATGGGGCGGTAGAAACCACTGCTTAAGGTCGTGGACAAACTTGTCCCACACATAAGATGCCATACCTAATCTGGTGTGGGTATGAGCCCACTGGGTCCACCAAGGAACGGCCTCACCTTCCAAGTACCAATTGGCTAAGATCACTCTATCAGTATCGTTCTTTCTAACTGCGGTAAAGTAAGCTTCAAACTGATGCAACCATGAATATAGAGTTGTGGGGTCGAGTTTACCATTATACTTATTGAAGTTCATTTTCTCGGGAAAATGATTTGAGGACGCCACTGGTGTCAATCTGGTGTCCAAAGCTGCAAGGTAACGCTCATGTTCCATGCGTCGCATGGCTTTGTCTTCGCGTTGTCGGATCTCCAATGCACGCATCTGCAACTCAAGCATAGAACTCGGCTGTGGTCGTGACCCTGCGAGAGGGTCTCTATGTAGAGGATCTGGAATCTGGTATACGGAAGGAGAGGGAGGAGGAGATGGAAAACGCGGCGCTGGAGAACAGGTGCGCTCTTCCAGGGCCAGGATCTGCGCCTTTTGCTCTTCCAACTTGGTCATCTGGTCTGCGATTGCTCGCATATCTGTAACACTCATGCCTGATGCCCTAGCTGGGCTGCCTGGTGCACTCTGGTCCTAAGGTTTTTGGTCTCTCGTCGTCGAAGCTCGCCATAGCAGGAAAACGCACTTCCTTTCCAGAGCGCAATCTGACCATCCACTATGTGTGCGGGAGACTTCCGGAGGCTGAAAACCAACCATCCTTTGAGGGACAGGAATCACTCCGAAAGGGGTAGTCCACCGGAGTTTGAAAAACCAATCACAGGAGCGATAAATTTTTTTTGGTTTCTTGCTGTGAATCTTTACACTGGAAGTAGACTCTGATACCACTGTAACATGCGGAACCTTCGGGGGAGATCGGTAACTTCAATGCTCAGAAAAACAGCACACTTGTCGCGACAACATTAACGCACAAAACTGAATGTAGATGTGCAGAAAAATAGAGAGAGAGATAGAGGGAGAAGCGGACAGAGTATGGGTCGTGAATACCCTCTCTAGGGCCCCCACCACGAATGGTGTATTTGCTTTTATTAGAATGATGCAAAAAACTGAAATAAAAGACTGACTGAACCTTCTTGGCTGAGATGGATCTCTGCCCTTGACCTTCAATCCTTCACCCCTTCTGTGTTAGCTTGTTCTTGGCTGTCCTAGCCCTTGGTTCAGCTTCAGCACTTGGTGAATGATGAGATAAAAACTGATTTAAGCCCTCGGTATTTATACCCTTCAGGAAAGCCAGTCGGCTGCCTGAAAATAGCTCCACGACTAGAAAAATCACTATTAAATGCTGTAAAAAATCTGCGCATGACTAAATAAATGCTGGCCACCATGCACCTCAGAACTGGCTGTTGGACAGCCTGTGTGGGCAGCCCCACACCTTGTCTACAGTCCCCTAGGGGCTGTGTAACCAGTCGGCCACTTGTCCAGGAGCTCTAGGGCTGTCTACAGCCCCTCCATGGCCATCCTATAGCTGGTGGGTACAGCCAAGGCCTTCCTGGCCCTTATGGGGGTGGTTCTCCACCTTCCCCATGCCCATATCTGTCCTTGGGGTAGCCCTATGGGGTGGCCCCTTTCCTATATGCGAACCCTAACTGTCTACACACTGATCTGGCATCCATTATGGTTGACCCAATTTTCTGGTTCCCCTGCCTGCTTCAGCACCCTTTTCTTGTTTTCCATCGCCCCCGTCCGGATTCTGGTCTTCTTTTTCATAGGAGACTAAGTGGCTGCAGGTGGGTGTGGGTGCTTCCATAATGTCCTTCAATTTCTGCAGATAATCCACCCACATCCCCTTCAGTTCATCAGTTACATGATCTTCCCACTCCTCCATCTTGGCTGCATCTAACTCATACACTTCAGCGGGTGTCTGGGCTTTGTACACTGCCAGTCTGGCCTCCGCCTTGATGAGCCCAATTTTGTCTTCATCTGCCCTTGTTTGGATGTCCTTGACTCTAGATGCCCTTTCAGTATAGTTTCAGCCTGTTGTTGTGCTACTGCTGCATTTGCAGAGGCTTCCTTTGATCTTTCCCTGATTTGCCTTGTCTCCTGTTGCTGCCAAGCCACTATAACTTTAAGGACCCTATTTCTTTTGCTAAGTTCTTGTTGGTCTCCTCTAACCCGAACATTTGTGCTTGGATACTTCGGTGCTGCTATAGCTCAGCTTTCAAGAGTAGCAGCTCCTTGTGGTCTTCTTTTGCTTTTGCCTCCCTTACCTTCAGGACATCTTTGAGCCTCTGGAATCTGGATCTCCTTGGGGCCTTTTGTTACACACGTCTGTAGGTAATCCAGTGCCCCTTGAGCCCGCTGTGTTTCTACTCTTTCTAGGAACCTTACTTCTCTGCTGGGAGAGTCGGCAGAGCTTCAGTTGTTGTTTGTTGTGGCAAGGGTAGAGACACTTCTAGTTTCTTGATGGTTTTGAGGGGATCCTTTATAGTTCCCACTTCCATTTTTGTAGTACTCAGTGCAATGAGGTCTTCCACTGTTTGGTATTGGTGGGCACTTCCATTCTGTGGGTTTGCCCTGTCTCCGGCTTCTTGTTTGGTTGGCTACTTGACTTCTTGTCTCCAAAATTAAACTTCCTTTTCTTGGGCATTCCGATCGTGGCGTTTGTTGTTTGACTGCTTGGGTGGCAGAGGTTTTATCCTGTTAGATGTTGAAGCTTACAGACAGGATTATATTTCGGATAATGAATATTCAGCGCTTTGTTCGAGACAATTGCACAATGTAGCGGAAGTAAGAGTGCAAGAGAGAGGGAGAAAGAAAGAAAGAAAGTTGTATTAAAGTCGTCAAAAGGCCAAAATGACCTATAAGACCAAAATGTTACATCATGTCCGTGGATTCCAACATCATGGTAATGGGGAGAGAGAGAGAGAGAGAGAGAGAGAGAGAGAGAGAGACAATAAGGCATAGTACACCCGATTGGGTCCCAAAAACACCATCTGCAAGGGTCCCACCAAGGATGGTGTATTTTCTTTATTGAAGGATGAGAAAATAACGCAAATCTGTAGATCTCTTGTGGCTGTAGACTTTCAGCCTGTAGATGATCTGACTCGAGTCTTGACCTTCAACCTTCACCTTTGCTTTAGGATTCCCCTTGGCTGTCCTGGCCCTTGGAACGCTTCAGCACTTTTTGAATTGTAAGATGACCAGAAGACTCTCTAGCTTGTGCTCTTATAGTCTAAATAGAAGTTGGTTGTTGCATCCATACAGGGGTCAGCCTGTTTATTTGTCTTCCACCACCTGAATTAATGCAATAAATAGGTGCCTTTTTGCTGAGTTGAGCTGGCCGCCTTTTGCTATGCTGTCCAGGCTGCTTGGCAGCCATTGTGCCTTGGCCGCTCTGCCTCAGCTGCCTATGGGGCTGGCTGACAGGCTATCCAAGCCATCTAGGCCATATAGGCCAGGTTGCCTTGCTGCCCAGGCCCACCAGGCCTGGCCGACAGCATGCCCAGCCATGCTTGGCTGTTGGACATTGGCCATGGGCCTCTTGGCCCCTAGCGTGGCCCCCAAGGGTTACTCCCTTGGTAGGCAAGGGTCTAATACCCTTTTTGGGGTGGCTCATAGGGCTTCCCAGATGCCTGGTATCTGGCTACAAACCAAACACCCAGAACACTTGTCATCATTCCAGAAGGTGACTCACAGTACGGATTGGCATTGCTTCATGTGCGGGACTTGCAGTGTGCACACGTGACCAAGACCATGTACGAGACTTGTACACATGACCTTGGATGCTTAGAGTGGAACCTTGGCAGACTCGTCCCGGATTGGGGCTCACAAGGGACCAGTTTCCACTCTAGGTCCTGCACCTGCTTGTATAGATATGTACACGTGGCATCCAAGTGCGGGATGCACGTGACATGCCCTCCTGCTTAACTTGATAGAAGCCGCAAAGTATCCAAATAGTCCGTCAAAAATGCCGAAAAATCTTAGAAGAAGTTATTCTCAAGCCACACTGCTTCGCGTGTCACTCGTTCTAGAAACTTCGTGAGGAATTGTCTTTCTTTTCGGTCGGGGCCCGGAGCCGTGCTTGAAATGATGTAGAAGGATCTGTCTGGAATCATAATTTCAGCGTTGTCCACTAAATTTGGTTCTTGTTCATTGTGGACGTCAGAGAGAGGAGGCCCAAAGTAAGGCGTCAACCAACTGACATGGAACACATTGTGCATGGCCCAAGTGGGTGGTAACTTCAGCTTCATTAAAACCTCATTGATTGTCTTCAAAATCAAAAGGGTCCGAAGCTTTGAAACGATAACTTTGGGCATCGTTTGTCCACCTGTTTCAATCTTTGCTTCATTATCCTGAGATAAACCCAATCTCCTTCTAAAAAGATCACATCTCGTGACTCGTCTGTCCTTGTTGGCCTGTCGAGTGTAGGCCTCCTGCGCTTTAGCCAACTTGTCTTTCACAGACTCCAAGGTCTCCTGGTAAGGCTTTGTCATTTTGTTCACTTCAGGCACGGAGGATGACTGTCACGTGCATCCCACACTTGGATGCCACGTAGACATATCTAAGCAAGAAGGTGCAAGACCTGGAGTGGAAACTGGTCCCATGTGAGCCCAGTCAAGGACGAGTTAGCTAGGTTCCACTCTATGTGTCCGAGGTCAAGTGTGCATTGTCCTGCACATGAAGCAGTGCCAGTCCGTACTATGAGTCTCCCTTTGGAATGATGTCAGATGATCCGTGTATCTAGTTTGCAATTGGATGCCAGACGTCTGTAGATGCATGTAGGTTTGCATGTAGAAAAGGGGCCAGCCCATAGGGCTACCCAAGAGCAGAGCCTAAGGCCCTTGCTATGGGCATGGGGCAGCTTACAGCCACCCTAAGGGGCCAGGAGGGGCCCATGCTATCCTGGGGGGGGCCTTGGCTAGACAACCGACAGGGCCTAGGGCCCTGCCCAACCAGTCGGCTGTGTGTGGGGTAGCCCCACACCATGTTCGATTGGCTGTCCAACAGCCTGGACACCCAGCCAGGGCATGTGCAGGCTGGACAGCCATAAGACAGTGTGAAACGACCACTTTAAAGAGCATTTAATGCTATTTATACAAGTTGTGAGGATTTTCCAGCAAACCGACCCCAATAGAGCTGGCCGACCAGGGCTAGGAGGGAGTATATAAACCCCACACTGGAATTCAGTAGATCATCTCATTATTCACGAAGGGTTGCTGCATTCCAAGGGCCAGGACAGCCAAGGGGAGTGCTCCAACCAAGGTGAACATTGCAGGTCAAGATTCAGTCTTTATTTTCAGATTTACATCATTCTAATAAAGCAAATACACCATTCATGGTGGGGGCCTTACAGAGGGTATTTGGGACCCAACACTGTGTCTCTTCTTCCTCCCTGTCTCTTTTCTTTTAGCTTTTCTTACACAGACATTGTATCAGATCCACCAATTGTTGTAAACCTTTTGGTCTCATAGGTCATTTTTGGCCTTTTGAAGACATTAATATATCATGTCATTTCATTTCATTTCTCTCTAGACCAGCACAGAGAGCTCTCACTGACTTCTTCCATACCAGCACTCCGAGGGCTGATCCACCCATCATACCCAGACCACAGGCTAGTGCAAGAGCTCGGCCGAGAGGTGTGACACTCGACAGAGCCACTGAATTGTGTAGAGCTCGACGCCCCAGACCCCATGGCCCTCACCCATGGCCACGCCACCACAGGAAGATCCGGGCCATCATCTCCCATCATCGCAAGACCTTCTGACGCCAGCTCAGTTTTACCACCTTGAGCACCATGTCACAACGGCCCATGAGGGATGTATTAGGGTGATATGAGAGCTCTGCTCATGTACCTAGATCAGATTTTAAAGTTCTAGATTTTTGTTATCTTTCTTTATTACTATTTTGTACCGAGGATTATGTACCTCATGGATATGATGTAACCTTTTGGTCTCATAGATCATTTTGGCCTTTTGAAGACGTTAATACAACTTTCTTTCTTTCTTTCTTTCTCTCTCTCTCTCTATTTTTAGCACACCTTCTACAGTTTTGTGTGTTATATTTGTCGTGAATGATTGCTGAATTCTGAGCATTGAAGTTACTGATTCGACCACGAAGCTTCCCCGTGTTACTTTGGTATCAGAGCCTTCTTCAAGTGTGAAGATTTAGCTAGAAAAATTTTAAAAAAAGAAATATTTTTTTTTCTTGCTTGTGTGGTTGGTTTCTAGACTCCGGTGGACCACCCCTCTCGGTGTGACTTCTATCCCTTGAAGGACGGTTGGTTTTCAGCCTTTGGAAGTCTTCCACACGCGTAGTGGAACACGAAAGATACCTTGCGGCTTTAGACGCAAGAATAACATCATTTTTCTGAGAAAATGAACTTCAGTAAGTATAATGGTAAACTCGACCCCACAACTCTCTATTCTTGGTTGCATCAGTTTGAAGCTTATTTTGCTGCAATTAGAAAAAATGATACTGACATAGTGATCTTGGCTAGTTGGTACTTGGAAGGTGAGGCCATTCCTTGCTGGACCCAGTGGGCTCATGCCTACACCAGATTAGGTATGGCGGCTTATGTTTGGGACAAGTTTGTCCTCCACCTTAAGTGGCGGTTTCTACCGTCCCATTACCTCGAGCAACTCGAAGACGAGTTTAGGGGAGCGTGTTTTGAGCGTAACCAGTCCTTCAGTTTGCCAATAAAATTTTGAACTTATGTTTGCAATTGGGCTCATTTGATAAGGACAAGAAAGGGCAGTTCGGGAGTGTCCTAAGAAGACTACCACTTCATAGACAACCACCCCAACCTCCACGGCTTCCATGGTGAGCCTAGCTTTGACACATACCCCAGCAGTTGTCCCTAGTTCTTTGGATCCCAGTGCTTTGGTTGGTGCAATCATTAGGTGGAAGCTCAAAGATAAGCAGAAGGGTACCCAAGACCAGGAGTATGAGCGCAATGAATTGATCAAGACCTTTGGCTATATAGGTGGCTAGAGAGTCATTGTCTTGCTTGACAGCAGCACGGAGGATCCAGTCATGGAACAGGCCGCTCGGCGAGCCTATTTCGTTTTGACTTCGATGGACAAGAAGGTTGAGCAACTGGATGCCAGACGTATGTAGATGCATGTAGAAAAAGGGGCTAGCCCATAGGGCTACCCTAGAGTAGAGCCTAGGGCCCTTGCTGTGGGCATGGGGAAGCTTATAGCCACCCCAAGGGGCTAGGAGGGCCCCATGCTGTGCCCACCGGCCCTAGCATGGGCTCGGCAGGCTGTTGGCCAGCCCTAGGAGCCTTGGCCAGACAGCCGACAAGGCCTAGGGTCCTGCCCAGCCAGTCGGCTGTGTGGGGCAGCCCCACACCATTTTCGATTGGCTGCCCAGCAGCGTGGACACCCAGCTAGGGCATGCGCAGGCTGGACAGCCATAAGATAGTGTGAAACAACCACTTTAAAGAGCATTTAATGCTATTTATACAAGTCGTGAGGATATTTTCCAGCAAACCGACTCCAGGAGAGTTGGCCGACCACGGCTAGGTATATAAACTCCACGTTGGAATTCAGTAGATCTTCTCATTATTCATGAAGGGTTGCCGCGTTCCAAGGGCCAGGATAGCCAAGGGGAGTGCTCTAGCCTCCAACCAAGGTGAACATCGCAAGTCAAGATTCGGTCTTTATTTTCAGATTTACATCATTCTAATAAAGCAAATACACCATTCGTGGTGGGGGCCCTACAGAGGGTATTTGGGACCCAATACTGTGTCCTCTTCTCCCTTTCTTTCTCACAGCATGGCCTAGACATGGATCATCTACCACCATTCCAGTATGACAGGGATACACCACATATCCGTCTCTCTCATAGTGAGAGGAACAGAGTATTGAGACAGGATCTATGGCAGCTCTATACACGAGAGACATGGATATCGCCTACACAGCCTCTTCCACCGAAGATGCTATACTACAGAGATCACTTCATGAGTATCATTGATGATGGATTTATAGAGAGGCCTAGATACATGGAGGGCTTTCTACCACACGGCTCCCGAGTGGCTATTGGTCAGCTCAGAGTTTCATCACACCGATTGGAGATTGAGACTGGCAAGATTACTACATTTTTTCAGAGATCCATCCCCCTCCCAGCCCCTACACGGCAGGGAATTACTCTCCAGAGAGCAGAGACACTTAGAGCCCGCATGAGACAGAAGACACCTGGCTTTCAGACACCACGCCTATACCAGAGAGAGATGACAGAGATCAGAGCTCAGTTTCACAGAGAGGGTGCGGAGCGACTGGCTCGCTTCAGAGCAGACCCAGGCATGTTCTTCAGGGAGCTGTGGACACCCCCTTCACTGATGTATACCATTTTATACCCCCAGTATGGTACAGGATGGAGCTAGCTAGGTTGCATATCATGATTGTATACTCCATGCATATAGCTTTGCATTCTCCTAGTAGTAGAGCTCCATCCCCTGCACACCCAGATTCAGCTTTTTTGTTCAATACTTTTTCATTTTGTTGGGATGACAGAGGATACCCCATACAGGTACTCCGATTTGTCTCATAGGCCGAGTTCGGTCTTTTGGAAGACGTTAATAAAATCTTTCTTTCTTTCTTTCTTTCTCTCTCTTTTCTGCACACCTTCTATAGTTTTGTGCGTTATATTCATCATGAATGATTGCTGAATTCTAAGCATTGAAGTTACTGATTTGACCACGAAGCTTCCGCATATTACAAGGACGTCCTGGTCAACAAAGATTGGAAAAGTCTTCCAAATGCTGCCTCATATGGAGTCCTGCCAATAGCTGAAGGGAAGGAGTCATTCAAAAGAGCTTGAACTAAGGGCAAATAGTGTTCCCACTTACGTTGCTGGCATAACACTGCATCACGTCGAACGCCAATTGATTGTAAATCTCCGTCTGTGGGTGAAATCCACTGGAAAAATTCAACTTAGTTCCAGAGTTATATGCCATCTAGAAATGACTGGTAAACTTGGCATCTCGATTTGGCACAATGGTCCTAGGTATACCACCTATGGGGTACCAATGTCAAATAAACAATCTAGCAACATCTTCAGTAGTTACATTAGTCCTACAAGGAATAAGCATAACAAACTTGCTAAAACAATCAACAATCGCTTACCCGGACTGGGAGGCAGGTTCGTCACAAAATCCATCGAAATGTTTTGAAAAGGTCCCTCGAGAATGGTTAAAGGTTGTAACAACCCTATCTTCTTCCCATGAGGAGCTTTCACTTTTTGACAAACCTCACATTGTTGCACATGAGTGAACACATCTCGCCTCATTCTTGGCCAATAAAACTGCCACTCTAACTTCTCCAGAGTTCATGTCTCGATGACCACCAATGATGGCATCATGGGCATCATGGAGAAGAGTTACTTGGAACTGTTTCAACACGCAAAGTCGACCTTTGTAGAAAAGCCAACCATCGCATATCAAGAAACGACATACTCTTGTGGCGTCCGATGCTTGTTCCCATTGAGTACCGAATTCCATGGAATCCGCGTACTCGTGCTTCATATCATCTACTTCTGTACCAGCAAGTGGATTGGATATGGAACATGGTTCCTTTCTTGCTCAAGACATCAGCCACTGAGACGGCCTTGTTCGGAATATACTTGATCATACCACCAAATTGCTGGAAAATCTAGCTCTGGTGTTGGTCACTCCAATTTGCGCTTGGCATTGTGTGAAGCCAACACAGAGCTTGGTGATCTGTGCAAATCTCAAAGTCACGTCCATAAAGGAAATGTTTCCAATGCTTCAGGGCTTGTATCACCGTGAGGAGTTTCTGCTTATAAACCGAGTAGTTTTTCTTTGTAGGGATCAACTTACGAGACATGTAAGCTACTAGATACCCATTCTGTTAAAAGACCTCCCCGATAGTAATGTACGCGCATGAGTGATCACCTGAAATGGGTCATCCCAGGAGACTAATGCTAAACAAGGAGCCTCATATAATGCAACCTTGAGGTTCTTGAAAGCTTGCAGACCCCGAGGGGTCATCTTGATCTTCTGTCTTTGAGTCTTGACACCTTTAAGGAGATCAATCAAAGAAGCCAAAATGTCGATGTGGGTGGAATATGCGTGGCAAATATCCACAAACGACCTAACATCATATGTTGTTTTCGGAATCTCCGAGTTTAGGATCTCCGCCACTTTTGCTGGGTCTAATCGGATGCCTTTGGCATTGATTATATATCCGAGGTAGTGAATCTCGTATAAATTAAACTCCGATTTCTTCTCATTGACATATCCAAAAGGCATGACCACGAACTTGTAGTGGGCCCGCAATGTGGTTTTGGGGTTGTCCCCGTCCACAATTCTCACCTGATGGTAGCCACTTTTGAGGTCAATTTTTGAAAAAACCCGTGCTCCATTCAGCCTCCCTAAGATATAATCAATCAGAGCCATAGGGAACTTTCTCTTCGTTGTCAGCCTATTGAGCTCGTGATAATCTATGCAAAGTTTGGAAGATCCATCCTTCTTTTTCACAAAGAGGATCGGGCTGTGAATGGAGACACACTAGAACATATGAAACCAAACTGCAATAATTCTTGGAGCAGATGATCCAACTCCGTCTCCATGGCCTTGCTCAGGCGGTCTTATTGGGGGCTTTGGAACTTGGGAGGAGCTCAATCTTATGGTCCTTTGGTGTTAAGCTTTTAGCTTAATTAAACATGATTAAAATATCTTAATATTTAAATACTTGAGTAAACATGAGGCAAAGAGTGAAAGCTGTGTTGTTTGCATTGAGACACAAGGCCTTGTTAAATAGGGCTTGAAGAGGTACAAATGAAGAGGCACATCCCTGATGGAAGGATGTGACTCTTGAATGAATAGTTATGTCCTTTGGACGTAGAGATGTGTCCTTTGATCAATAGATGTGTCCCTTTGAAGAGATGTGTTCTTTGGTGATGACCCATGTGACAAGTTGTGACCCTTCACTGGTGTCCCTTCAATGATTAAGAGTAATTAAGGATAATTAAGGGTAATGAAGAGAGATTAAGTCACAATTGTGACTCTCCTTCCCACTTAAAATAAGACTCCGGCTAAATAATACAATTTTGTTGAAGATCTTCGTCATTAGGCCATTTATACTTGTGGTGAAGCTTGCACTGAGAAATATTGAAGATGTTTCCTCTATTGTCTTGCTATCGTGCTTTAAATGCTAAATTGCAAGTTGTAGCATCATTCTTTAATGTCTTCTTCTTTGTCTACTTCCAAATGTTGGGCTTGAAGTTGACTTGGCTATATTGCCATGTACATAGTTGCCAGGCGTTCCATGAAACGCGTTTCATAAACGTTTCTTTCAAATCCCAGATGTTTCAAAGACGTTTCATACAAAACAGGGGGGTTACAGGCTCCAAAATTTGTATATAAGTTTATAATATGTAAAAAATATGTTGCCTTTCTTGCAAAACAATATTAAACATGCAACATTTACACATTAAAACATGTTTTCAAGTTAAAACTAAAGAATCAGGGTAAAAAGCGCTTAAATCATACAGTTCCCAGGTGGATACGAATGAAACGCGTTTCATTTGTATGAAATGTTTCATTTCATTCAAACTGAATGAAATGCGTTTCATTGCAACTATGGCGATGTAGAAGAATTTGAAGGTTCAACCATGAATTCTCTCGATGATACTTGAATAGTATCTGTTGAAGTGTTCCGCTTCATAGTAGTAAAGTACTCATCCAAGTTGTTAGAAGAATGCTTGAAATTCTTAGCAGTGTTGAAAACTTTATCCTCTTGCTTGATATCGATTGTGTCATCCCATGTGGGTAAGATTGAAACAAATGTTATATCCGCTTTTGTAATCTTTATATCTTCAAAGAAGTCAATCGTGAGCGACTCATCATCTTGAGATAAAGAATCCAAGGTCTTTTCAACATCATCTTGTTGTTCTTTTGAAGTCATGCTGGAAGAATCCTCGATGTTGTCATCAACTAACTCAATAAAGTTTGCCATATCTGTGTCAAGGTTAGACATGAAGTGCATGAGCTACTGCATGTTTTCCTTTTGAATTATCGAAGCAGTCTTTTGAAGTTGAAGATTCCACATTACGGTTTTGAAAAGCATTGGGTCATTTAGGACATTCAAATCATCTATGGTTGCCATTACAAATTGTGCACAATCTTGTCTTTTGAAGGTGAAGCTATTGCAGGACGAGGTGTGCGAGATTGGTCCCATCCAGAGTCCCGTCCACGATCAGATGCACATGGTTGAAGGAACTGTTGATGTTGAGAATGGTTAAAAGATGACCCTTCTTGTCGGCGAGGTTGTTGCAAATGTTGCCAAGGGGAGTTGGGTCGGAATTGAACGTTGTCCGATGAGGATTGTTGATAACCTTCACAAGCCATATGTGAACCATTGCCATAATAATCTTGAGAGGCGGATGTTTGAGAACTCGGATTCAGATCCGCTACACGCTCGGCATAATGAATGGCAGTAGCAAGGTCGGCAGGGTTGTACTTTTGCACATCGGTACGAAGTGTGGGGTTTAATCCTTCAATGAAGACATGAAGCTCGTCCGCTGGGGACAAAGAATCAATCTCCAGTATCAAATTAGTGAACTGCGAGATATAAGAAGCCAAAGAACTAGTTTGGTCTAAGTGGCGTAAACGAGTTCGGGCTTGAAAATCTGCATTGGCAAGAACGAACTGCTTACGAATGATCCGCTCAAATTTTTCCCACGTCGTAACTGTTTTTCCAACATGTTGTTGCCGTTGCCACCAAAGTAAGGCAGTATTCTTAAGTGAGGATGCGGCGAATGTAATCTTCTTGACATCGGTAAGGACCATCGAGTCAAAATAGAGGCGAGGTTTGTAAAGCCATTGTTCAAGTGTACGCTTATTGCGTTGTCCTCCATAGGACTTTGGGAGTTTAACTTCCAATTTCTTTGTTTTACTAGCTTGCAAAAGGCGATAAAGAGTCTTAAGATCATCACCTTCCACCTTAGGGGGAATGTTGTCTTTATTGTCTAGTACCAATGTTGTAATGTCGACTGTTGGTACGGAACTCATATGAGAATGGCGATCCCTCTGCAGCTGTTGGATCTGCGAAGCCAATGTGGCCACAGACTCTTGAAGTTGCCGTTGAAACTGCTGTTGCATCTGCTGCAAAGCTTGTTGCCAATCCGCTGGAGCTGGATTGCCAGGCTGGTGGGTTTCGTCCTCCATAATAGTAGGCTGAGATGAAGACTTTGCAAATTAAGGCTCCGGAGATTGTGGTTGTTGACGCATTTGGGCCCTAGTGAGAATCATCAGCAAGTAGGGGAAGCAGATACATTATGTGGATGGAGAAGGTACGTAGAAGAAGCACAGGGGGTTTTCATTTCTATGTAAACCATAAATCCCGATATGTAAACCACAAATCCCGATTTGCACATCCGAAGTGCATAGTACCGTATGATGGTGAATTGTGGCTTTCTCGAACATTAAAGTGCCACATTGTCTTGGTTGTTGTTTGTGCTGAATTTTGCGTTTTTTTTTTTAAAAAATTGATGAAAACACCAAGGTATATGGGCTAATCACACGTGTGATTTGTGTGTTTGAATAAGCCCAATTGAATGCAGGTATTGCAGGAGTTAGGTGCTAAGCAGAAGCTATAAATAATGAAGACTTGCGATGCGGAAAGGTTGAAACAATGCCATGAACACGTGCAGGCCAGGAACCAGGTGTAGAAGGCAGAGAACTTACCGCCAGAGAGATGCGTAGAGGGGCTGGCCATATTTTTTTTTTTCCCTCTGGACTAGCCGCAGAAAGTCGCCCGGAAGAAGGCACCGAGGAGGGGAACCGGCTGGTGAAATCACCATGAGGAGAGAGGCTGGTTGAAATCCGTCGAATAGGGTGGGTGGGGGGCCTGACGCTGGCTCTTTTTTTTTCTTTTGTTTTGTTGAGAGGCTGGCCGTTAACCGGATGATTGGTGTTGGGCGCCCATCTTTTTTTTAAATTTTTTTTTAAAAAATGTGAGTCGCTATTAAGGCTTATAAAGCCTTTAAAGTCTTAAACAAAAAAGACTTTTAAATATTGTTTGTTAATTTCAATAATAACATGGGGCTTCACTTCGGAAGGAGGCGACTGTTGAAAAATGGCGATTTAGCCTAGAAGAGCCGCTATCGCCAACTGGCGCTTGAAAAGTGCGAGAGAAGACCAAAGGCTAGAGCTTGCCATCGTTTTTTTTTTTGTGTTGTAGAAAATTGGGGGATTTTATAAATCAGGCAAAATTGGGCAAAAGGGGCCGAAATTGAATGGGACATTCTCTGTTGCTCTTTCATACAACTCTTGCTATACCTAATTCTAAGGTTAATTTGTTGATTTAGGGTTAGGGTTAGGGTTTTTTGATATTTAGGGTTAGGGTTTGGCTGTGGACATCCTACAAGCTGGAGTTTGTTTGCTTAGATACCACTATTAAGCTTTTAGCTTAATTAAACATGATTAAAATATCTTAATATTTAAATACTTGAGTAAACATGAGGCAAAGAGCGAAAAGCTGTGTTGTTTGCATTGAGACACAAGGCCTTGTTAAATAGGGTTTGAAGAGGTACAAATGAAGAGGCACATCCCTGATGAAAGGGTGTGACTCTTGAATGAATAGTTATGTCCTTTGGACGTAGAGATGTGCCCTTTGATCAATAGATGCGTCTCTTTGAAGAGATATGTCTTTCATTGGTATCCTTTCAATGATTAAGAGTAATTAAGGATAATTAAGGGTAATGAAGAGAGATTAAGTCACAATCGTGACATTCGGTCTCGATTGGGATGTTTTTGAGGTAAATTGTCCCGAAGAAAAATCTTCTGGAACCGGTCATGTAGAGCCTTGTACTTCTCCGAAGCACTTGTCACGGTCTGGGTGGTTTGAATGTAGATCATCACACATTTTCTGAATCTCCCTTTTAGCCTATAGATGGCTAGTGATTGGAATGTTAGGTATCCTGGGTTCACACTACATGAGTACTATCACATGCACGCCCGTGCCATGGCTAATCTTCAGCATGAACAGCATAATTCTTGATTAGGACAACAATTAGGATAGTAATTAGAGCATCATCAGCAGTAGCATCATTATCATCAGTGTCAGCATCATCATCATCAGCATAAGAGGGCATGGGAACCCAGTCGGCAGCCATAAGGGGTATTCAGGTAGCAGTTGGCAGCCCATAGGGGACTCAAGCAATTGTCGGCAGCATCAGTGTGAAGGCCAGCACAATGTGGGTAGGTATTGAATGAAGCGCAGCAATTTATCAAAATATTTTATGAATATTTGTCCAAGGAGCAGGCCGACAGCAGCATCAGTGTGAAGGCCAGCAGAGTGTGGGTAGGTATTGAATGAAGCGCAACAATTTATCAGAATATTTTATGAATATTTGTCCAAGTAGCAGGCCGACAGCAGTTGTTGCCCCGAACAGCACCTCAAGCATATATATAAGCATAATCCATCATTTGCATCAAGATATTCAGCATTTAGCATATTCAAAAGTAGCATTCGGCATCTAGCATGTAGAAGGGGCTA
This sequence comes from Cibotium barometz, assembly GCF_041138505.1. NCBI lineage: Eukaryota > Viridiplantae > Streptophyta > Polypodiopsida > Cyatheales > Cibotiaceae > Cibotium > Cibotium barometz. Next base: position 31,459,296 of record NC_141096.1, on the reverse strand, counting down.
GAGGTCACCCTTTTGGGGGTAGACCAAGGGCGTGAGTCATGTACAGACATACAGTCACCTTTTTGTTCCATAAAGAAAACCTTGACACCAACTACCTCTCTCTCCTCTGTCTTAATCATGTTTAATCAGCAGCTTGCTCTGAATTAGACTTAGGGTTGTGGATTAGTACAGCAAGGCTTGCGCACATGCAACATTGGTATTAGAGCATTCAGGCTCAGCCACTAAGCATAGTCCCAAGGAGGTGCATTGTTACATGCACCGAGCTTGATCGTGATAACGCACAACAGGGCCTTCTTTATACCTTTATGTGGTGATAATTTTTAGCATCAACTTTAGAGAGTAGAGAGAGAGAAGAGAATGAGAATATAGAAGAGGACACAGTATTGGGTCCCAATACCCACTGAAGCCCCCCCTCCCCCCTCCCCCCTCCCCCCCCCCCTCCCGGCAAGCAGGAGTATTTGCTTATATTGTTCTTTGGAGAAATGCCGTACAATGCTGAATACAAATGATATGAATGCCCAACGCAAGGACGAGGAAGACCGTATGTCGGTTGAGTATCCACCTAGTCCGAGGCTTTGCTGAAGACTCTCCTTGGCACTGATGCAAGTCCAGATAGCTGTAGGACTGCACATATGCTGGCTGAATGTGAAGGGTATCTTCCTTCTTAGCCTGGAGTGTTTGGATGCTGCAAATTGAAGGTACTTTGCTGAATATACCTGACTGATTTTGTGTGGGCTGAGGTTATGCTTTTATACCTCCTCTGGACTGTAGTCAGCTGCCTTAGAAGGCTGTCAGCTGATGCAAAATGTCACATGACTCAATAATGCCAGTCGGCTGATGGAAAAACCATGTCGGCTGCAATTAATGCCACGACTGGTCATCAATGATCATGCACAGTCAACTACTGTACTTGCTGTAATTAATGTTCACGACTGTCACATGCACAGTCGGCTGCCTTGTAGAGCTGTTCGGGTGCTGGCTGACTGCCCCCCCTAACCACAAGGGCTGGCTGACTGCATGGCAAAGGCATGAAAGCCCTTTGAAGGCTAGCCCAAGTGGGCTGCCTTGGGCTTGGCCTTAGGGTTGGCCCCTTCTATGTGAAATGTCCTGCAAATGCCTACTCATGCAACTAAGGCTATGGCAGACACCTACATGATCTTGTATGATGCTTTCTCCAAGGGGGTTAAGAGGACTGACATCTGACTGACCTCTAAAGCTCAGAGACTGACTTACGTAGCTTGTGCCTAACTGTCCCTAGATTGAGGGCTCACAATGGGGTCATGGCGTACGACAAATAATCCTAGAAAAGGTTCTACTTCTGTACAAATGCTGCACTGATGATCATGCCAGTGTGTCACTGTGTACCTCAGTGCAGGGTGCACGTGACATGCATAGATCCATTAGAAGAATGCAGCAGGATAGTAGATGGAGTGGTCTGCCAACAGGCGAAGCTAGAGGAAAGCATTCCTTGAGAGTATGTACTCAAGTCCAGTACATCATTAAGCTCTCAGATTAGTTCCAAAGGCCTAGCAACGGCATGATCAGTTCCATCAGGTGACCTGCCGCTGTGTTAAGGGGAAAGGGATACCAAGCATGGGGACAATAGTGGAACAGATGCTTAGTTCTTCAGCAAGACTTGGTAGTGGAGATCAGAAGTGGAAGTTGTTGAGACAAAAATATCAAAGTCAAAGTCAGAGTCAAAGTAGAAAGCCAAAGTCAGTAGTCCATCATCAAGTTCAGTAGGAGGGATGTCACGTGCACGCTAGTGCTATGGCTAATCTTCAGCATGAACAACATAATCCCTGATTAGGATAGCAGGTAGGATAGTAATTAGAGCATCATCAGCAGTTGCATCATTATCATCAATATTAGCATCAACATCAGCATCAACATCAGCAACATCAGCATAAGAGGGCATGGGAACGTGGTCGGCAGCCATCAGGGCATTTAGGCAGCAATCGACAGCCCATAGGGGACTCAGACAAGAGCTGGTAGCATCATTGTGAAGGCTAGCATAGTGTGGGTAGGCATTGAATGAAGTGCAACAATTTATCATAGTATTTTTCCAAGCAATAGGCCGGCAGAAGCAGTTTCTGGCCGATTGACACCTCAAGCATATATATAAGCATTATCCATCATTTGCCTCAAGATATTCAACATTCAGCATATTCAGAAGTAGCATTCGGCAGCTAGCATGTAGAAGGGGCCAGAGGTCACCCCCTTTGGGGATAGACCAAGGGCTTGAGTCATGCACAAACATACAATCACCTTTTTGTACCATATGAATAAAGAAAACCCTGACACCAACTCTCTCTCTTTTTCTCTCTCCTCCGTCTTAATCATGTTTAATCAGCATCTTGTTCTTAATTAGACTTAGGGTTGTGGATTAGTACAACAAGGTGTCCTCACATGCAACAAGTACTGGGGCCTTTTGACACATTTCGGGTATTCTGGAATGTGTGTTGGTCCCAATCAATGTTTGGGGTAAACTTGTGAAACCACTAGATCCCTAAGATTATGTCTGCGTCTACAAGAGGGGCAACTATGAAATCTCGTACAAATTCTGTGCCCTGTATGAGTAATTTAGCCCGACAAGCTTCAAACTTGATGCTCGTTATCATGCTCATACTAAATCCCTCCACTTTTTTGTCTATCGAGGTCAACGAAAACCGGGCTCACAGAGCGGCCTGTTTAGCGATTACGTCCTTTGTATTGCCACTGTCAAACAAGACGATGACTCTGGCCACCTATGTAGCCAAAGGTCTTGAGCAATTCATTACGCTCATACTCCGGTCATGGTTGCCCTTTTGCCTATCTTCGAGCTCTGGGTTAACAATGGCGCCAATCGAAGGTGTGGGACCTGGAGGATTAGCGACAACCCGGGGGGTTTGTGTGGGAGGCTTGCTCACCACGACAACTGTTGAGGTCGGGGTGGTGGTCTGAGCGGGGTTCTTCTTAGGGCAAGCCCTAATAGTGTGTCCTAAAAGAAGCACCGCCCCTCCTTGCTGTACTATGCATGCTTTTTGTCACTAAGCTTACCACTTGTCTTGTTGGCCACAACCTTCTGGTTTGGAGTAAGGTGAGGTCCGTTGTTTGAGTTCTTAGAGCCAGAGGCTCCTGGGATAGACCTTGGCTGGGTTTGGTTCTGGCCCTTGCCAGAGACAGTGGTTGCCTTGGCTACTCCGGGCTGTGAGGTCTTCGGTTTCCTATTGTTATACTTCATCCTGGCACTTTGCGCGAGCAAAAGTGCTCGATCAAAAGTTTCCGGTTCGAACATGCGCACATCCCATTGGATCTGCGTGTTCAAACCATAGAGGAATTGTCCTCTTTTGTCTGCATCCGACTTCTGTAACTGGAAAGTGAGGTAAGTGACTTTGTTTGCAAATTGAAGGATAGGTAGTGCATTCTAGCACAAATCCTGAAACTCGTCCTTGAGTCGCCTAAGATAATGAGGTGATAGAAACCGCTTCTCGAGGTTTGTGAAAAACTAGTCCTAGTTGTCAACAACTCCATAGTTAGAATTGACTTGGGCCTAGTGAGTCCACCATGAGATGGCTTCCCCTTCGTTGTAGCAGCTAGCTAGCACCACCTTCTCTATGTCTGACTTCTTACCAGCAGCAAAATAGGCTTCAAACTGATGAATCCAAGAGTGAGGATCGAGTTTACCGTTATACTCACTGAAGTTCACCTTCTCGTGAAGATGAATCGAGGAAGTCGCAAGTATTGACCTTGCGTCAAGAAGTGCAAGGTATTGCTTGTGCTCCACGTGTCGTCGTTGGTCGTCAAGTGCAGCAATGTGGGCTGCTGCCTGTGTTCGAAGCTCTACCTCCCGTACCTGCATTTCATATAACGCATGAGAGTGCTGTGTTAACTCCTCAAGGGAGATAGCCGAAGCATGGATCTGGGAAGGGTTCTGGGAGGGTGCTCGGTGACTAATTGGCGGAGGAAAGGGGGGAGGGGGGGAGGGATGGGTGTCGAGGCTTCTTGAAGAGCTATCCGTTTCTCCAAGGACCTATAGAAGCTGCACATTTCTCCATTCGTTCCCCTTGTCATGCGATGACGCGCATAAATTCTCAGAACATGGCATTCGTGTCATTAGTGTTGACTTGGCTTTTGGAAGCAGTTGCTGTCGAGGAAACAATTTTTGGCGGGATCTAGTGCTCTCTCTCATCATCGGAATTCACCACAGTGGGAGTGGTTAGGATTTTTTCGGATTGCAATAATGCATCCACTATGTGTGTGGGAGACGTTCTTGGTCGCTTCCGGAGGCTATAAACCAACCATCCTTTGAGGGATAGGAGTCACACCGGAATGGGCGTGCAATCGGTGTCTGAAAACCAAGCACACAAGCAAATTTTTTCCCCTTCTTTTTCTTGGCTGAATCTCTTTACCAAAAGGCAAAGCTTTGATACCAGTGTTACATGCAGAAGCTTACATACAAGATTATACTTCGGATAATGAATATTCAGCACCTTTGTTCCAAATGATTGCACAATGTAGCGGAAGTAAGAGTGCAAGAGAGAGGGAGAGAGAAAGAAAGAAAGTTGCATTAACATCTTCAAAGGCCAAAATGACCTATGAGACCAAAATGTTACATCATGTCAATGGAATACATCATCATGATACTGAAAGTAAAACTAAAAGAAAATACCTGTGAAAAAACAAAGAGCCTCCAGCCAAGAATATCTCGCATAGGGTGTTGCAACATGGTAGCCAAGGTAGTGAGGCTGAGCCAGTGGGAGAAAGTCCTGCGGTGGTGGGCAATGATGGCTCTGATCCTCTTGAGGTGACGTGAGCGTGGGCGGCGGCAGCCACTATGTCAGGGGCGTCGGCGGGCTCTGCATAGCTCAATGGCTCTGTCTAATGTCACTCCTCTCGGTCAGGCTCTTGCATCAGCCTGGAGGTTGGGGGGAGTGGGTGCATCTGCTCTTGGGGCTCTAGTTTGGAAGAAGTCAGTGAGGGCTCTCGTGCTGGTCCTCGGGTGGGTGCAGCTGATCTGGGCAGCAATAGGGATTCCCTGTGTCTGGACTCTGTGGAGCTTGAGAAGAAAGAGCCTTAGGCACTCTAGTTTGGAAAATCCATGATCCTAGAGTGGTCCAAATCCCTCTCGAAAGAGGCAGTTGAACCTCCCCTGATCTCATAGTATACTGGGCATCTGCATATATAATGAGCCTCTGTCTCAGCCTCTGTATGGCAAAGCTGGCATGTCTTGTCCTCTAGTGCAGCTGCTCTAGGCCCATATTTGGTTGTCGCCACTCTCAACTGGTGGGATGAGGTGCGGATCAGTCGAATCGCACATCGCACCCCGAATGAGAGATGTGTATCCATGTAGTGCGGGCCTATGATGAAGCCATCCTCCATCATGTGAAGAAGATGGTCTCTATAGAAAGCCATCTTCATCCCTAGGGGTTGGAGGGGTGGATGCCAGGTCCTCTGAGTATCCAATCTCACAATGTCCTTCCTGATCACCCTGTTGAGTTCTGTGCGTTTGAGAGCAAAGGAAGGGGCCTCTATGCTATACTGAAATGGTGGGAGTGCCCACATTTTCATGCCATGCATACCAAGTTCTCACCTGTGCATACCAACGCTGCGAGTCTCCATCAAGTGCCAGCTGTCTCGAGGACTCTACGGCAAGCCAGGGGTATCTATCTGGTGGGAGCTCTCATAATCTGTGCGAGTATGTCACTGTGTGGAAAAGAGCCTCTGACACGATAGGGGAAGTCCCCATCTCCGCTCGCACAAGAGAGAGAGAAGAGACAATAAGGCATAGTACACCCGATCGGGTCCCAAATACCCTCCGCAAGGCCCCCGCCCACCAAGGATGGTGTATTTACATTATTGAATGATGAGAAAATAACGCAAATCTGTAGATACTATCCTCTCGTGGCTGTAGACTTTCAGCCTGTAGATGATCTGACACTTGCCCTTGAATTTTCACCTTTGCTTTAGGATTCCCTTTGGCTGTCCTGGCCCTTGGAATGCTTCAGCACTTTGTGAATTGTAAGATCACTAGAAGACTCTCTAGCTTATGCTTTTATAGTCTCTACAGAAGCTGGTCGGTGGATCCATAAAGAGGTCTGCCTGTTTATTTGTCTTCCACCACCTAAATTAATGCAATAAATAGGTACCTTTTTGCTGAATTGAGCTGGCCACCTATGCTGTCCAGACTGCTTGGCAGCCATTGTGCCTTGGCCACACTGCCTAGGCTGCCCAACAGGCTGTCCAGGCCCTCTAGGCCTGGCTGACAGCCTGTCCAGGCCATCTGGGCCTGGCCGACTTGCTGCCTAGGCCCTCCAGGCCTGGCTGACAGCATGCCCAGCCATGCTTGGCTGTTGGACATTGGCCATGGGCCTCTTGGCCCCTAGGGTGGCCCACAAGGGTTACCCCCTTGGTAGGCAAGGGTCTAATACCCTTTTTGGGGTGGCCCACAGGGCTGCCCCTTCTTCTACTTGCAACTACATGCTCTATGTCTTAGATGCCTGGTATCTGGCTACAAACCAAACACCCGGAACACCTGTCTTCATTCTAGAGAGTGACTCACAGTATGGACTGGCACACCTGACCAAGAACATGTACAGGACTTGTACACCTGACCTTGGAGGCTTAGAGTGGAAGCCTGTCCCGGACTGGGGCTCTTAATGGACCAGTTTCCACCCCAGGTCTTGCATCTGCTTGTACAAATATGTCCATGTGGCATCCAAGTGCGGGATGCACGTGACATTCAATATGATCTGGCTTTGACGTGTTTTTCTCTTCCTTGTCCTGCTGCTGGTGTACATTTTGTTCCTTAGAACATTCTAGTTCTCCCTTGTCTTCTTTTGCAATATGCTTGGTCAACTCTTGTTCCTATTTTCTGTAATATGCTTGGCAAACTCTTGTTCCTCGGTTCTTGTGTCTTCTTCTGCAATAAGATTGGCCAACTCTTGTTCATCTGTTCTTGTGTCATCTTTTGCAATATGCTTGGTCAACTCTTGTTCCTATTTTCTGTAATATGCTTGGCAAACTCCTGTTCCTCGGTTCTTGTGTCTTCTTCTGCAATATGCTTGGCCAATTCTTGTTCCTCTGCTTCCCCCTGTTTTTCTGGAACTGCTGCTCCTTGGAGCAGAGCCTTGAGATATTCTAATCTTAGTTTTGCTGTTCGGTTTTTGTCAGCTTCTCCGTCTCATCCTTTAGGTTATTATATACAGAATTTATGCCCATGCTATTTTGGATCCTCCCTTTGCTGCCTGAACTAATCCATAGTTTTTCATGGACATGCAGTACAGTTTGTGACAAGGTTTATCTTCTCCCCCATGAACCTCATTTGCTTCTGTCTATCCTCGTCCGGGTTGCCTGGGATTTTGTACTCCTTGGCCCTTCCTTCCAGCTGCCCGAATTGCTGGATGAGATCTTCCTTGTCTGCTGCCTTGATTTCAATCTCACCCTCCATGGGGAGCTTGAACCCTTCTGCTTCATACGCTGGTGAGAACTTCACTTTTTTACTGGATGGCAGTATTATTGTGTTTGATTTCTGCAGCTTAGCTAGCTGTCTCTCTACATGCAAATTGTACTGAAGTTCCTCCCATGGTAGTTTTGTGAATTCTTTGAGGTCCACTCTATGTAGCCATTCTGCATGCCTTTTGGCTTCTTTGGAGACAATAGAGCTTAGGTGTCCAAATTCCATCTTCTTATTAGGACAACCAATTGGGTTGTTTGATGATGGAGAGCAAGGAACATAGATAGCAATGCTCAATAGGCTCAAAGTGACAGTGAAGGGCACTATGCTACCTAACTCAAGAAGAGGCTATGATTATTAAGGGTTGTCGACTTTGGGTGCACTTTTCAATGACCTTGCTACGTACTGCTGAGATCTTCACAATTGAGCATGATCCCCTGTTTCCTTTGTGTTTATGTGAAAAAGGCACACAAAACAATAGAAATGATGAGGGGGCAATGGTGAGCATTTATGGATGTCACCTCCCTACCCTTTTTCTTTGCTCACTATGTATGGCCATTTCCCTCGGTATTATTGGCATTGCCAACTCCACAACCGGCTCATCTTCTCCCATAATCACGTCAATCATAAGCACATCATTCAAGATCTGGGCTGTTTCTTGTTCTTGGTCTTCTCTTTCCGGATTTGAATTTCTGAGTGGTTTTCCCGGAATCATTCCATGGTATGGCTTCAGCCTAAAACCATTTACTGGCTTTGGTAGTCTTATGCCATCTAGACTTTCCAATTCAAATGTTCTTGTACCCATTTTTCTGAAGATTTTGTATGGTCTAGCCCATCTCATTTTCAACTTTCTTGGGTGTGGTCCCATCCTAGAATTGAACAACAAGATTGCATCACCTTCCTCGAAGATTTTAAATTTTGAGTTCTTGTCCATGTGAATCTTTCTTCTCCTTTGAACCACTTCAGCTGACTAGGCACTAAATAGCCTTTTCTCTTCTAGTTTTAGGAGGTTCTCTATTCTATGCATTGGAGATTCCTTGGGAGGCAACCTTTCTACCTATAGCTACTCTTAAGGTTGGCACTAGGAACTCCATGGGCACAACGGCCTCTAACCCATACACCATGGAAAAGGGTGTAAGACTTGTGGTGTGCTTATAAGCTATTCTGAACACACCAAAGTGCTCATCGTGCATCCTCAGACATTGAGCACACCAAAGTGCTCATTGTGCATCCTCAGAATAACATACTGTGCTCTACCAGGCACAATGACCCCGTGATCCACAATGGCCTGCCGCCATACATCCGCAATGACCATACATACTTCTCCCTGCCCACCCAAGGGGCCAAAGCCTGCAGACCAAAATGTGTCCCATCTACCAGGCATCACCGACCCATATCTCCGAATCTTGCTCTCACTCAAATGGTGCTCCTGCATCAGCAGAATATCAATACTGCCCCCAACCAGGCATCTCTGAAGCTCCTGCCTCAAGCAACCACAATAACTTACATAGTGTGCGCCGCCAAGGCTCTATACATTCCATGAGATGATGCTCATGGATGACCTGTTGAGGTGGAGGCTGTCTCAGCCATACGGTGGGCCTTCGCAAGCGCTTGCCATCCGAGCGGCTACGAATTTGCCCACCCGGTGTGCTGCAAGAGTCTCGGACCAGGCGCCAGTGGCGGTGTCCCATAGCGACTGCCTCCCGCTCGGAGAGAGAAACCTCATGTATGCATACATAGCCAGGGTCTCGTGCTAGGTTTGCCACTATGCGAACCACCAAATGTCGAATCCCGGAGGCATCCGCACTCCCGGTATCAAAGAAATGTGCCAACTCCCAGAGTCGGCCTCTCACATCTGTCATATCCAAATTGCTCACATGGTGAGAAAACTCAACTGCCTGAGTCTTCAACACACTAAGAGCGAGATCTAGAGTCCACTCCCGGTCGCTAGTGCCGCAAAGAGGGAAGGAGAAGGCCACTGCTGAATCAAGTGCCTCCTTCCCTCGGGCCGGAGGTATCACCACATGAACTCTGATGGGTGCTGGCTCATGGGGGCCCTCCGCTCCAAAGAGGCGTGTGGAGGAGTAGTCGAAAGCCTCCGAGCGCTGTCTAGTGTCGAGACTACTTAGCCGACTGCGGATAGAGGATATCCGTGAAGCACGAATTGGCATGGTAGGTCTCCTTTGCGGTGCTCCAGCAAGGTCGGTGCTCAGTGCCCGCTGGACTGCAGGTGAGCGCCAGGGAACTACCAGTGCCTCCCGGGGAGCTGAGGCGAGCGGAGGGGGAGGAGGGGGGGGAGAAGGGGATGGAGAAGGAGCCGCTGAAAAAGCGGGAGCTGGAACGGGAGGAGGCGAAGGTGGAAGCGAGGCGGGAGAGGGGGACGGGGGAGGGGGGGGTGAGGGCAAAGGGGGGGGGTTCTGGCATCTCCTGATCCTCAGCCTGCGCTGGGGTCTCCTCCTGGAGCGGAGCAAAGCTGTTCCTCACTGGAACCCAGTGATGCTGAGGCTGTGACTGCTGCTGCTTTGGTCTCTGGGCATGCTGTTGTGGCTATCTCCCTCTACGGCGCCCCTGTCGAGGCTGCCAATCCGAGGTCTCTGTGGGCTGAGCAGGTGTCCCGGAGGCTGCCTGCCGAGCCGCATCTGTGGGCGGGCCATCGGGGGTCTGCTGCTGCGGTGAAGGTCAGGGTCTCCTGCGAGGGGAGGCCTTGGCCAGGTGGCCGACCTGCCTGCATATAAAACACTGGTTCGGGAGCCCCGAAAACTCCACTCTCTGATCGATCCATCCCCCCCCTATCCTAGGTAACTAAATGACCTTCGGAAGGGAGGAGATGTCAGGAACCAAAACTCTGACCGAAGGCAGGCCAGCTGCTCTAGCCACCACTGAAGCTGCTGTGGGGCCAGTCTCAAGCACCGAGCCCACCAATGATCCTATCCTAGAAAGGAGCGGAAGGTACTCGCGACGAAGTCCAGGAAAGCAAGCTGTAACATGGAATAGGCGCTCTCCCTGCTCGGCCGCTGCTGGGTCGAAACCATGCTGCCAAGGTCTGAAGAAGGCCCGAGCGCCCCTGATGTCAAGGGGACTCATGGCTAAGACCTCGGCCACGCTCTGGGCTGTCTCGAACTCAATCTGGTAGTGTCCGCGGCCCAGTAACTGGACGTCTAGGATCTTGCCCACATCTGCAAGAAGGCGGGCCTGGAGTAGATCCCGGATCTCCCCTTTGCTGGGGCGGGTGCCAACTATACGGCAGATGGTGGAATGTGCCTGGAGGCATTCCACCTCTGCGGCGAGGCTCGCTTCCTCTTCTGGCGAAAGAGAAAGCCTGATGGGGGTATCCTCAGGGGCGGGCGAGGGGGCTGCGGAAGAGCCTCTGAGGTGGGGCGGGAGGAGCCTCCATTAGAGTCTGAAGCTGAGTTGAAGGCGAAGTGATAAATGGGGCGTCCTGCAAGAGCCAAGCTGCACGAGAAAACGGAGCGGGGAGGGGAGGAGAGGGATGGGCGGAGAAAACAGAGGGGAAGGGGCGGAAGACAGAGGGGGGCGAAAAAACCCAAAAAAAAACCCAAAAAAAAGAAAGAAAAGAAATCAGAAAAAAAACAAAAAAAAAAAAACGAAAGGGGAGGCGGGGAAAGCGCGCAAGGGGGGGGGGGAGGGCGGGGGAGGCAAGGGGGTGGGACGCGGAGGAAGGAGGGGGAGCGGGGGGGCGCGGATGAACAAGACGGGCAGGGGGCGACGGGCGAGATAAGGGGAGGGCGGAGGACGCGAGACACACAGGGGCGCGGAGGGGGGGGGTGCGAGCAGGCGGGGAGAGGCTAGGTCACGAGGGTGGGGAGGGGGGGTGCAAGCAGGCGGCAGCTCGAGTAGGGTGAGGGCGAAGGCTTCAGCGAGTAACTGCAGTGTGCATTTTTTTTTTCGTCCTGTATGAGTCTGCAGGTCACGATGTTTTCACGGATGATTCAGAGTAAGCCTTCAGTGGGCCACTCCATTAGTCTTGTAGAGTCTGGAGCAGCCCTCTTGGTAGTTGATGCCCTCTTCCAGACAGTGACCTTCATATATCGCATCTATACCTCGATTGGCACTAGAGTCGTCCAAGCAACTAGCCGAGACAGGACATGTTAGGGTTTGGTTTGCCAGGGCTACTAAGTGGTTCCTCTCACAGGGCTTCATATGGATCGCCTGCCCCCATTCTACTATAGTTTGGATGCACCACTATTACTTGTTACCCGCCAAGATGTCAAGCAACTTATCCAAGCCGACCTCTTCAAAGTGGAGACTCATGTCACATGGGTGGATCCATGGCAGCTTTCTATGACAGAGGATGGCTTTATTCAGAAGTGTGGGTATCTTTATAGACACATGTCACATGCCATGAGGATTGTGATCGCCGATTCTCTTCGTTAGAGGTCGAGGCAGAAGAGCACTATCTTTGCAGATGCCCAATGTACTATGAGATACAAGGGAGGTTTAGTTGCCTCTTTGGGCACTATCTTGGGTCATTGATTTCGTAGACCAGCGATGTGTGGTACTCTACCTGATTGAGTTGCGCGGCCATAGAGATTGCATAGAGGCACAGCAATAGACCCCAGATACCTCAATTTCTTTCATCAGGATCAGGGCCCTCGTCGACGGCCATGAGATATTCATGATTCGGATGCCCCTACTTGATGGACAAGGCAACCCACAATGATGACACGTGCCCTGCCTAAAGGCGTCTCCCTAGATAGAGCGATTCAAGTGCAACGAGCTAGACGGTCGAGACTGTCACCATTTGGCCACCCAACTGGTCCACCCGTGCTTTCTCATCATGTATGTACATTGGATTGGTGTCCATGGCAGTTGTATATGCCGGGATTGATGCCACTCATGTGATACTGTGGACTTGGCTTTCCGTTGGGACTTGTGCCTTTGTGTACATGCCCGGAAATGCTTGGTGGATTGGTGTTCCATTGGGTCTGGTACCTCGTGTACTTGCCTGCAGAGCACGCCTATTTTGGTATAGTCTCATGAACGGGGATTGTCCATATCAATGCTGCATTGCATAGCATCTTTATGTGCTTGCTTGCAATTGAAATTGCATGCTGTTTTCGTGCTTGCTTGACCAATGTGTAGTTCTGGGTAAGGGGACGCCCGCCCGCAAATCGTACGTGTGAAACTGTCTGCTGTCATGGTTATGTGGCATGTGATAGGTGGTAAGTATTGGTCATAAACCTAGCCTTAGGAGTTAGTACTAATTTATAAGTGAGTGTGTACACACTCCATTAAGTTTTGGGCGACCAAAACTCACTTATAAATTATGACCAGCCCAGTGTTCACACACACTGATGTCCCGAGGTGAACAAAACCCAATGTCCACCGCCCAAACCTTATCCCCTTTGTACAAAGAGAGTCACTAGCCATGTGTCCACTCTAGCTTGCTCCACAAAGCACCTGCCTGCCACCTACACTACTGGACAACTCACCACCTCACTACTCCTCCTCTCTCTAGAGATTGGTGCCTCCTTCATGAGGGCATTTGGACTGTATTTTTTGCACTTTCTCCTTCCCAACTCCATATCCAAGCTTGCTAAGGTGTTTCTCAAGCTTCCAAGAGTGTTTCTGGGTACTAATCACTCTCCTACACACTCCCAATGACTGAAATTCAGCAAAACAGCTCTCTTTATTGCTGTAATTTCTAGTCTTTTTGCTGAAAACCCTAATTTCAGCCCTCCTTTCTCAAGTTGAATCAATGGGGAAGCTTTCCCTAGGTTCCCTTCATCCTCTTGAAGAATTTTGTCACGAAGAAATGCGACAAATCGAAGATCTCATCACTCCAAGGACTTCCATCGCGAAGACTTCCGCTGTCATCGACTCTACTTGCAATTGGTAAGCTTTTATGCTTAAATATGGAAGCAAGTAGCAGGAGGGAGGAACTGGATTACAAGATCACATACCTTGTGTAGTGTTCTCTTGTCCTACGTGCTCTCTTGCATATTGTTGCTACCATGTGTTGGTGGAACAATAGAGAGCAGATTTTAGGGGACATGGGCATTTGAGAGGGTAGTGTGAGTTGCAAGTCTACAACGACAACCACTTTATGGTCAAAATGTATGTCAAATGCCATTCCGAGCTGAAAATGTGCATGCACAACACATGCAATGTTGATTGGAGGTTTCTGTTGGTGCAGGTATTTCGCGTCTCTCTCATGCCACTAATGCTTTCGAGTGTGCTCGTGAGGGAGAAGCTATAGCTGAAAATGTATCAATGCATGTTTTGGAAAGTTCTTTTGGAGGTATCTCCATTTATGCATGTCACCGAGGCGGAAAGGAAGAGAAGGTTTCAATCGGGATTGCAACCCGTGCAAATGTATCTTGGTCACACCTTATACCAACAATCGCAGCCGCCACTGCCACCGAGCAATTGGAACTCAAATTGAGTCGATCCAATAAGGCTAAACCCTCTTTTCAAGGCAAAGAGAGGGCTATCCAAAACTTGTAAAATAATGGACAGCTACCTAAAAAGGACCAAAACCAAGATAAAAATGGTCCAAAGGCTGAAAATAACACTACCAAAAAGCATCCCTTCAAAGTGAGAGACTATGGTCAAACAAGAAGAAGCGTGATAATGCAAATGCATCAAAGCCTAATGTGCATATGGTTCCAGATGTGCAGGGCAACACTTCACATGATAGCAAAGACTTGGGGACAGCTTAAGGATCAGCCCGCTTTGTTCATGTTTGATGATTGTGCAACTGAGAACTTCATATCTACACAGATGGTAGTTGCTTTGGGTATTGAAGTGGAGGACATAGGTCCTCAAATTGAAGCAGGGACTGCCTTTGTTGGTAGAGAAGTGTAGGTCATGCCTATTATTGGCAAGTTGCGCATACACATTCAAGGCTATGTGGATCATGAGGATTTTCTTGTGGCGCCTTTGAATGGCTGTGATGTATTGCTTGGAAAGCCTTGGCATACACGTATTGATCCATGCAAGGCTTACAAGACCAATAGGATCACCTTCATGCATAAAGGGCCAAGAGCATGTAATTGATGCTGGTGAAGAGGGTGATACCATTCCCCTTGTATCTCATGTACAAATTAAGAAAGTAATGAAAAAGAGTGTTTATGCGTACTTGATTTTTGTACGGGATCATGTTGAGAAAAATAATGTACATGTAAACACTCTTAGTAATGATAGGCTGAAATTCTTGCAAGAGTACAATGATTGTTTTGTTGATGAGTTACCAAATGAGTTAAGTGCTTCTCCCAAGAAGACTTCTGATCTGCCACATAACATTTCAAGAGATCCAACATGGCTGAATTTTATTAGCACATTCATCCCCAGATTCTGCTCTTTTATGGTGCCCATTTGGTCCCTTTTGCATGGCCCTTGCTTGTGGGCTGGCCACCACTTTTTTCTAGTATTTTTCTGGGATTTTTCCCAGCTTTTCTGGCATTTTCCAGTCGGCCTTGTCTAGTAGCTCCAGTCAGCCTGTTTTGCAGCTCCAGTTGGCCAGCTTACATCTACTATATATAGTGGGTGCTGGCTTCTCATTTCCCATTAAGTCTTGTACATATTTTGCTCCCTCACTTATGAGACTTGTAGCGTCTCTTGCTTGGGACTGTTTTGCTTCAGTATATTCAGCATAGTTTTCTCCATATTCAGCATAGTGATCAGGATGGATATCATCAGAGTGGACACAGAGAGGACATGGACTAGCCCCCTTGAGCCATTGGGCACGAAAATGACTCATTAGAAGAGCCATTTTCTACACCTCTCACCGGATGATTTTATCACCCGCCTGGCGTACATGGATGTACACCTATCACATGGGATACGTTGTGCCATTGGACAGATCCGGACCTCATCACACCAGCTGCGCGTATGTTCATGTGCCTAAGGAGCATCGCTCCAAGTTGGACTCGAAGTCTCAGCGCATGACTTTTCTCGGATACAGCACTATGTCCAAGGCATATCGTCTTTATGATCCTCAGGCCGGTAAAGTTGTTGTGAGCCGTGATGTGGTGTTTGACGAGACTCCTACATCTTCAGAGGGGGGTGGTGAGCTTCTTCTTCCTTCACTTCGTCTTTGCCTCCTCCTGCTCCCGCTGCTTCTGTTACACCTCCAGCTGAGGACACTGAGTCAGATGATGATGACCCTGCTCCTCCTCCGGCGAGTTTGAGCAAATCTGTACCTAGTTGGTATGATTTGACAGTTCGTGATTCTAGGTTACGTGAGCTTCCTAATGCTCCTCCGCCTGGTTCTCTTCGGCGTTCTTCCATAGTTAGAGGGAAACAAATTCACGAGGGCAACATGTTTGTTAATTATGGTCTTATGTCTACTATCATTAATGGTCCTTCTCATCCCACTTCTGTAGACGAGGCTCTTTTACATGAGCCTTGGCGTCGTGCTATGCAAGCAGAGTTGGATGCTATCGAACGGAATGGCACTTGGATTTTGGTGCCTCGGTCACTGCAGCGTAAGGTGATTGGTGTGCGTTGGATCTTCAAATCAAAGTTCCGAGCTGCTGGCAGCTTGGACAAGCACAAGGCGAGGTTGGTTGCCAAGGGTTATGCTGAGCGCCCTGGAGTCGACTTCGATGAGACCTTCGCTCCAACGGCCCGGATGACTACCATCCGCACCGTTCTTGCACTTGCAGGACATCATAGATGGCCCGTTTTCAAGATGGACATCAAGTCGGCTTTCCTTAATGGAGAGCTTACACAGGAGGTTTATATTCATCAACTGCCAGGATTTGTTGTTCCGGGCAAACAGGATCTTATCAGGATGCCCTTTTAAATCCATTTAAGCAAGGTCTTACCGCTTGGCTTATAGCTCAAGGGCAGTGTCAAATGCTTTACCAAAATTTAATTAATATACAAAAGATCAAACATCCGTCCCAAAATGGCCTTCTCCATACCAATGCATATTAGTACTAATGAAATCACTGAAATCACTCGAATTCATTTCCCTTGCATAATGATAATAATAAGGTTTTAATTTTCTAGGCAATTGGACTTTTTGATTTTTTTCATGGCTTTCATATACTTGACATATTTGTCATTAGATGATGATGAGGAAAGCATGATGAAATCAATGTGCAAAAAATAGAGTGATTTGGAGTGGTGCTGAAGAAGGCTTTATATGGTGTGAAGCAGGCTCCGCAGGCTTGGTACCAGCGGATTGATGAGTTCTTTCAGAAGCTCGGCCTACGCCGTTCTCACACAGATTCGAACCTTTATATCCTCCTTGAGAGGGGGTTGATTGTTATCATTGTGGTCTATGTTGATGACCTCATCTTTACAGGTTCTTATTCTGTGCGGATCCGTTTTGTTATGGATGCTTTGGAGACAGAGTTTGAGATGACGGATCTTGGCCTCTTGCATTATTTTCTTGGCTTTGAGATTTAGCAGACCTCGAAGGGCATTTTAGCAGAAGTACACTCGGGAGATTCTCGACAGATTTGAGATGACTAGGTGCAAACCAGTATCTTCTCCTATGGATATTGGTGAGAACTCCTGATTGGACATATGCTTCGCAGTCAGTTTATTGAGTTCCTTCTCATCCAAACCCCGTCAGTAGCTTTGGCGGTGTGCTCTCAGAGTTCTTTGGTACTTGCATGGCACTCTGGATTTTGGCATCTTTTATGGCCAAGGACGCACTTTTGTTGGATGGTCTGACTCAGACTGGGCTGGAGATCCAGATACACGGCGTTCGACCACTAGTTGTGTTTTTTTCATGTTGGCCTGTAGCCATTTCTTGATTTGCAGCCTCACTTTGCCCGTCCGTTTGAGGGTGATAAGCTGATGAGAAGTCCAATTTTGTGCCCATGTTATGAAATAAGGCACGCCAAAAGAGACTTGTAGTCCTGGGATCTCTATCCCCCACAATGGACTTCGGCATTCCATGATGCTTTAACACTTGTGCAAAATATATTTTAACCATATGCTCAGCTTTGGTCTTTTTGACCGGCAGTTTTTTGGTTTGCATATTCAACTCCTCTTCCATCATGTGGCTCAACCTATACAGGAACTTGTAGCACCGGGTACCAATCCAATCATATTAAATCTAGTGGATGGCAACAAGATAAAAAAGATCTTAAAAAATTGTGTAACCAAGGCCTCTTTACAATTGTCTAGGTGGTCTTCTTGGTATGACTTGTTTGGGAGCATACACCATGAACACATGGGCACCCTATTTGGCCACTTATTCGATCTAAATTGCTAGTGTGGTAGAAGCAATTTATTTAAACAACTAAAGCAATGCACATGGATTGCATAAACAACAGTAACAGAAAATGTTATGCATGCACAATGTTTACACGGTACAAGTCACTAGATGTTTTATCTTGGTTGCATGTGCAACTTGTGTTGATTGGATTTGTGGCTATGCTACTAGGGTGTCTGAGGCGAGTTATTTTATCATGAAGCTTATTGGGTGCCTTGGTTACAAGGCTATTTGCAGCATACAATTATCTCGTTTCAAGGTACGGCCCATGCTTCCATTAGTTTTTGAGTTACATGTATTGCTAGACAATGGACATAATGTTTTTACTATTTTTTTCCTAGAAAGATCAATGTAGTTTTTGTTTTTTGAATTTATATTACTCTCTTGGCCTTTTCTTTTTGGGAAGTACAACTTGGGGTAGTCACTACAAGGATATTTTTTTTAAATTTAGTCTCAGAATTTATGTGATTTTCTTGTGTTGATTTGACTTGAAAGTATCCTTTTATTGACAGACATTGTCTTCTCTTCAAATGGCTAGTGCGAAGCTGTTGCTGAGGGACACTCAATTGGAAAGTTTTCTTGTCCCGTCATGGGTCTTAGCAAGACAACCTTGGTTTGATGAAGTATTTGGAAATAAGAGACTTTACAAATCTGCTCCCTTGCAGGCTAGTGGATGTGCAAAGTCTTGATTGATTGTGTTTCGTTTCCTTCCAATTCTTTTTTGATTATTTCTCCTTTTCCCGCACGGCCCAAAAGAAGAAGAATGTTTACTTTTGTTACTAAATCCATCTTTTGTAGCGAGACTCAAATATGGTTGTAGAAGATGCTTAATATATCTTTCTTTCTTAGTATGGAAAGTCTCTCTCTCTCTCTCTCTCTCTCTCTCTCTCTCTCTCTCTCTCTCGGAGAAATTGGCACATTTTTCATGAGGAGGTAGAAGGTGGCAATTTTTAGCATAAGTAGTCTCTACACATACTTTTTGGTACATTTTTCATGAGGAGGTAGAAGGTGGCAATTTTCAGCATAAGTAGTCTCTACACATACTTTTTGGCATGGATGTAATTGCCCCGAAAGGGGTTGAGCGCAATCTTGCCACACACTTAAACTATTAATACTATTAAATGAGATGAAATGGCACAAAACCAAACAATATAGCAATTCTGAAATTTAAATGACACTGCAAACAAGGACGGAAAGGGCTGACCCCCTTTGTAATATGATTGTATTACCAAGGATTCCTCAAGATACAAGCTTCATGGACATCACATGTTAGATTTCCAATGATATTCATGCAATGAAAACACTTTGCAAACATGATTTGTGAAAGTCAGGGTTGATTCCACAGCTTTTATTGCGAAGAACCTCACTCCCCAATCCCCAGTTACTTGCCACAAGCAGCTATGCTCCATTGGCATCCATACACAAGCGCGTGTGTCCCAGGTCGAGACATAGGAGACCTTAATGGTCAATCATGTGGATGTAAAGTAGGTTAAAGGAACTTCGAGAAGCTCTTATCAATGAATTTATTGAAATTTGTAAGTAGAAATCAGCTTTCGATCAAATTCTTGGTACATAAATGCTCAAAGCATTTTCAGCAAGTACATATCTTAGCGATAGTAGCTAAAAAGGACTCCCAATGGCTGGACAGCAATGTAGCACGCATTTGCTAGCTAATCCAAAGGTTGGAAAAGCAAGAAATCATGCCAAAAAGTATGTGTATGGACTGGTTATGCTGAAAATTGTCGTCTTCTACCTCTTCATGAAAAAGGTGCCTATTTCCCAATGTGTGTGTGTGTGTGTGAGAGAGAGAGAGAGAGAGAGAGAGAGAGAGAGAGAGAGAGAGATACTAAGCGTCTACTAAAGACCCAATGGGCCTGTGAGACCAAAGTGGTACAATAATGTCCATGGCATATCTCATCATGGAATGGAAAATAAAACAGAATGAAAACATAAATATAGCTATCTCACTGGGGTGATACAAAACTGTCCATGGAAACTCGTCATGGAAAACTAAGAACATAAAAACATGGGAGCAACATCAGCTCCGAAGAGATGGTATACCACTCTCCAAAATGTCAAGCATGGGGTTGACGAGTATGGCCGAGAGGTCTCCCTCAGCTATGTCACGTGGAAAGGTAGCTCGATGGCGGTGGAGCATGTCCTGGATCTGGAGCTGATGATGAGGTGATCGTGGCCGACAGGGGGGTCGAGGGCGTCGGGCACGTTGGAGTGCAGAGGCTCGGTCTGAGGTAACTCCTCTCGGGCGAGGTAGGTCCAAAGCAGCTCGTGGAGGGTCCACAAGATCCACTATGGCGGACCCCTAGTTGTTGGCGGACTACTTGGAAGCCATGAACTTGCCGCCAAGCTAGTAGGAGGAAATGTCACATGCACTCTGCACTGTAGTGCATGAGACAAGCTGGCTCATTATCAGCGCATCTTGTATATCCGTAGGAACCTTTTAGGATATGATTTTGTCATATGCTGTGGCCCCATTGTAAGCCCCAGTCCGGGACATGTTGGGCACAAGCTACGTAGGTCTTTCCTCGGCCATAGAAGGTCAGTTAGTCAGTCCAATCCCGTAACCCACTTGAAGAAAATCATTCATGCATGTAGCAGTTAGTAGAATCCATAGGTTTGCATTTTAGATCATGGTGTGCATTGCGTAGCATTTGCTTCATGTGCATGTGAACCTTTTCTTAGCATCTGTACCCTTTGCTTAGCATTATAACCATTGCATAGACTAGTCGGCAGCATTATAAACAGCATATAAAGCCTATTTATCAAGTCGTGTGTATCATGAGGACTAGCCGACTTGCTCTTGAGCAAACTGACCAGCCCTCTCATACCTTGCACTTGTTCATTCATGCATCATCAAGCATCGATCATCACCAATGCTGAAGCGCATCCACTCTCTGCTCCTCTCTTGCAGAAAACACAACTTCTTCCATCATTCCTTCTCTTGTAGAAAATGCAGCACTCTCGGCCTGCATATTCAGCCCTAGAAACAGTCCCCAAACAGCTACTTTCTCAGTCACAGTTTGCAATCCTCCTACAGCCCCTTGGAAGAGTGCATTGGCGTCGAGATTGGTCATCTTTGGTGCTTCTACAGTAGTGTGCAGTCAGCCCATCGTTTGGTCTTTCAAGGGTCTTGTGTTCGGGTTCATTCTCATGTCAAAGTCAGTCCCGCATTCATTCTCGTCAAAGAAATAAAGCAAATACTTCTAGCAATAGGAGGGGTTCCTTCAGTGGGTAATTGGGACCCCATATTGTGTACAGATGTCTCTCTCTCTCTCTCTCTCTCTCTCTCTCTCTCTCTCTCTTAAAGCTTGAAGTGTTAAAGTGGATTGCTAAAGACTCATGAAACTCAGGATACAGAAGGTGGTGTGAGAATTTGTGTGACAAGTCCTTTCATCTATGCATAATTCCATTGCATGTTACAGGCATGCCAACTAGCCCTATCTAGATCTATCCTAGGTTAACTCCCCTTTAGTAATTGGCCACTTACACAAGGGAAGCAACCTTAGACTTCATGTCTATATCTCATGACTATATCAAATGATAAGGCCTATTGTCACCTAGACTAATGTTCACATGCACAGATGGATGCTAGATCACCTAGATCTTTTAACAGTCTCTTGATCTAAGCATCCATACCTTGCACAGTGTGCTTGATCATAGACTCATATCGAACAAAATGTCCACTGGGTATATCACAAAGATAGTTCCAACACAAAGAGTACCATCACAAAGGAGTTATATCACATAGTACACGATCACAAGATCTTTGCTGGAGTTGAATGCTGCTGTTTTGAGTAGGGAGGTCATTGTCCACGAGGTCGATGAAGAACCCATCATGAAGAACCAGCAAGTAATAATGTTGATGGCGTCACAAATCACAAAGCACCACAAAGGGTAAATACCACAAAGACTAATCACCACGATCCTCCAAAATAACTCCAAAAGAATGAACATCATCTGCTGTCAATTTATCTATACAGAGTCCAAAGAGTGTAGGGGCGAGTGGGCATCCTAGAGTGAATGTTACAATGTTCTTGAATGGCTACCTTGCTTTCTATTAATGCAATTTTTGTTTCTAGAATAATATTAAGAGAAGTTTGTAGATGACAACAGGAGCGCAAGATGGTTGACAGACGACGCGTGCATGTAAAGGGAGGTGATGGAGGAGATGGCTGCACCAGCTTTAGAAGGAGCAGGCATGATCGACATGGTGAAGCTGACGGTAATCTTCTTTCTGTGTGCTGAGTTGCGGCTTGGCAATCTTTGATACCTCCATTGCTGGTGGTGCTTTAGAGTACTGATGCAAATGAAATTCACAGGTGGACGAGGAGGCAGAGGCGGAGATGTTATTTTTGAATGCTCTGAGGAGTTTTGGGACTTTAGTCATCTCCAGCATCACTTTGTAAATTCTATCTCTCCTGTTATTGTGCTGTGTTAGATTTGTGTGTCAACGATCTGAAATAGAGAATAGCATAATGTCAAGATATTTGCCAAGGTCATATTGTATATATATATATATATATGTGTGTGTGTGTGTGTGTGTGTGTGTGTATCTATATGCATGTACACACACACACACACACACACACACACACACACACACACACGCATGCACTCAAACACATGCACACGTGGTAAAAAGGACAAGAAGTTAATTGTGGAGAGTCCTTTTTTATGCACCATTTTGCAGAATGCAAAGAATGGTGGGACAGGATCCTCCAAGAAAAGGGTTGGAAGTCGAGGACAAGACAAGGTTCACTTGCATGCTCTTATTTTATAATGAAAACACATATCATCAGTTTTGAATTCAAAAGATGCTAGTTTTTTTTTTTCCGATACTTGCATATGAGCAGGGGCATATGTATCTTGTAAGAGTTTTTCTCCTTTTCACCCACATTTAAGTGCTGATAGGACCAAAAGGGATGTTTTTCTTTGGATTTCTTGTCTATGACATCTTATGCTACTATCAATTGACTTTTGTATTCCATCTCTTGCAGTCATTCTAGATCAGCATGCATAATATGTGTGCAAGTATATGATTTGTCCCCAAAAGGCCACTAAGCAGGCATATACAGATGAGGTTCGACTAATGCTTTAAGGGCTAACATGTTTTAAGAGTTATCAGTGAGTCAGTGTAGAGTGATCTTAAGTCGGAAACACTTAAAGACAGAGCAACCCTAAAATGCAAGTGAGAAAGCCTAAAAAGCAGAACAAAACTGGAACTTCCAAACATAATTGTAAAACACAAGTGAAAACCCTGAAATGCAGGGCAGGCATGATTGTGTGTGTGTGTGTGAGAGAGAGAGAGAAAGAAAGAAAGTTATATTAATGTCTACGGAAGACCCCAAGGGCGTGTGAGACCAAAAGTAATACAATGGTACCATGGATATACTGAGCCATGGAAAACTGAAAGAAAAAGCAAAATGAAAACATCTGACCGTACATGTGATCAACAGATGATCCTTTGTAGAGTGAGATATGCTGTGATCAGCTAATGACGATATCCGCCTCGGCATAACCGATCTGACGGTGGAGTGAATGTCAGGCCTCTGGGATTGGAGCGTGTCATGTCGGCGGAGAGAGAGAGAGAGAGAGAGAGAGAGTTGTATTTAACGTCTTCAAAAGGCCAAAATATACATGCAGATGCCGAGTATACTATGGATCAGGGGGAGGTTCCACTTCCTCTTCTTCCGAGAGGGATTTGGACCACTCTCTAGGATCATGGGTTTTCCAGACTATAGATGCGTGGGGCTCTTTCTTATGGAGCTCCGCAGACACAAGGAATCTCTACTATGGCCCAGATCAGCTGCACCTACCTGAGGACCAGCATAGAGAGGTCTCAATGACTTCCTCCAGACTAGAGTCCTGATAGCAAATCCACCCAGGTTATAACTTGCACATTCTTATGAGGTGAATTTGGGCTTGTTCCTAGATTCATTGAGGTATATATCTTTTACAGGCGAGCCGCATTGGTGAGCTTGCGAAGATCACAGACATTCACCCTCTAGGACGTGGCTACTACCAAGTGGAGTTCGACTCGCTAGCGGCATCAGACCGAGTCATGCAGCTGAGCCCCCTTGCATTGCGTACGGCGCTCGTCTTCTTTGCGTGGTGGTGGCACGGCTTCGACCCTGCGTCTGACCCGATTGCTGGCGTGTCGGGCTTCCCAGTGACAGTTTGCTTCCCAGGCCTTAGGAAGGAATACCTTCCTCTTCTCCTGGTGATTGGTAGTGCCATCGGGAGAGTGATGGAATCCCCCTCCACTGCTGCCTCGACCCTTGCACGGGAAGTCGGGATTCCATCCCTCCACATCTGTGTTGCCTTGCCGGATTCAGTGCCACATGTTATATCTATCCCATGCCTCCGGGGAGACCCCATCCTTTAGTGAGTGGAGTATTCAGGCCTTCCAAGCCAATGTTTCATTTGCAGGCAAATTGGCCATCTAGCTAGAGCTTGCCCTCGGCATTAGTGAGACCGCCCCTAGTGGTTCCCCCCTCGTATCCCGTTCAGATTCTTACCAGGGGGTAGAGAGAGAGGCAGGTTCTCAGGCAACGGAGCACCAGGTTCTTCCGGCTGCAGATGACACAACTGTCTTATGAGTGGCGGACTGTTGGCCCACGCCCGGGCCATCAGCCGACCACCAAGGTTGACCGCCTTCGCCGTGCGCGCAAGGCTGGCAGAGCACAGGAGGATTCCGTTTTATCAAAGAACCGTTTTGAGCATTTATCACAGCACCCACCCGTTGGTGATGGGCCCCCTCCAGTCACACTAAGCGGACCTCTCCGGCCCCTCCGATTTGGCGGCCGATTCCCCGTCGAGATCCCTCCCCTGACTCCTAGTGCCCAGTGAGGCCGGTAGACCCCACTGAGCCTCCGGTGAGCCTCTCCCAACAGTCTTCCTCTTCGATGGATCTCTCCCAGCAGCACCCCTCTCCGGCCTCTCCACCCCCCGCCCCCTCCCCCTCCTCCTCCATCCTCGCCCCTGTCTTTACCTGCAGTAGTTCCTTTAGCCCCATCCTTCGCATCAGAGCCCGCCTTGCCCCCTCCATCCGCCTCTCCAGAGCACTCCTGTCGACCCCCAGAAGCTCCCGACTCGGAGCGGAGGCAACCGGGAGTTTCATTCGCCGCTTGATTCACCGTTTCTCTAAGCCGGTTGAGATGACCATCGCTGCCTCCTCGGTGAGGGTTCTCCCGCCAGAGTCTCCAAGTGGGCCCCTCAAGATCTTGGGGTAGCCTGCTCTAGACTTGATAGGTTTTACGTTGATGAGTGGGCTTGCAGCCGTGGGGGCATGATTGGTATCTTGGTAGGCACTACTTTTTCAGATCACGCCCTGGTTATTCTGTCCCTAGAGGACCCTTGGAGGCATGACAGCTCTAGGATTACGGACAGCCTCATTCAGGACCCCGAGATTTGCAACAGGATAGAGCAAATATGGGCGGGACTCGACTTTACCTCAGGCTCTGGGGCATGCACATTGGATGTTGGCCTAGGGGAGATTAGCGGTTTCTTGCAGGAGGCAGCCCATAATAGGTTGGAGGGATTTCGGGAGCATCAGAGGAGTCAGAGGAGGGGTCTGGCCTCTTTACAGCAGCGGCTTTAGGAGAGTTCCCCAAATAGCCCTCTCCACTGTCGGATCTCCAATCTGTCACCACCCTCCTTAGGAATCAAGTGTATCAAACCCTCTGAGAGCCTCTCTCGCATAGCACCTGTGAGCATAATCTCATTGAAGGCAGCTCGAACGCCGCCTTCCATGAGGTTCCAGTGACGAAGAAAGAAAGAGATTGGAAGCCCGTCCGCCCCCGGGCATTTGCCCCTGGGTAGTGCCATCACACCACCTCCGCCTACTCCTCCGCAGTGAATGGAGTCAATAAAAAGGAACAAAGAGAGGGACGAACCACCTCTCTCGTGTGCTACCAGACCCTCTCACGCGTGTCCATCACTTGTGGGGATAATAGGGCACCTGTGAGAAGTGATCAAAAGAAATCTGTAGTGATGGCTGTCACATGGGAGGGATTAGAAACTATAGCTCCATCCTGGCCACACGACCTGCGAATACCATCTCTCCTCCTGTGTGGGCCGATTATCTCAAAGAAATCCTCTGTGACTCTATTGCCGGCCTGACTCCAGAATGAAGCTCTGGGATGGTATCTGTACTACACCCTCCTCTCCTCAATGGATCTAATCTCCGTGCGGGCGACAGCAAGCTAGCTCTCAATCCATGGGGCAGATTCACCCACTACACCCGACCTTTAGGCTGATGCGGGAGCTCGACCGAGAGGAGTGACACTAGACAGAGCCATTGAGCTACGTAAAGCCCGATGCCCTCGACGTCGTGGTCCCCGCCCATGCCCGCATCACTACAGAAGGATCAGAGCCATCATCTCCCACCACCATAGGACTTTCTCTTGCCGTCCCAGCTTTACTACATTGGGTGCCATGTTGTAACGTCCTATGCGGGATATTTTATGGTGATATGAGAGTTGCACACTTTTTGTTTTGGGATCAGATCTGACATTTCAGCTCTTATTAGTTTCTTTGATTTTTATTTTTAGTACCCATGATGATGTATTTCATGGACATGATGTAACCTTTTGGTCTCATAGGTCATTTTGGCCTTTTGTAGACGTTAATACAACTTTCTTTCTTTCACCCCTGAGGAGTGTGTGTGTGTGTGTAGATGCTGCTCCAAACCCTAGCCCAATTGTTGCATCGTGGAAGCCTTGCTGTACTGATCCACAGTCCTAAGCTTGCAAGCTTAGGAACAAGATGCTGATTAAACTGATTAAGACAGAGGACAGAGAAGAAGAGAGAAATAGTTGGTGTTAGGGTTTTCTTTTATTATATGGTACAAAAAGGTGACTTGAATGTTTGTACATCTGTCAGGCCCTTGGTCTACCGAATAGGGTGACCTCTGGCCTTATACACGACCTCTATTGACTTTTATGCTTCTGCAATGATGTGAATGATGAATGCTTGAATGCAAATAAAGGCTTAAACTTATATATATGCTTGAGGTGTTGATTGGCCACTTCCTGCTGCTGTTGGCCTGTTATGGATAAAATATTCATAAAACTATCTTTAAATGCTGCGCTTACTTCCCCGCTCTGCCCATGTGCCGCTGGCAAATTGTCTAGCATGTGGCTGCCTATTGCCTGACTCCCCTGCCGGCTGCCAATTTATGTCTGGGGACTGCCGACTGGGTACTCATGCCCTCCATGTTATTGTTGATGATGATGATGATGATGATGTCCTGAATGCTGTCGTAATTGCTATCCTAATCAGGGGTTATGTTGTTCATGCTGAAGATTAGCCATGGCATGTGACATCCCCTCCTGCTAAACTTGATGACGGGATGGACACTCTGTTGTCCTTCCTCCCTGGACTTCTAAACTTCTGACTTTCTACTTTGACTTTGACACTTTTTCTGAACACCTTTCACTTCTGATCTCCACTTCCAAGTCTTGTTGAAGAACTGAGCAACTGTTCCATTACTGTTCCCATGCCTACTATCCCTTTCCCTTGACACAACGGTGGTGGGTCACTTGTCGGAAGTGATCATGCATGTTGCTAGGCCTTTGGAACTGATACGAGAGCTTAATGATGTACTGGTTTTGAGTACATACCCCTAGAGAATGCTTTCCTCTAGCTTCGCCTATTGGCAGACCACTCCATTTGCTACCCTGACTGCATTCTTCTAATGGATATGTGAACCTCCTTGGGACTTGCTTAGTGGCTGAGCTTGAATGCTCTGATACCAATGTTGCATGCATGGAATCCTTGCTGCATAGATCCTCAGTCCTAAGACTGATTAAGAACAAGATGCTGATTAAACATGATTAAGACAGAGGAGAGAGAGATAGTTGGTGTCAGGGTTTTCTTTTATTATATGGTACAAAAGGTGAATTTTTCGGAAAAGAAAAAAAGGTGACTTAAATGTCTGTACATCTGTCAGGCCCTTGGTCTACCCAATGTTGAGATATCGAGCTCATCTAGTGAGGCGGTGGACACTGATGACTTGCCTGGGGGATAGGCCCCACACTTACACCACTGGCATGGTTGGTGAAATCATGGGTGATATGCGGCCAGTGGGATGACAGGCTGTGTGACAGCCATTCTAGAGACTGACATAGTTATAGCGCCAGCTCATTTAGTTGGGTTCACACTATAGAGAATCCTAGTATGTATTTGGTTGAGTACCTTTTCATATGTGTGTGTACTCTTATCTTTATATATGGTGTGTTGAGTGTTGTGTGAAGAAGAAGAAGATTTTCAGCCTATCACCTTGTGTGTTCTCTTTTAGGGTTTTGTGAGTGTGTGTGCTTGCAAGAGCTTAAGCTCTCTTCTCCCTTGCTTCTTTTCATGGTATCAGACCCTGGTTTATGCTAAGGGCTGAGCTGTAAGCAAGAGAAGCACAGGAAGCGGTACGAGGGTAAGAGCTTCATCTACTCTTCCCTATTTGTGTTGGCGACTACACCCTTGTCGGGAGCTCTACGGGAGGCACCGGCAAACGATCTCTAATTGAGGAGCTTTCTTCGCGGGAGTATAGCTACAGGGCAACTATACTGTCCTATCGAACAGAATTTTTCGGGCGCGTTAGGACCTCCGTTTGACGGAAAGCAGGCGATTTAGAGCACTGCGGGTAAGTCATCGATTCTATGCAGAACTCTGTTTAAGAACTGCAGGAAGACAAATTAGTTGTGCAGACATTGTGTGTGCTGCAAGGAGGTCAAACAGTTGCCATTGGGTGTATGTATGTACATTGAGGTCACTAGTTGTGACATTTGAGTGTAGTACAGTACCGTTGTAGAAAATACAGCAGTTTGTGCAGGACAAACCAGAGTGCTGTTTCTGGTAGATTTGTGTGTCTGGCAAGATGTCAAATGATGGCATAAACCAGATTGTTGCTGAGAAGCTTGATAAGAACAACTTTCATTTTTTGGAGGTTCAGGTTGACAAATTTCCTGATGGGAAAGGGTTACTCGTACTACATAGAAGGTGAGCATGAAGAGGCACCGGAGATACCAGAGATCAATCCGACTACCGCAGATGTGAAAGAGTTCAAGGATTGAAACCAAGGAGCCAGAAAAGTTATGTATTGGCTCTCTATCAGTATATAAGACACCATGATTGGGCACATACAGGATGCCAAGTCCCCCAAGGAGGCGTGGGATACCTTGGTAAAACTCTATGAAACGAATACCAAGGCACGAAAGATACAGTTGAAGAAGATCAAGGGTATTGTGGAATCCCTTGCATCTATTGGTATTTTAGTAGATGATGATGATAAGGTGGAAGTCTGTCTACGTGGTCTCGGACCACAATACAAGGCGTTCAAGATGTCTATTCAGACTCGGGAAAACATTCCCAATTTCACAGATTTGGTGTCTATGTTGATTATAGAAGAGAAGAGCTTGGGTGAAGACCAACAGTCTTCACAAAACAAAAACAGTTCAGAGCAACAGGCCTTCTACACAAGTTCAACAAGAGGACGAGTAGAGGAGACCGTGGACGCGGCCAAGGAGGTG
Organism: Cibotium barometz; assembly: GCF_041138505.1. Taxonomy (NCBI): domain Eukaryota; kingdom Viridiplantae; phylum Streptophyta; class Polypodiopsida; order Cyatheales; family Cibotiaceae; genus Cibotium; species Cibotium barometz. The sequence goes on along the minus strand of NC_141096.1, from coordinate 31,430,120 downwards.
GCCGAACAGGTAATCGAAATTATGGCCAGCAGCATCGACAACAACAGTCCCAGAATTCACAACAACAACAACACGCAGGTGGAAGAGGCGAATTCAGAGGCAGGGGAAGTCAAAGATGTTGTGGAAATTAGCAAAGGCAGTATAATGATACACGTGGATGCTTTTATTGTGGTAAGTCTGGACATGTGCAGGCAGATTGTTATAAGAAGCAAGCTGACATGCAAAATGAAAAATTGCAACAAAACAACTATGCATCCTCGAGCAGAAACAATGAGGATAATGAAAGGTTGTTTGTTATGCAACATGTCGTTATTGCGATGTCTGAAAATGTTGAAGCAGCACATAAAGATGATGTATAGTACGTTGATTCAAGTGCTTTGAACCACATGACAAGTCATGGGGAGTGGTTCAAGGAGATGAAAAACCTTGAAAGACCAGGTTTTGTGGAAACAGGGGATGACAATGCTGATCCAATTGCCCATGTGGGAGATGTGCCATTGTCTATGCAGGATGGCAAAGTGAAGTACCTTGCAGATATACTTCATGTTCCGAACATAACAAAGAATCTGGTTTCAGTTGGCCAGATGATTGAGCAGGGTTTGCAGGTTCGGTTTAACCCTGATGGTTGTTATGTTGAAGACTTTAAAGACAAGTGCAGGTTGGTTGCAAAAGGCAACAGAGTGGGCAGAATGTTTACATTGAATGTAAACATGCCTGAAGTGAGTGCTGCGATGTTTGCAAATGGTTCAGACACAGACATTTGGCATAAAAGAATTAGACATGTGAATGTGCAGAGAATGAAGTCTATGCAGACGAAAGAAATTGTGACAGGGCTGCCAAAGTTTAAAGTTGAAGGTATGCAGAAAATATGTGAAGCATACCAATTTGGAAAGCAAACAAAGCATGTATTTCCACGTGACAGAAATGTGAGCAGAAATGTTGTGCATTTAGATGTATGGGGTCCTACGAAGACCATGTCTATGGGAGGCTGCAGGTATTATGTGACATTTATTGATGACCACACAAGAGGTATACTTCATGAAGGAGAAAGGTGAGGTGTTCACTCATTTTCAGAATTTGAGAGTTATGGTTGAAAAGCAAACAGGGAAATATGTAAAGTGCCTAAGGTCAGATGGAGGGGGAGAGTACTTCTCCAATGTGTTCTCTGAATTTTTGAAGAAGAATGGTACTCGGAGACAGTTTACATGCAGATACACTCCGAAGCAATATAGAGTTGTTGAGCAGAAAAACAGGCTCGTTGTTGAGATTGTGCGAGCATTGATGGGAGAGAAGAATATGCCGCATAGCTATTGGGCTGAGGCTGTTTCTACAGCAGTTTACATCATGAATTGGACTCCAACTGCAGCCATACATGATGTAACTCCAAAGGAGAGGCTTACTGGCAAAAAACCTGATTTGTCTCATCTGAAAGTCTTTGGATGCACATGTGCATGTGCCAGATGAGAACTAAGCTGGATCCAAAAACTGAAAAATGTGTGTTTATTGGGTATTCCCTTGAGCAAAAGAGATACAGGTGTTATAACCCTGCTACACGTGAGTTGAGGGTAAGCAGGGATGTTGTTTTTGATGAGATGAGCAGCTGGTATGTTGTTGAAAAAGAAGGTGTTGGGGCTGATGTGAGTGGAAATGTGATTGCACAGAATGCAAGTCAGCAATCACAGTCTTTGAGTGGACTAGGAGAGTCCTTATCTAGTGGTTCAGTTGATAGACCATGGGGTGGCAGGCTGCGTCATAATACCAGTCCTGTAAATGTGATTAGTACATCACATAAAGGCAAAGAGAAAGTGATTGAGCCCCTTAGTATGTCTGACATTTCTACAGGGCATTCTCATGTTGATGGAGAGTCTAGTGGCTCAAAGATGAGCCTTGATGAGGATCTTGGGATACCAGCTATGAGAACACTTGGTGTAAAGGAATGCAAAGCTGCGAAGATCTGGGAGAGTGAAGAATCCTGTGCAGAGGTTTACCTATGATGGTTATGTGGCACATCACTATGCATACATGGCAAAAGTTGTACAGGTTGTAGAGCCCACATGCATCGATGAGGCTGTTGGAAATGTGTGTTGGGAGAAAGCTATGGATAAGGAGATGGATGTACTATATGGAAATGAGACTTGGGATTTAGTGCAATTGCCTGAAGGCAAGAAAGCCATTGGATGCAAGTGGGTGTATAAAGTAAAACATAACAGTGATGGAAGCATAAGTAGGTACAAGGCTAGATTGGTAGCCAAAGGATATGTGCAGACATATGGCATTGATTATGAGGAAACTTTCAGCCCAGTTGCCAAGATGGCAACAGTGAGAGTTGTGATAGCAGCGGCTGCGTCAAAGCAATGGTCTTTACATCAGATAGATGTAAAGAATGCATTCTTGCATGGGAATTTGCAGGAAGAGGTGAATATATTGCAGCCACCTGGTTATGAGGATGTGAGTCACCCTGAGCATGTTTGCAGGTTGAAGAAAGCCTTGTATGACTTAAAACAAGCACCAAGAGCATGGTCTGACAAGATTTCTGAATATCTTGTTACTATTGGCTTTCATGTAGCCAATGCAGATTTCTCGCTGTATGTGAGACACAGTGATAGAGGAGTTGTGCTTGTTGTCATCTATGTAGATGACCTGATCATTACGGGGGACCATGATGCAGAGATCTTTGATGTAAAGATCTTGCTTAGACAGAAGTTTGAGATGAAGGATCTGGGGAGCTCATATATTTCTTTGGCATTGAGGTGATTAGGTCACTTTGGGTACAGAGAAGCTCTGCAAATTCAGGGCTTCGCTTGGTGTACATGAGGTGGAGTTGAGCTCGAGGGGGAATGTTGAGATATCGAGCTCATCTAGTGAGGCGGTGGACACTGATCACCCACCTGGGGGATAGGCCCACGCTTACACCACTGGCATGATTGGTGAGATCATGGGTGATATGCGGCTAGTGGGATGACAGGCTGTGTGACAGCCATTCTAGAGACTGGCATAGTTACAGTGCTAGCTCATTTAGTTGGGTTCACACTATAGAGAACCCTAGTATGTATTTGGTTGAGTACCTTTTCATATGTGTGTGTACTCTTATCTTTGTATATGATGTGTTGAGTGTTGTGTGAAGAAGAAGAAGATTTTCAGCCTCTCACCTTGTGTGTTCTCTTTTAGGGTTTTGTGAGTGTGTGTGCTTGCAAGAGCTCAAGCTCTCTCCCCCCTGCTTCTTTTCACCCAATAGAGTGACCTCTAGCCTTCTATGTGAGTTCTATGCTTCTGCGATGATGTGACTTCTATGCTTTTGCAATGATGTGAATGATGAATGCTTGAATGCAAATGATGGCTTAAACTTATATATATATATGCTTGAGGCACTGGTCGGCCACTTGTTGTTGCTGTCGGCTTGTTTTGGACAAAATATTCATAAAATTATCTTTAAATGCTGTGCTTACTTCCCTGTTCTGTCCATGTGCTGTTGGCCAACTATTGAGCACCTGGCCACCTAAGTCCTCTACTGGCTACCGACTGGATACTCATGCCCTCCATGTTGTTGTTGTTGATGATGATGTTGGTTATGTCCTAAATGCTGTCCTAATTGCTATCCTAATCAGGGTTTATACTGTTCATGCTGAAGATTAGCCATGGTCAGTGTTGCCAAGCGTTTCTGAAACGACAGGTATGAAACGGGTTTCATACAAAATAGAAAAAGCATGTATATTTTTAGCTTGAAATATACAAAAGAAAAGCATCCCTATGATTGTTGACATAGCTTATAAGAGACCACATTGAATTCATTTCAATAAAAACAAAATACATGTAAGATGATATGATGATATCACAAATCACGTGGGTGATGACTAAACAAAAATCACTAAACAGAAATCAAAAGGATCACCATGTGGGTGATGAGTCACGACTCAAAATCCAAGATCAAACTAAATAACATGTCCAAATAAAATGATGCTGGTAGCTGTTATCTGCATCCTCATCCTCATCCTCATCTGCATCCTCATGGTCATCCTCATCTACATCCTCTGCCTCTGTAGCCTCACTCTCAGGGTCACTGCCGATAACCGAGTCCTCAAATGCCTCATCCTCTAGAGGTGCGGGCTGCACCACTAGTACTAGCCACTCGAGAAGATCGTGTAGTGTGAGCCAGAGCCATGATCTCCTCATAGAGCATAGAATAGATGTCTCTCTCCTCCTGAGGAATTTCGGGAATCTCTTTGCACTTCATGATATCAATCTTATCTAGATTCACTTGGCGAGGCTCAATGGGATGACCCTTTTCAATCGGAGATTGCAATGACAAAAGACAAGCCTCTCCAATTGTGCCGTGGAGAGTCTGTTTCTCTTTTTCGTGTGAAAAAGAGCCCATGTACTCCAGTTCCTCTCACAAGGCCCTGAACTACAATCTTGGGAGAGAGCTCTCAATGCTTTCGGTCTCTACATTGTACAAAAAAGAATGTAAAGTTAGAGTCAAAAGGAGAGTAGCATTTGAATGTAGATTTTGAAAGAATAGGAGACAAAGATACAAGATTTAAGAACCTTACCAAGTCGGGTGTACCAATACCGTATTTCTCCCACCAAGACACTGGCTCCAACTGTGTCTCCTTGAGCAATGCAGTAGCTCGCCCAAACATGTGGATACCGTTGCGGTAAATGAGAAGCTCATTCTTGAGCTTTTTCATAAGCTGTATATCACCTCCGAGTCCCACCAACTTGGTAATGTACTCGGTCCATTTTGACTCTAGCTCCTCATTGAGATATTGCATCCTCATTCCTCCAAAGGGGATGCAAAATGTGAGCAAGAGCATGGATTGGCCTATGAAACCAATCCCCATGCCGATTCCAGATCTCCTTAATATCTTGAACTCTACATGTGACATACATAAGAGATCAAGATTTAGGTAATAGGAAGCACCAAGAAAGCTACAAATCTAGACTCTACATTTATAAAATAACTTGTAGGAAGACTCAAGAGAAAGACTCAAAGACTTAAGTTAAAGCCCAAGGGTGAGCACCTATCAGACGACTAGTGCAATCATTGAGAGCTTCACCAATTCTGTCCATGAACTCATAAAACAGCCCAATGGTACTCCCCTCCATGTCTGTGAGCCGAAGGACACTATACATGGGCTGAAGTGTCTTTACAAGTCCCTCTGCATCCTACCACCAAGTATCTCTCATGACCATACGAGAGAATGCTATGGACTCGGGCTCGTCCTTGTCCTCTTATGCTCTCCACTCACGACACACAATAGTGCGCAATAAGCCATGCTGCACTCTCACTAGTCTCTCCACCACAATAAACATATATGCAAACCAAGTTTTTGAGGGCTTTAGAAGCTCAAGATCACTATTGGCCCTGTACATGCTCAAAACCTTTGGCCTCTTTGTGACAAAGTTCACCATGCTAGATGCAGCTGAAAATACATGGCTCACCCAATCAAGCTTCCCCACATCCTCAATCATCAAGTCAAGGCTGTGTGTTGCACAAGGTGTCCACACAATCTTGGGGTACGCCTCCTCTAACATCCTGCCCATAGATACACAATTGGACCCATTGTCCATGATCACTTGCACAATGTTATTGGGACCAATTTCATTGATTGCCTGGCACATGTGGGACATAATGAACTCCCCTGTAACCACTGTCCCTGCCACTGATGCATCTATGGCACGAATGAACATTGTGCCTTTGCAGGAGGTCACAAGAATGTTGTACACATTTCTCTTCTGCACATATGTCCATCCATCACAAAGCAAAGTGCAACCATACTTTACCCAAGTGGCCTTGAGAGGCTCCATCTCCATCTTCGCAGCCAGTTGCTCCTTGCGAAGCTCAGTAGTGTGCAATGTTTCATAGGAGGGGCCATCCCACTCACACCCAATGTGGGAGATAGCTCTCATTACCTTCTTCCATCGAGGAGTCCTGACAATGTGGAAGGATAATCCACATTGAATAAACAACTTCATCAACTCCCTCGTTGCCTCTTTCATGGCAGCCTTCTGCATCCCTGCCTGCACATGTCCTTTCTTGAACACTCGAAGACTTGGTTCTTTTGGCTCGAGGTGCCGAGCTAGAACCACCGGCAACACCACCTGCAACATCACCATTGGTATCTTCCTCTCGATAGTGCGAGTCCTCTTGGAGACACTTTGACGTGCTTCAGGCTCTCCCAGATTGGGGATATCCTCGAGCGGGATACCTAGTTGCATGGCCTTCCAAGCCTTTAGGCTATCATAGATTTCTTGTGGCACATGCTTACATGCCCCAATGCCAAAACCCTTTGTTTGTGACAAATGTGCCTTCAGCTTGGTGACACTGCCATGGTGCTTATCTACACAAAAGTTGCATTTCCACTTTCCGGAGCCCGAGTCACCATCTCTAGACTTGAAGGTGACAATATTCCAAAGAGAATTACCTGTTCAAGGCATCCTACAAGGCGGGGATAAATGCAGATTGTTGGCCCTGCAAGTGCGACACATAACATAAAGTAATCTCATTTTATGATTCATGAATTTAACTGTTATCTTGGCCAATATAGAGCAAGGGGAAGAGAAGGTAGGTAGCCTTAGGCCTCAATAGAGCAAGGGGAGGAAGATATGCCATAAATATTCATGGAATAGAACAAAACGTGCTGCTTCGTGAATTTTGAAGAGAAAACATACATAAAGCAAAACAAGACATTACCCCTTTAGAAGACCTCCCCAAGGCCCAAGGACACCAAGGAGCAGGTGGGCTGACACACGCGCTGATTTGATGGCGAGCTGGTACACAAAATGGCAAAAACGTACAGGCGGCCGCCCTTGGGAAACGCGCACGGAAAAGGTACGAAACGATGTGACGGGTCACAGGCTGTAGGGTATTAAAATATTCAGGATGAATAAAAAACGCGTTTCGTACTTTTCAAACTCGTATGAAACGTGTTTCTATAGAACATTGGCCATGGCATGGACGTGCACGTGACACCAACAATGTTGCAGACCATGACTTTTGGTTTTGCCAAGATTGACTATGAGGTCTCTCTCATCACAAAACCACTGCAATGCATCCAAATTCTCTGCAATCCTTGTGCAGAGTCTGAGATCAGAACAATGTCTTCTCCATATAATAGAATGGGTACCACTGCTTGAGCGAGTAGTGAGCGGACACCCCCTAATCTGTCCACAAAGAGTGAAATCTCATCAATATACAAACGAAATAGTGTGGGAGATAGTGGGCAGCCCTGTTTGACCCTCATAGCGCTGCAAAAATCTGGAGAGAGCTCCCTTGGTGCCCGTGCTCTGCCAGTCATTGCCTCATTTAAAGCTACCTCGCCCCATATCATATCTGGTGGAAAGTGGACCTCCTGCACGTCCCAATAAGCAGGACCGAGGCACAGAGTCAAAGGCTTTGGCAGAAAAGAAGCAGTATACATGCTGATCTGTGCCCTCACCTCCTCTATGATGGCTCATAGGTAAAGCTGTGATCAAGTGAAGAGTAGTTTCTCTTGAAGCCTGCTTGCCCCGATGCTTTTTGCCTAATAAGCCCCTATGCCAAGAAGCTGAACTCAAACTCTAGTACTCCCCCATAAATCTTGTCTATTGTATGGCCAATCATGAGAGTCTTGTAATTATTTGGATCCATGGGGTCCTTTAATTGATCCCTTTTGATGTTGGTATTGGGGCACGGGATGTGGGACATACGAGATCTGGAACATCATGATGTGGGGCATGGGATGTGAGAGAGAGAGAGTTACGGTTGGATCTGAAGTAAATAAAAAACCAGTAGTGGGTTTTGAAACTGAATATTGGTTATGTGCATGTGCTTGTGTTTGTATGCGCTTGGTAAGTGTGACATGATTTCAAGGTGATTATAAGAGAGTGTGATATGCGTAGAGAAGCGTGTGCGTGTGTGTGCATGTGCGTGTGCGTGTGTGCGCGTGCGTGTGTGTGCAATTGGGTAAGTGAGAGTGTTGTTTGGTTATTGTTTTATGTTTTGCTGCTAATAGAATGTGTGCGTCAAGTCGCTTGGGAGACTGAGAGAAAGAGGAGTCATTGTAAAAGAGTGTGATATGCATAGAGAAGTACACGGTTTGATTATTGTTTTATGTTTTGCTGTTCATAGATTGTGCGTGTCCCCATGGGAACAGTCATTCATTTAGTAAGCGGTCAGATTCCTTCATTACCAGAGGACTTACTTGAAACTAAGAATGATGATGAGAGTGGCTCATATGTTCTCCAAGAAATTGAGAACCTACAAATGGAAGAAGAGGCCACAAATTCTGCTACTATTGCTGAGAAAGGTGAAGAGGTTTTGAACAAAAATCTGGTCCAAGAGCCTGATGAAGATGAAGATGTCAGGAGTGGCAGATCTGGCACAGATACGGAAAGCGAAAAGTTTAGTCATTGCTCTGGCACTGAAATGGACGAGGACGACACTGAAGATGATGAGCCTGAGCAAGATTCTGCTAAAGATGACTCATTGCAAGTGACACGAAGTGCTGTGGCGGAGCTGCTCAAATCTGGAGAAACACTTACCGTGGCTTGTGGTGGAGAAGGCGGTCGTGGCAATGCTACCATGGCTAGAGGGCGCGGATCTAAGAAGCAGCTTCCTAGCAGAGCACATGAGAGAGGGCACCCAGGAACGCAAGCTTTTCTTGTGCTGGAGTTGAAAACAATTGCGGATGTGGGCTTCGTTGGGGCTCCGAATGCAGGAAAGAGCACACTGTTGGGCGCTATCTCACGAGCGAAGCCGAAGGTGGGGCACTATGCTTTCACCACATTGAGGCCTAACTTAGGCAAGCTTGAATTCGAAGACTTCTTTTCGATCACTGTGGCTGATATCCCAGGGCTCATCAAGGGCGCCCACAAGAACGTGGGGCTTGGTCATGATTTCCTAAGACACATAGAGCGGACGAAGGTGCTCGCCTTTGTTGTAGACCTGGCTGCTTGTGTTGGTGACAATAAAGGTCCGCCACCTTGGGTTCAATATGAAGATCTTAAGTTTGAACTAGAAATGTATCAATCTGGACTATCTAACAGGCCTGCCTTGATCGTTGCTACAAAACTAGATGAGAAGGGAGCTGTAGAGTCACTCCAAGAGCTGAAGAGCAGGTTACCTTCTATGCAAATTCTTCCTGTCTGTGCTGTTCTAGAGCAAGGAATTCATGAGCTTAGGGTGGCTTTACGAGAGCTTGTAACATCCCAAGAGTACTAATAAGAGGCTTTATATGCATACACATGTCATGGCCTGTAAAGGGTTAGGAAATGGAGTATAATTATCTCATAGACTACCTAGCACAGAGGGCAGTTGAGGTTAGCAATTTTGGATGCTCATTTTGGAGCAGCAATTGTGTTAGCATTAGAAATCAAGTTCAGCAATTTTGTTAGCATTAGAAAACAAGCTCAACTTTTTGTGTAGTCTTGAGGAGTCTAATGAGTGTTAGTACTTTATCTTGCTTGTAATAGGTTGAAGGGCTCATTGTTTCAAATGCATGCACAAAACATGAAAAATTGTTGCCAGCAGGCTCTAGCCCAAGTGCTAAAGTTTTTTTTAAACAGTGCAGGTACAGGGTTTGAACTATGAATATATCTTGAAAGAAAAAAGATTTTCCCAATTCTAGATAAGGTGGTATCTAGTAGCCGATAATCGTAAAGTTTCAAACATGTCAATGGCCACCGAGAGGACCTACAAACCTTGCTAGCTACACCCATTGGACATGCTTATCACAAAATAATACAGATAATCTCTCTTTTTAAAAAGACATGGTTTGGCACATGGAGGTGAGTGGTGGGTGGCATGGACACAAACTATTCTTGATTAGGGGCTTAAGCATTGTACATGTTTCCCACTAGTAATAGTCGAGAAATAAATTACGTTGAAGATGGTAAGGTCAAAAGGAAGGATTATAAGTAAATATAAACAAATCTCTTAAAAAACAGGCTTTTTTAAATTTTCATCACATGAAAAGGTAAGGTTGATGGTGAGGAGAAGTGGGTTTATGCAAGGAATGGTGCCAAGTCCATGGCATAGTCTGCCTTACCAACCAGAGTGTTGTGCCAACTGTCTTAAAAGGCTCCTCCACTCCAACCCCATACCTTATTTTATCCACTCAAGTGGTTGATTCAAGTCTACTATGCATTCATCTTTCCTCCCAATCATTCACTAAGAATAAGTTTTTTTTAATCAATCTAGTGTGCATACATACGTATATGTCCTTTCTAGGTGTGCAATGAAAAGGTAGAAAGTGATAATCTTCTCAAGTCAAAAGTGTTTTTGCCTTACTAGTGATATATGGAGTTGAAAATTAACCTAGATGTGAGTGTAGAACACAGATTAGCTAGTAAGATTACAACTCTTGGTGCTAATGATAGTCTCTCCTTTTTGCATTGTGCAATCTAATTTTCCTCTTGCCTTCTTTTTTTTGTCTTTACTTTCAATCTTCACATCTCCCTTGAGGTATAAATCCACTTGAGTCCATACGATCTTACCCTCCTTCACTACTATACAAGTTGTTCTTGGCTTCCATCTCTCCTTTTTCTTTTGATTCTTCACTGGCTTCAATATTTGCAAGCAACCTTAGTTCTGATACCATTGTTGGAGAACAATGACCTGTAAATAAATTGCAAAATAAGAGTTAACATGACATAGCATAAAATTTGCACATAATACAAGATTGGGTCCAATTTATCCCCACACGAGTGAGCAACCCATGCTATATTTTAAGCATATTACTTGAAATAACTTGTGGGAATCAAAATAGTTTTCACTTTTACAAAGGTGGACTTCAACAAAACAATAGCTTCCTTTATTGAACGTGCAAGCCAAACTACTCAAAATAAGTATAAACCTCACATAATATAAGTGTGTACATCTTTTGTATATACATAAGGGAGCTTTCACATATCCAAATAATGTATCAGTTGTTGTTGCCAATAAATATGGGTGTCACCTAAAATGGAATAAATGGTGCGCATTGTTCAAAGTCAAATAATAACGAGTCATGATAAACGATAACAAAATCATGCAGACGACAACTCAACTCCATTTTTGGGGAAAAAAAACCTAAATATATCCTTTTTTTACAATTTATGGAGACAAAAGATACATTTTCATGTCGAACATTTTAAAAAAAATACTACTTTTGTGAAAAAAGAATACAAAAAACATTACTAACATTTTACTCATAACCCAAAAACATCCAATTGAAAAAGAATTACAAAAGAGAAGAAACTCTTCCAATTAACTAGGAGAGTCATTGGATCTTTTGCTTAAAAGTATCAATTATATTCTGGTACAAGTGTCAAGAAGTTTTTTTAACTCAAATCCATACACAACAATTTTTATATCATGCAAATTAAGCATGTCCACACGTCCGATAAATTGTAGCACTCACTACTATCATCTAAAGTTTGAGTGTTTGGATCGTTGGTTTTCTATCTGAATCTAGAGAAAGCGTTTCTTTCAATAAGCCTCTTCTGTGGCCATGGATTCCATATATCTACTTATCTTAACATTAAATATATGCTCTAATTCAATGATTAGATGAGGTGCAGTGATTGGGACGAAGTTAGTTAAATTTTTGAAGAAAAAAAAGTATATTTTTATAATTCTAAGTAAAGAATGTATTATACATTACATAGAGATGCGTGAATTATTAATCGTTTTAAAGAATATTAGATGTTGTATCCATCTTATTTTTTTCATTTTGTGATTTGACATGAAAAGTGAAAATTTTTTCACCTTTAAATTAGCAATATGTACATTTTTTTAAAACTATGCTTATTTTACAAAATTTCTAAAAACATTTCTCTTCAATGTCTCTAAAAGAGTGTAAAATTGATCAATATTTAGGACTAGTGAAAAATCAAGACAGCTTGTTGCAAATGACAACTCATGACTCGTCGTTTTTCACGACTCACTGTTTAATAATCAATGACATTCAAAGTCGAGTGTCTCAAAATCTTCCTAACCACCACTAGCTCGCCTCCATTATCCAACCCAAGGATTTGCACTTACATGAACTATGCGAACTTAATAAATTAATTGATTAAAAATACAAATCACCATACGAAACTCAATAAATCAAGACATGTATGGAATCACCTCCATATGCATAAAGTAAGCTGCTATCGCTTGGATTTAGAAGAGCGTCCCAATCTAAAGTTGTCTAGGAGAATTTATAAATAATGGAAAACATGTGGGAATATTAAATTCCATGAATTTACTCCTCATACCATTAAGATCTTTGCAATGAACTATTGGGCATCATGCTTTGAGTTTCTATGCAGCATATATTTAACTTTGAGATAGATTGTGTAGAAGAAGTCACTACAACAACCGGGAGTACAAATTGCCTTGCTTGTTATGCTTCATACAAAGATGAGACATGGTGGGGCTTATTTATAGAAGTAAAGCTAATGAAAGATCTACTGGAAGGCGGATTCAACTTGCATATTATTTGGCTCAAGAGTGTTTATGATTCAAGGAGATCAATCATAAATTAGAAGAGGAGGTTAAAACCCATTTCATGTCTCAATGTTTCATTCCCAAATCTTCCCATTCAACCTAATCATCCCTTCTTACCCTCCCCTACCTTGTCTATGAATCTTATAGCAAGTCAATATTTTCCATCAACAACACATTGTCTTTCTTTTTGGTGTCGAGAGATTAAGGTAAATCTTGCAATCACCTCAACCCTTACCCTTTCCATATACTGGAATATGAAGTAACATGGGATGTTCCTGTATTGATCTTATTTTAAGGTTACAAACATTAAAGGAAGATATGTGTTGTGGTCCTCTATGCATAAATTACCTCTTATCCATTTTCCATCAGCAATGCATTGTCTCTCTTTTTGGTGCCTAGAGATTAAGGGAAATCTTGCAATCACCTCAAGCCCTTTTTATACTTGAATATGAAGTAATATGGGATGTGCAAGTATTGATCTTGTTTTAATCTTGAGAACCTTAAAGGAAGATATGTGTTGTTATTCTCTATGCATAACTTACCTTTTATTGCCAATATACATGGCAAGTTGCAACCCTTTTCCTGAGAGGAGTGAGGTGGGTGTGACTCACGAATACAACATATTGTATGCCCGATATGACAAATAGGCTTGCAAGTGAGGGGTGTGTTATGTCCCTACTATTTATATAGAAGGAGATAATTAATTTTGGGGATATTGTTTCTTCTCATTTTTTCTTCTTCTTCTTCTTCTTCTACACCATCTAAGTCATAATAGAAAAAATACTTATCTTTCATGGAAGTCATGGGAGGATCTATTGACTCATATGCTTGTGTTTCATTTTATCCCATTTAGTCTCTCTCTCTCTCTCTCTCTCTCTCTCTCTCTCTCTCTCTCTCTCTCAGGAGGGTAGAATTTAATGAATTTTCACTTGTTTAGTGTGTAACATGTCAAAGAAAGGAGAATAATCCTTGTGAAAATAAAGAGATAAAACCTCTAAGTACATAAGTGTTGCCATTCAGTTCAAACTTAAAGCCTTAAGTACTCAAAAAAGACTTGCATATAATAAGCTTGACATCAATCCAAGTCTAAATATGTAACTTTTTAAGTTGTAAGCTTCTTGAGAGTGTTTCATAGGGAACCTACCTTTTATACATGGTTTTGATATTATATAGGTCTTGAGAAAGGATTCAAGCTCACAACAAATGGGGGTCGTTTATTTTGGAGATGGTTCAACTTTGAGTAAATTATATCAATTCATTGGCAACAAGCAGAGAAAATCCTCATCAAAATTTACATGAATGAATCACAACACAAAATGAAAATTTGAAGAAAAAGTTTGATTAAATATGCCATTCTCATTTACACCCCACAGTAAGAAGGAACACAATAAAGTTTGTGCAACAATATCTACTAAACATTGATAGCCATTTATTGTTTCAACCAGATGATACTTTGACTTGTAATATCGATGAGTGGTCAGAGAACATCAAAGAGGCTCCAAAGGTTGAATTGGACGTGCATGTGTGTGTGTGTGTGTGTGTGAGAGAGAGAGAGAGAGAGAGAGAGAGAGAGAGAGAGAGAGAGAGAGAGAGAGAGAGAGAGAGAGAGAGAGGGACATGCATAGATAAGTGAGAATGGAACTCGAGTACTTAAATAGTTGTTATAATTGGGAGCATGTGGATGAAATTTAGAGTAACTTAAACAATTGTTATTGGGAGCATGTGGATGAAACTTAGAGTAACGTAGGTTTGATAGGCTTTCATACTAGAAATAGAATGAACAAAGTCAAGAAGGTTAGATTGTGAAGAGGTGCTAGTTGAGGATATTACTGAGAGTTCATGCACTTTGGCACACGAATGCATGTCCCAGTCGTCTCACTATGCATGAGAGTTTGTATAGCCATGCAAATGTTATCGCGGTCGATGTGAGAAGAAAGTCTCACACCAATGTGCCACTCATCTACAATGAGCTTGTAATTGATTACTTGCTTTGTCTCTCGAGGCCATGCAATGATGGGCACCCCAGCCCAAACACTCTCAAGGGTGGAGTTCCAACCACAATGGGATACGAAGGCACCTATGCAAGGTTGAGTTAGGACCTTGGGTGCCCACTCTATGACCCTCCCCCTGTCCTTAGTCCTTTCTATGAAAACTTTTATAGTGGCCTCTTCTTTGACCTTACCACGTATGACCCATAGAAAAGGATGTTGACTCATCATCTTGACAGATGTGGCTATCTCCTCTATCTCCTTGTCTTGGGTCTCGTATAAGGACCCAAATGCGACGTACAAGATGCTTTCCTTCTCTTTTCCATCCAAACATGACAACCATTCATCGCTAACTTGATCTTCCTCATCGACCAAGAAAGGACCTACAGCAGGTAGTAAGGGGCTGATACCCTCAAACAGATCAAACACATTCTTTTCGAGCTCATACAAAGAGTGGACCAGCATACAGCGAGCATCCTTGATGGTGTGAACCTGGTTAAGCACATGAAGCGTGATGCAAAACTGTCTGTTTTGAGAATCATGGGAATTCTAAGTTGTTTTCTAGTTTTTTTTTTCAATCATTGAAGGCATTCATAACTAATAAAACCTCCTAGAACCTATGCATTTGTAAGCCATCAGCTCTACTCTTTGGAGGTGTTTTCCTTAACAAGAATTAAGAGGTACACAATACATCAAATCGGCTTTTTAAGTATTTCTTCCTTTAGTTTCCTCTCTACTAGATATATATATATATATATATATATATATATGTATATATATATACATACATACATACATATATATATATATATATACATACATATATACACACACACACACACACACACACACACACACACACACACACACACACACACACACACACATATATATATATATATATATAAACATGTATATACATACATACATACATACATATATATATATATATATATAACTTTTTTAAAAAGTAATATTCTTTTAAAAATATTAATTACATTAAAAAATCAATTAAAAAATGGCCACATTATTTAAAGGTGATAATCACCATTCATTTGGGGTATACTTCTTCCCTGTTGTTGTGACATTTTTTTTGTTCTTGTGTACTTCTTTTTGCTCCTCTTTATAATGAGTTGCATAATCCCCTTCCCATCTTTTAAGAAGAATCTTTGTTTCGCTAAGGATCGAGTTCTCGTGGTGGTGATGAGTACAAAGTTCTTACAAGAACAAGTAGCCCCCATGTATTCTATGGATTGCAAGAAATAGTAAATATTGGGTCCCAAGAGTTGCGTGTCCCTCTAGAGCCTACCTCTAATCGTCAAAGAGAGGAGTTATATATACTTGAAAACTCTCTTTTTTTAGCAACCAATTACTCCACAATAGGTAAAGTTTATTGAGCTCAAACCCACAACCAATAGCCATCTTCACCCAGAGAACTTCCAACTCAATTAAACGTGCTAGATTTATGCAGCCCCTTACAAGATAACAATAAAACCAGTGCATCAATCTCATCCACAAGAGCATCTTGGAATACCTTTGGAGCATGAAGAAGGAAATTCATTAACAAAGATTTTGTTTAATGTCAAAGAGGTGAGATTCCTAGGCAATATAATGGCTATATTACATTTGAGTTCCCACCAACCATGGGCTCATGTGTGCACGAATGGACTCCAGGGAGCATAAGTATGATCCCGACTAGTGGTCAAAGCCGTAAACCTCCAACATTGCCTTCCCTAGAGTGTTTCCAAGATGCATTTGCCTAGGTATTTTGAAGTGTATGAATGAGCTTTTCCCATGCCTAAACAACCATAGGGTATCAAACACATCACATTTTAGTGGGAACATGCTAAAGGCACCGACCATTGGAGAGGTGTGTAACAATGCATCTGGAAAGCTCCTTTGCCATTATTGCTCAATGTTGGTGATGTGCATCCCTACCTGCAATTGCTACATCTATTATGTGATTCCCTCCAATGAGACGATGAGCCGATTAATGATACACATCAATATCCATGATCATAATGTATGGGTAGGCACATCAAAGGCACTAACTGATATAGGACAAAGAAAATTGTGTCTACGGTGCTAGGAGTAGATTGCAATGCCGCGGCAAGAAAGGTACAAATGTGTTTGGAAATGGTTGGACAGTTATGTTTTTGTAAATGAGTTATAAAAATCTATATAAGTGAAGTGTTAACCACCATGAACAATTTAGTTATTAGGTTTTGGAGGTCAGTTACTACAACCCAACATGAGCTTTCTAAGGAGAGATTTGGCTTGGATGCACTTTTGAAGCTAAAACGAAAGTGAACTTACGACTTTTTTCACGGAAGTAGGTTTCAAGAACAAGGGTCCACAAGTGAGAAGTGCGTTGTTTGCAAGATGTCCACCATTGGAACCGCTTCTGGGTTGGATTTGGTGAATCGAATGAAATGTACCAGCTCTGGGGACCTACCACATGCATAGATACATTTTGGCCACACCCGATGAACATTAGATTGGGTGACCATGGCTTGTCATGTGTATGACCCAAGTTAGCATATTACAAATTTCATAAAAAATATAGTCAAAGGATTTCAATTGTGTTAAAGAGCATAACTAACTTGAGTTTTCATGCAGCATGTAGGATCTTCTAACAATTGTAACATGTGAAATAAAATAGGAGGATATGGAGGCCCAATGTCGGTTTTGGGAGTGCATCAATGAGGTGATGGAAAACCATGATTGTGAAAGGGTGGATTTCTTTGGTTTCATGCGGCAAATGAGGCATAGGCTAACTAGACTGTAGTTTGATAGGTGTTGTTCAATGGTCATAAAAATAACATCTTGACAGATAGGGAGAGGTATTGCCTATTTCATTGGGAGCAGAGCATGGTTGCCAACATAACAAAGTATGTATGTGCCACATCTCAAGGTGAGAACATGGCTCCTACCAATGAAACTGCATGAGTAGAGGTTCAATTAATACGTCAATGGTAGCGCAATGGTCGTCATGGATAGAAATATTTCACAAGGGACTCTTGGTTGAGCTAGTGGGAGGTGCACATAGCACATTGGGGTTTAGTCATGACAATAGTAGAGAGAAGTAATGATGATCCAAATACCCCAAGAACAAACCTAGCAGAAAGCAAGCATGGGAAATGTCTTGTAGGAAAGGATATAGACGCAAGATTTCTCTTTATGATGCATGTACTACTAATATGGTAAATGCAATTTTGTAAAGCAAGGTAGTCTCTTACTCTCAAGGTAAACCCATAGGGAGAGGACCAAGCTTCGAGAAACTAATAGAATGGATGTCTATAAGCCCAACTAAAGTGGTCCAAATAGTCAATCAAGCAACTGATTGAGCACCCATGTATAAGGCACCTACCCCCCTAACTGGTGACAAAGAGATTGCACGTCACAAGAGACCAGCCACTATGGTCATTGATATTGATGATGAGGCTATACATTGTCTAGAGTATAATGCGCAAGTATGAGACCACAAATATGCGAGGAGGCTACAGAAGATCAATTTTAAGTATAGCATGATACAACCACTACTCCTTAAAGAACAATGAAAGTCACAGAGTTTAGTGTGATTGAGTGCAATGTGAATGAAGCACTGTTGGCAATCTGAAGGACATGCATTGGTAGCAAGGTCACATGTAGAAGAACGCTTCATGGTGGTAAGAGATGTGCGCAACACATAGCTGGATCTATAAAGGGTGTGCTTACACTATCATTCAAAGGGTATTGCAAGAACCCTAATGGTCTCATAAGACAATGAATGTGGTTTTGCCTTGATCATGTGCTTCATTGCTATATTGTGGACACCAACATAGACCCAAAGCCCAATCCACCACCCAAGATATGCCCAGTTGCTATGGGAACTAATCTCATAGACAAGAAGGTCTATTCATTAAGGGGGAAGGTGGATACTAGGTGGAGAGAAAGAATGCAGAAGGTGTCATGCCCACCCCACCTAGTAGCGGTGGGGCTACAAGGTTCTATACAATAGCAAGTAATAAGGACCCACCATATGGGTCCACTAATGAACACAGAGGCACGTGTCTCAGGCATGCAAAATGGCATAATAGTCAAGTATCATACGTCGATATCAGAGGAAGCAGTGAAAAAAAAAGTCTTTGAAAATGAAAGCTACAGTGGTAGAAGAAGTGCAAAGTCTAGAGTAAAAGCATGAAGTTTTTAAGATCAAATCGCTCGGGGATGATGCACACGTTGGTAAATACTATGTGCATGTGAAATATGAGCCGGGTTGTATGTGTCCAGATTTTACAGATAGAGAATCCAAGAAGAAGCCTTATCTTGCATGCAAGCACTTGTACTTCATATATTTCTTTGTTCTTAGCTTCAGCTATAGAACCAGAATATGTTCATCCACCAACCTATCCTCTTGGACTTGGAGCTCTATGCCTTGTCTCATAGGAGAACCTACCCTAATTTAGAACATTGAATGCATGGAATTTCACATACCAAATTTTCTCATTTCATGTTCTATAGTATTTTGGGACTTCTATAACCTTAGTGGAAGCATCCTCATTGTAGAGGGTTCGATTAGGTAATATCTTTCTCTCTCCCCCTCCGTCCCTCTCCCCGCCGACGGTAATGTTTATGAACTATGCTATCCTTCTTCCAAACAAAGTTTGTTAAGCTTCTCATATTGCATTATGAAAGTAAAGTTGAGTTTTGTTGAATATTGTTAGTCCGTTGCATTTTCAAGTAGGTATGGTATTGTAGAACATGGTCTTCTATTAATGAATGGTAATCACGTTATGAGCATTAAACGATTAGAAATCTTAGGAAATTGAGAGAGGAAAAATGCGGGAGAGAGAGAAGAGACAAGAGAGAGGCAAGGTGGACCACAAATCACATAAAACCTTTTCTGACAATGCACAGAAAAAGAAACGATACATGCTCGCTCTTCCCAAAAAATATGGAAAGATGCCTTTATTATTGTGATGTTGAAAATGAGGAAAGATGCCTTTATTATTATCATTAAAAAAAGAAGAAAGGTGTTCAAAATCTTTTTTGTTTATTGTAAAAGAACACGAGATATCTCTTTATCCACCTCTTCAACTCTTATAAATATAGAGATAAGATCCATATAACACTTTGTCAATAACCTTTTAGCTAATCCATCCATCTCTCGCACCAAAAAGAAAGACAATGTGTTGTTGATGGAAGATCTTTTGACACACTTATAAGATTCATAGACAAGGTAGGGGAGGGTAATAAGGGATGATTAGGTTGAATGGGAAGATTTGGGAATGAAACATTGAGACATGAAATGGGTTTTTACCTCCTCTTCTAATATGATTGATCTCCTTCAATTATAAACACTCTTGAGCCAAATAATATGCAAGTTGAGGCCTCCTTACATTAGATCTTTCATTAGCTTTACTTCTATAAATAGGCCCCACCATATCTCATCTTTGTATGAAGAATACCAAGCAAGGCAATTTGTACTCTCGGTTGTTGTAGTGACTCCTTCTACACAATCTATCTCAAAGTTAAATATATGATGCATAGGAACTCAAAGCATGATGCCCAATAGTTCATTGCAAAGATCTTAATGTTATGAGTAGTAAATTCATGGAATTTAATTTCCCACATGTTTCACATTATAGTTTTAGATTGGGACGCCTTTATAAATCCAAGCAATAGTAGCTTACTTTATGCATATGCGGGTGATTCTGTACATGTCTTGATTTATTGAGTAGATTTTTATTTTTGATCAATTAATTTATTAAGGTTCGCATAGTTGATGTAAATGAAAATCCATGGGTTGGATAATGGAGGTGATCTAGTGGTGGTTTAGGAAGAATTTGAGACACTCAACTTTGAATGACAGTTGATTATTATTTGACTTCATGCAACCCGCACCATTTATTCCATTTTAGGTGACATCCATATTTATTGACACAACTGATACATTATTTGGATATGTGAAAGCTCCCTTATGCATATTTAATTTTACAAAAGATGTAAACACTTATATTATGTGAGGTTTATACCTATTTTGAGTAGTTTGGCTTGCATGTTCAATAAAGGAAGCTATTTTTTTGTTGAAGTCCACATCTTTGTAAAAGTGAAAACTATTTTGAGCCCCACAAGTTATTTCAAGTAATATGCTTAAAATACAACGTGGGCTCACTCTTGTGTGGGGATAAATTGGGCCCAATCTTGTATTATGTGCAAATTTTATGCTATGTCATGTTAATTCTTATTTTGTAATTTATTTACGGGTCATTGTTCTCCAACAATGGCATTAGAGCCGCTAAGGTTGATTGCAAATCTTGAAGCCAGTGAAGAATCAAAAGACAAAGGAGAGATTGAATCTAAGGAAAGGTAAAAATTCACTTGCAAATTAAGATGGGTCCCAAAATCTATATTTTTACCCAAAAATGCGATTTGAGTCCAAAAGAACCCAAAAAATCTAGAAAATTTTAAAAATTTTCTAAAAACTTTCTTTCACCTTTCCTTCCATTTAAAGCTATTTTGAAATTTATTTTATTCTCTTTATATTGTATATTCAAACACAAACCAGATTCTCTTTTTTTCATTACACTCTCTTTAAAACCCAAAAACCAAATGTGCTTTTCATTACAGTCTCATTCGAGACCAATCCTTTCCATACTTGAATATGAAGTAACCTAGAATGTTCATGTACTGATCTTGTTTTAAGGTTGCAAACCTTGAAGGAAGATATGTGTTGTTGTCCTCTATGCATAAATTACCTCTTATCCATTTTCCATCAGTAAATGAATTGTCTCTCTTTTTGGTGCCGAGAGATTAAGGGAAATCTTGCAATCACGTCAACCCCTTTTTATACTTGAATATGAAGTAATATGGGATGTGCATGTATTGATATTGTTTTAATTTTGTGAACCTTAAAGGAAGATATGTGTTGTTATTCTCTATTCATAAATTACCTCTTATTGCCAATATGCATGGCAAGTTGCAACCCTTTTCCTCAGAGGAGTGAGGTGGGTGTGACTCACGAATACAACATATTGTATGCTCGGTATGACAAATAGGCTTGCAAGTGAGGGGTGTGTTATGTCCCTACTATTTATATAGGAGATAATTAATTTTGGGGATATTGTTTCTTCTCTTTTCTTCTTCTTCTTATTATTCTACACCATCTAAGTCCCATGTATGTTGCACTTTACAAAAAATTAAATAGATATTACCCATGTTACACTTGACAAGCAAACCCTTAGATAAACCCAAGATAAAATATTTTTTCTATAAAGAAAACCATCTAAAAATCTTCACTAGAATCCATCAAAACTATGCACTTTTTAATTTTTAGGAAAACTCATTGACACAAAAACTCGGCACTTCAAATAAGTGATAGAGAAACAAGGAGAAATGTAAAGCTTCACTACACGTTTTTAGCCAACAACCAAAAAAACCATCAACAAAAGGGTACTCATCACACAAGTGGTTGGTGCACAAAAGGGATAGTGACATAAAACCTCCACAATTGCATATTTGAACGTTTCTACCTTTTTCACGAGGTTGGGAAGCCCTTGCACCATAAAAAGAGTGCAGGAACTAACCAAGGTCATGGGGCTTTGCCCAACCGCACTCGAAGCCTAAAATAGTTCAATCGAGAAGCTAATATTCCATAACCTAGCTCACAATTTCATGGGCAAGGTGTGTCACTCACCTCTGTTGAAATTAGGGCATTGTGATGAGCTATGGTGGATCAAACACTAGAATCAACATCATTAATAAAGTGATTAGTAAATAATTAAGATGTAATTAGTGGATAATTATAAATAGATTAATGTAGGCATGGATACTCAAAAACCAGCAAATTCTCATTAGGGCTATGCCTCAATTTATAGAGTTTACATCAAGCATCAAATCCCATTGATTTCTCCATGATTCACTCCACCTCTTTTCCCTGATTCTCTCCACCTCTTCACTTTTCCCAGAATATCTCCACACTTCCTAAATCTTCTCATGCTACCCTTTATTCTCTCCCAGTAGATTCTTCTAACCTTTTCACAGGTTCTTTCACATTTACATCTTCTCTTTTATAGCCTCTAACCAAGGACTTGTTCCCGCACACACCCTATTCACTTGTATTTTCAACACCTCCCCTCAAGTGAATACTCTCTAGCACACCTGGACCCTATACCAAGTTTCCCTCTTACTTGATAGCCCGCGACCAGTGCCTCAAGTCCCTAAACTCCATAGTCCTTGACACTCTCTCTCTTTATGTGTCCAAAGCTACTATAAGTTCCCGCGACCTTGACTAAAGTGCTCACACATACATCTACCACGTGGCCTACATCATCGGTGGCTCAGAGGTGGTTTTACTTTGTTGGGGCAGGTTACATTGGGTTGTGGGGTCTCTCTCTCTCTCTCTCTCTCTCTCTCTCTCTCAGAAAAGATGATCCGACTCCACTTCCTTTAAATTTTCTTGGTGTGGATCTTCCTCTTGGAAGGAGATGTTCTTCTTCTTTCATGGCTGGGGCCATGAGCTTGTCCGTCAGGTCTTTTTGCTCCATGTGAGCAACAAGTTTCAATGTTTTGCTGACAGTTTCTTTGGGCTTTTGATGTTCATCTTGTGTCATTATGTAATGCAAATCCAAATTTATGCGGGAGGTCTTACCTCTTGCCTTATTCTGGACAAGGGCAGTGTCTGTTTCCATTTTTACACTGATGCAATGTGCCCAATACATAATGCGTATAGCATTCATTCTCATGCACATTCCCAAATGCAACTTTGGCTGTGAATAATCTTGAATTTGAGTGAGATTTACAGGCATTAACCAAGGGTTAAATGCAAAATGATGATTATCACAAATTTATCAGCACAATTTTCCCAAAAATCACATTAAATCAAGGGTAACCAATTTGTACGGGATGGTTGGAGTATCAAACCAACTCTGAATTGCAATATGAAGTTATAGGGATCTGTATCAGATACCTAATGGTTAATTTGAACCCTCAATTGCACCAAAATATAGTGATTAGCATTGATTAATCACTGATTAGCAAATTAATCCACTATTTTGTATACAAAAAACAGAGTATGCGGGGAGTCCAGATCTGGTGCCTTAGACTTCAAATGAGCTCAAATGCTTTCAAAGCCATCAATAGCAATGAGTCTAGTAGAGGATTAAGCCAATAAACACAAGATTTGACCAAATATTGAAAGCTTAATCTCTGTTTTGCAGATTTGATGAAGAGCTTGGATCTCACTGTAGACTTGATGAAATTGAATTCTGTCTTCACCAGCTTGTAGAGCATGCTTGAAAACACCTTGGGATAAGAGGAATTAGAGTGATTCACCCTGAGTGAGTGTAGATCTGAGATCTTTTGCTGAAAAACGGAGCCTGCTAAAACAGCGATTTCTCCTTCATCAAGTGGCGGTTTGCTACGTTGTTTGGATGAGATTGAAGAGCTATGAGATACCTATCATGTGCTAGAAGGGCTTGGCCTAATTTTATGTGTGCAAGGAGAGGGAGCTCCTCCACTGGCTGGGGGTACATAGGTGAGTTGAAAAAAGAGGAAAAATTATAATTTTCTACTAATCCTAATTAGCAAAATAATTAGCAAGATAATGGGCTCACAAATTAGCATGGCTCTGATACCATGTTGAAATTAGGGCATTGTGATGAGCTATGGTGGATCAAACACTACAATCAACATCATTAATAAAGTGATTAGTAAATAATTAAGACGTAATTAGTGGATAATTAACAAATAGATTAATGTAGGCATGGATACTCAAAAACTAGCAAATTCTCATTAGGGCTATGCCTCAATTTATAGAGTTTACATCAAGCATCAAATCCCATTGATTTCTCCATGATTCACTCCACCTCTTTTCCCTAATTCTCTCCACCTCTTCACTTTTCCCAGAATATCTCCACACTTCCTAAATCTTCTCATGCTACCCTTTATTCTCTCCCAGTAGATTCTTCTCACCTTTTCACAGGTTCTTTCACATTTACATCTTCTCTTTTACAGCCTCTAACCAAGGGGGCTTGTTCCCGCACACACCCTATTCACTTGTATTTTCAACAACCTCGTGAACACTTGTGCTCGAATTCTCATAAAAGACGATGTTGTTGCATAGCCACACTCCAAAGCTCCACTCCAATGCCACCGTCGCACTCCAATGGAAGCTCGACCCTGCTCTCACTCAATCTCCCTCTCTCACATGCACTCACATATACACAATTAGCATATAGTAGCTCTAATTTAACCAGGCAAGCAAGGAAGACACACAAGAGAGCATAGAGAAGAAGAGCACTCTATTAGTTGCATATAAGAGAATGAGTGGTGAGAATACAAACTGACCCTTATCTTGGCCCCCAGCCTTCACACCTTGGTCAACCGTACTTAAAATATAGGTCCTTAGCTTTCAAAGATTGCCTAAGTTTGTGCAAACACTTAATCTAAGCATGCAATCTCCATAATTAATCACGTGGCGTGCCTTTCATTAGACAAGCAGCGATCGCACATGTAAAATATATAATATTAGCATTTTTAATATCAACGGCCAATGAAGTGATGGCTACCAATGGATGGCGTCGACACTAGAGAGGTGTCCAATTAGGATTAACATGTCGCCTTCCTAATGCAGATTCTGTCCTTAGAATATTTTAATGAAGATTCGTGGAGATTGTTGGTTGCACATGGGCGTTGGAAATGTTGAAGGTCTTGGGGGAGGTCTGCAAAGTAACATGGTACAACGAGTAAGGTGCTTTTGTGGAAACATCAAGCATAATGTAAACATCAATCAAGCAATGAGGAAAGATTTTTGCGACTGGTCAGTTTTCTAGTTAATACAAGGGTAATATTAAGGTTAGTCCAAATTTGATCTAAACTGAGAAGGAACAAAAAGCATGCCTCTGGTTATTATGACCTTAGTCTCGACACACTATCACTTTGGTGAAACCATCTCTAGTGATTATTTAGCCTCATAAATCAAACTATTAAGTGATTGTTATAAGCGTTCATTTTGATTCTAAAAATATAAAATTAGGGAACCACCCTATATAGAGACCCAAGCAATGGTCCACATACCTCATACAAGAGTATTTAAGAACCGCTAATTACCTCCACAACAA
This sequence comes from Cibotium barometz, assembly GCF_041138505.1. Taxonomy (NCBI): domain Eukaryota; kingdom Viridiplantae; phylum Streptophyta; class Polypodiopsida; order Cyatheales; family Cibotiaceae; genus Cibotium; species Cibotium barometz. The sequence continues at coordinate 31,404,579 of NC_141096.1, read as the reverse complement.
TGATAGGTTTTTAGCCACAAGGTTCCATCCCATGGAGATCAAGGCTACGGTCCCAAGGCTCCATTACTAAGAGCCCAAAGTCCTACCTAGATCGCACTTGGTGATAGTTATCTTCTTGTGGTTTTTTTATTTTTATTTTTACTTATTTATTTTTTGTTTAAACTAGTTTCACTTTCACAATTCACTTAATAGAAGGCTCTATTCTGACTAAAGAGGGCACACTAAGGAAGGTGAAGTGCTTGGCATACTCTAAGGTTGATCTCAGGGAGGATTGAATTAGGACCAAAGCCTAAATGGTTATCCAAGTAATAACTAGAAAATTGATAGACCAGTTACATAACAATGTAAGCAAGCACTCAAACAAACACTAAATGGAGAATCATAAAAAAGATTGAAACAATAGCAAAAGGTGAGGATGGATTAGAATACACCTGGGCAATGAGGGAAATCATGTCCATATCAAGGTTGCTCGTCCACTATAAGTTGTAAATATGAATCTCCTCTACATGAGTGCACCTTAATAACTTGTAAAACAAACTCATCTAGTAAGCTCATCGTCAGATAACCTTAGTTTGTAAGCATGCTCCAATTCTTAATCACACTAGGTTGATTTTCCCACTCACTTGGGTTTGCTTCATATATATATGTGTCCTTTGGTATAATAGGAAATGGTCTGGGAGTCTAAAAGCAAATATAATTGCTGGTTCTAAACCTTTGCTATCTAAATTTTTCATCACCCTAACAAGCACTATGCAAGAGTATCTAATCCTCACAAGGGGATGGATGGCTATTCATGAATGCCAAATCAACTGGTGTTGATGTGTCTGGGAGAACTTGCATCTATCCAAATCACACCACTGTGAGGAGGAAACTACCACCAACACCACAACCTGGCAAAAACACCAAATCAAGGCACTAGTACACCTAGCTAATGTCCCCATGATCCTCAACTGACTCAATGGGACACCTCAACACCCTCCTAACCACGTGACTACTTCAGCTATCCTCTCAAGTCAGCACAGACCTCCAACACCTCTCACCATCCACCTATAAGCCTCTCGTGACCAGAGCTGATATTCTAATTTACTCAAAGAATGCACCTGACCATGAAGCTCATGTCAGAAAAGTTCTTGAGATTCTAAGGAAGCATCAACTCTTTGCAAAAAAAGAGCAAATGCACTTTCTCTGCCTCGACGACCATGTTGAATACTTGGGCTTTCTGGTATCCAAAGATGGAATTTCTCCAGACTCCATGAAAGTCCAAGCAATCATAGATTGGCCTGAACTAAAGACACTGAAAGAAGTCAGAGGATTCTTGGGATTGACTGGTTGGTATAGAATTTTTATACCAAAGTATGCTCTCATAGCTTTCCCCTTGACTAATCTTCTCAAGAAGAATATCCCGTTTCAATGGTCTGCCAGGTGCCAGAGTGCTTTTGATAAGCTGAAGACCGCCTTGGTACCCAATTCCATTTTGAAGCTGCCAGATTTCTCTCTATGCTAGTGGTTTTGCCCTGCGAGGTGCACTCATGCAGGAAGGTCATGTAGTGGCCTATGAATCCCGAAAACTCAGAACGCATGAGAGGAATTATGCTGTCCCCATGACCTGGAACTACTTTTAGTAGTATATGCCCTAAAGTTGAGACATTACCCTGGGTCAAAGATTCACTTTGATGAGACTGATCATGAGAGCTTAAAGTGGATCTTCACTCAGAAGGATCTCAACATGCGCCAAAGAAGGTGGATGCAGACCCTGCAGGAATTTGATTTTGAAATCAAGTACCGCAGGAAAAGAAAATGTGGTAGCAGCAGATGCCCTCAGTAGAAAAGCCTCCTTGCTTGCAATTACTGTAGTGTCAAATCCTTTGATTATTGAAGCAAGAGAGAAGATCATGCAGAAGGATAGATTCTTTGGCCCTATTGCTACCCTACTTATGCAGGAAAGCAAAACTCCACAGGAGTTGAACCGAGTTCAAGGGTACAGCATGGATGATGGAATTATGTATTATAATCGTAGGCTATGCATTCCCAATGATGAGGGAACTAAGGGTCAAATTCTGAATGAAGCCCATGACAGCCTTATTGCAAGACATCCAGGTTTCATCAAAACCTACATGTCTATAAAGAAAAGATTCTTTTGGCCTGGTCTAAAAAAGGATGTGCTTAATTATGTACGTCAATGTCTGACCTGTCAGAAAGTCAAGGCCGAGAGAGTAAAAATGCCTGGGAAATTATATCCATTAGACATCCCCCCCAGATAAAGTGGAAATGTATCAGTATGGATTTTATTACTGGATTACCTTCAGTGCAATCAAGTTACAACTCCATCTTCGTGGTAGTTGATAGACTAACCAAAGTTTCCCATCTGATTCCAGTAAAAGAAACCTACACTCTGCAGTGGATGTGGCCAGAGTGTTCCTCAAGGAAATCTTCTGATTGCATGGCCTACCCAAAAGAATAGTAAGTGATTAAGATCCCAAATTCACGTCAAGATTCTGGACTGCATTTTTTGAAGCAGTAGGAACTTTCTTGGATCTCAGCACAGCTTACCACCCTGAGACCGATGGTCAAACAGAAAGGGTAAACCAAGTAATCAAAGATATACTTCGGTCATGCTGTGGCAGGGAATCCAAGAAGTGGCTAAGCTATCTACACCTAGTCGAGTTCGCCTACAATGCTTCTTATCACCAAAGTATTGGGATGAGCCATTTCAAAGCTCTGTATGGACAAGATTGCTTAACTCCATTAACTTGGTCTGACCCATTGATTAGGGTCGAGATGTCCAGACAGATGCTTGATGACATGGAGCAGTAGATGCAGTCAATTCGCAAAGATATAAAAGCTGCCCAAGATAGACAGAAATAGTATGCAGATAAGAAGAGAACAGACAAAAAATTTGAAGAAGCAGATATGGTCTTCATTCGAGTACGTCCCAAAAGCAGATATGGTCTTCATTCGAGTACGTCCCAAAAGAAGTTCTCTATCTCTTGGGAAGTACAAGAAGTTATCTCCCAGATATTGTGGACCATATCTGATTACAAAGAAAGTAGGTGACTTAGCCTACGAACTTCTTCTGCCTCCTCATCTCAAAGTACATAATGTATTTCATGTCAGCCTTCTTAAAAAGTATGTACCAAGCCCAAATCATGTGCTTGATGATGAAATCTTAACTTCTTCAACCCAAGGGCAGATGGAACTCCAACCTGAAGAAATCCTTGATGTTCGAGAAAAGGTTCTCAGGAACAGAATTCTGAGAGAATTATTGGTCAAATGGAAGTTCTATCCTTTTGAAGATGCCACTTGGGAGAAAGAAGCCAAAATGTTGCGGGATTACCCCCAGTTTGCGAGATGAGAACATCTCGCATTTTTCAAGTGGGAGAGAATGTAAGATTCCTCCCTCTCAAGATGTCCAGTATCTTCCCCTGTAATCAATCCCCTCTCTTCAGAAATATAAAAGATCTTGTTTCTGCCTGTTTTGGCATAGAGAGAGAAAATTTATAGAGAGAGGTTATTCAGATTTTGAATATTTTTGGATGGAAAAATATCTCTTCTTATTAAAGTAAGTTCCTCCGAAACAGAAGTTCAAAACGATTTTCAGAAGGTGCATTAGAAATCAAGTATAATCTGTTCAAGAGACCTTATCCTAGGGGTCCAGATTTTCGAAAAATTTTAAATTAAGGTTTTGAGGGGCCAATCAAATTCATCCAAATGTGTCGAGAAGATAAATAGAAGAAATAAAGAAAATCTCCCCAAAAATGAGTAAATACTCACATAAGATGAAGAGTGGACTAAGGACCAAAGGAATTATTTTTGACACCTCTCACAATGGGAATCCCCCCTCATGAAGGAGGCGCCTACTTCACATGTGTGGTGGAGTTTAAAATTATCAAAAATTGAGATATTTCATCTCTCCTCTCTCCTAATTCAAGTCTAGTTCCAAAAAGTAAGCTAAACTGACCTAAAAATGGTCAAAAATTGACCAAACTGATCTGGAAAATTCTAGAACCAGTTTGCTTGGTTTGAAGCTCACTTTTTCCTTTAAAAAGAAGCCCCCCCCCCCTTTGTTGAAGCTTAATAGTGTTTTATGCACTGTTACTCTACTCCTCTCCCAAGAGCCAAGAACTGTGAATTTCTTAATAATTCACTAGTTTTTGAACATTCCCTCTTCTAAAGAACTAGTGGCCACTCTTGTTGCAAACAAGAGTAGATCCCTCAAACCATCAAGCCAAAGGAAAGCTCCCAGAATTTCATGTAAGTAAGAAATCTTACTTTTTCTTATTCTTTTAATGGTTTTCTAAATTGTTTGTTATCTTAAAATGATAAACAGAAAGGCTTTCCCCCTCTCTCATTCTTAAAATCAGCCCTTCTTTATCCTAGTTAAGTGATCTAATTGTTGGAATTAAATTTTTCATATTGTTTCTCTCTTAAAAGTGAAAATTGATTAGTTTAGAATGCTTTAGACCAATAGGGGATAATTCCTAAGTAGATTAAGGTTAGAAAAATTGAAAAATGGTCAGCCATACAAAGGAGGTTATGGCAAAACTTTTCAAAAAATTTGTGAAATAAATTTCATCTTTTATTAATCAAAAAGAGTAATCCCCATCGTTTGTGTATTCTAAAAGTGTCATTTTCATTCATGCATAGAAAGATGCATATTGATTATTTTTATAATTATAAAAGAGTGATTTTTAATAGAATTAAATTCTATGCATAGAAAGATGCATATTGATTATTTTTTTATTATAAAAGAGTGACTTTTAATAGAATTAAATTCTATGCATAAAAAAATGCATATTGATTATTTTTTTATTATAAAAGAGTGATTTTTAATAGAATTAAATTCTATGCATAGAAAGATGCATATTTATTATTATTTTATTATAAAAGAATGATTTTCAATAGAATTAAATTCTATGTATAGAAAGATGCAAATTGATTATTTTTTTATTATAAAAGAGTGTTTTTTAATAGAATTAAGTTCTATGCATAGAAAGATGCATATTGATTATTTTTATTATTATAAAAGAGTGATTTTTTAATAGAATTAAATTCTTTGCATAGAAAGATGCATATTGCTTATTTTTTTTATTATAAAAGAGTGATTTTTAATAGAATTAAATTCTATGCATAGAAAGATGCATATTGATTATTTTTTAATTATAAAAGAGTGATTTTTAATAGAATTAAATTCTATGCATAGAAAGATGCATATTGATTATTTTTTATTATAAAAGAGTGATTTTTAATAGAATTAAATTCTATGCATAAAAAGATGCATATTGATTATTTTTTTATTATAAAAGAATGATTTTCAAAAGAATTAAATTCTATGTATAGAAAGATGCATATTGATTATTGTTTTATTATAAAAGAGTGATTTTTAATAGAATTAAGTTCTATGCATAGAAAGATGCATATTGATTATTTTCTTTATTATAAAAGAGTGATTTTTAATAGAATTAAATTCTATGCATAGAAAGATGCATATTGATTATTTTTTTAATTATAAAAGAGTGATTTTTAATAGAATTAAATTCTATGCATAGAAAGATGCATATTGATTTTTTTTAAATTATAAAAGAGTGATTTTTAATAGAATTAAATTCTATGCATAGAAAGATACATATTGATTTTTTTTAAATTATAAAAGAGTGATTTTTAATAGAAGTAAATTCTATGCATAGAAAGATACATATTGATTATTTATTTATTATAAAGGAGTTATTTTTAATAGAATTAAATTCTATGCATAGAAAGATGCATATTGATTATTTTTTTATTATAAAAGAATGATTTTCAATAGAATTAAATTCTATGTATAGAAAGATGCATATTGATTATTTTTTTATTATAAAAGATTGATTTTTAATAGAATTAAGTTCTATGCATAGAAAGATGCATATTGATTATTTTTTTATTATAAAAGAGTGATTTTTAATAGAATTAAATTCTATGCATAGAAAGATGCATATTGATTATTTATTTATTATAAAAGAGTGATTTTTAATAGAATTAAATTCTATGCATAGAAAGATGCATATTGATTATTTTTTTATTATAAAAGAATGATTTTCAATAAAATTAAAGTCTATGTATAGAAAGATGCATATTGATTATTTTTTTAATTATAAAAGAGTGATTTTTCATAGAATTAAGTTCTATGCATAGAAAGATGCATATTGATTATTTTTTTATTATAAAAGAGTGATTTTTATAAATTCTATGCATAGAAAGATGCATATTGATTATTATTTTATTATAAAAGAGTGATTTTTAATAGAATTAAATTCTATGCATAGAAAGATGCATATTGATTATTTTTTTATTATAAAAGAGTGATTTTTAATAGAATTAAATTCTATGCATAGAAAGATGCATATTGATTTTTTTTAAATTATAAAAGAATGATTTTCAATAGAATTAAATTCTATGTATAGAAAGATGCATATTGATTTTTTTTAATTACAAAAGTGCTAATTTCATCAAAATGGATTTTGTGCATAGATAGATGCATAAAAGAAGATTTTTATTATAAAAATGTTACTTTTATGAAAATGGATTTTTATGCATAGATAGATGCATAAAAGTATATTTTTATTATAAAAGTGTTACTTTCATTGAAATGGATTTTGATGCATAAAATGATGCATAAAAGAAATTTTTTAATTGTAAAAGTGTTACTTTCACTAATATTGATTTTAATGCATAAAATGGTGCATAAAAGAAAATTTTTTAAATTATAAAAGTGTTACTTTCATCAAAATGGATTTTTATGCCTAGATAGATGCATAAAAGTATATTTTTATTACAAAAGTGTTACTTTCATTAAAATGGATTTTTATGCATAAAAGAAATTTTTTAATTGTAAAAGTGTTACTTTTACTAATATTGATTTTTATGCATAAAATGATGCATAAAAGAATTTTTTCGTCAAAATAAGAGTTCACTTTAATCCTATGTTTAAATCCCATGAATATTGGAAAAAAGAATAAGTAAATACTCAGTGAAGGAAAATTATACCGTTTTATATTCTCTAGGATGGTAATGAGAAAATTCAGAAAAACTATCGAAGTCGAAATTTAGATAAATGACTAATTTATTCCTCGTAGGAATTCGTGTTTAGTTTTGAATTCAGTAAAGTAGTAATTGAAATATTACCTTCGAGAAAGATAGATCAGGGAGAACCTTTCCAGACTCAATCCTTGAATCAGACTATGACCAAGACATAACTCCTTCGTCAGTTTCAAGAATAGACAATGTGACCAGTTCAGTAATCTACACTCAAATCACCCACCAAATCTGAAACTAAGTTGAGACCTTTGATTTTTATCTGAGGATCAAGAATTCAGAATTAGAGGAATTCTGCTTGGGAATCCAGACCTGTGATCTAGACGTCTTGGGATTCGGAATTAAGATATATTCATTGTATTCAAAAGCAAATCAAAACTGAAAACTTGCATAGAAACCCTATTTTCTTAAAGGACAGTCTTACGCCAGAATGCTGGAGGGAGCGTTTGGTATATGTGTGTTCTAAGGGAAGTTTGGTTGCAACAGCTGGCGGGGAGTGTTCAAAGGACAGCTCACGCGGCTCACGTGGCAAAGCCTGCCTAGGTCTTGACCAACCTTGGTATGTTTAAATTGGTGCGCTTCCGGGTACGATGGGCGAGGGCCGACGAAGCGGTCCGTGAGTGAAGTGCCAGGACACCTGAGGAGGATCCTGGAGGGTTCTAACCAGGAGATGTACGGGCTCGCGGTGCCAAGGACACCCATGCGTATGTCGTGGAAGATATATATGTATGACGAGAAACTTATTGTAATCTATTACTAGATCTCGTTTGCTGACCTGCTGGTCTCAACGGAGAGTCCAGAGTGATACTGTTTTGTGAGAAACAGGATTAAATGGAAATTTTGAGTTGTGACATCTGTACCCAGTAATTGTTTGTCAATGGATTGTTTTATAAATTAAAGTTTAAAGAGGAGTGTGTGAGTATCTGTATTCTAAAGCAAAAGTTAAGAAAGGCTTTCAATTATGGGTGGGTGAGTACTTGTCTGGTTCTACTATTCCAGTGGTTGGGCGGTGGCTAACCCATGGGCAGCAGGCTAGAATCAATAGAGTTTTAATAATAAAATTGATTAATAAGATTATGCTTAGAACTCGAATAGTTAAATAATAACCTGAAGACTTCTCAAACGAATAGATCAACGGTTGTGCCTAATTCAATTAGGAAAAAAGCATTGATTCTTTCAATTAGGAAAAAAGCATTGATTCCTTCAAGTTAAGTCCGTTATAGTTTCCCTTCTATCCGGTTTATTCAGATGAAGGTTAGTTCAGTCTTGACCTCTCGTTAGAAAAATTCGTTATTTAAGAAATTCAAAATGGTGGAATCGTCCCCGCTTTCCCGGCATGGGAAATTTTCGGGTTTCGGTTTTCGGAGTGTCCACCAGCTTAGTCTCGTGCCCGGACATTCGAGGGCAAGGCCCCGAGTGAGAAACCCTGCCCCACGTAAGAGGAAGCTACTTCCGCTCTACGACCATCCCGGAATCCGGTGCACAGAGGGGGCAGTGGGATCTCACAGCCATGAAGCCAAAAAAGTTTGCTGCTGTCCTAGTATGCTAAATTCTCCCAGGACATGATGTGTGCTTGCTCATCCTCCTCTCTAAACTCACAAGTTGCAATTGTCAATAGCTCTCCAATAAGTATTTGGAAGATTATTCTACTATTATTATAACAACTCAGGCAATCACTTCATTTTAAAAAGAGCATAAAAATTAAAACATACATGTGATCATACACATGTGCACCCATAGTATGCCAATCCATCTCCACTCGGTGGATATGATCAAAACAAACCCATGAATGTCGAAGGTCTCCATCACCTGCAGCATCCATTCTACGGACAATATCAACCTCGGAGCTAGGGCCAGTTGTCGACATCTTAAACACATAGCACCTCTCGTCACTTTTGTTTGCTTGCAAGGGAAAGCTTGACCCATGGAAGAACTGAAAGTGACATTTTCTCTTGAGCTCTAGGATAGCCTCAAATCCATCACCTAGTGGTCGACTTGTCTTCCGACTTTGCATTCACCTTGGAAGTCGGTTAGGAAATTGCATACATATATCACCTACCATCTATTCAATAGAAAAGAACTTACTTTGAATTGAAACGAACTGTTGGAATTAGGGTTGCAGGAAAGCACACCAAGCTTGGAGAAGAAGAAGCAAGAATGCACACAACACTCAATGTATTAGATTGTGTCAATGTACAAAAGATAAGTTAGCCCTAGAATGATGGGCGTATATACAAGCCGGGGGGAAAAACCTCCTAAAGAGGGAAAAAGTGCCCCGACAGTCCTAAGTGTGTTCACACACATCACTGCCTATATATATGGCAACAAATCCCCCCTGGGAGTGATGGTGTGAATGAGAGCTGGCACTCATGTATAGGGAAGTGCCATGCCCGAAGTAGATCAGTCCACAAAGGGGAGCAAGCCCAAAGCTTTGTGGAAAGCTTCGAACTTCTCACGAGGAAGCGCCTTTGCAGCGAGGTTGTCCTATGTTGGCACATAGACCAAGCTGATCTCTCCTGCTGAGAGTCTCCCCCTGACATAGTGATAATGCACCTCAATGTGCTTTGTGCGAGCATGAAAAACTGGGTTTCTCGCAACTGCCAATGCGCTCTGACTGACAGTGTAGATAGAGGTGGCAGACTCTTGTCCAACACCCAAGTCAGCCACCATAAGCCGTCTGAGCCACACACACTCAACCGTTAGCTGTGAAAGCTGCCCTGTACTCAGCTTCACAACTAGAAGTGGCCATAGGAGGTTGCTTCTTGCTCAACGAAGATATTCATGAGCTACCGAGCATGAAACAAAAACCACTTGTGGACACTCTTGTGTCATAGCAACCAGCCCAATCTAAGTCCGAAAAAGCATGTAAATCTGGCGGCAACGATCCCCCCTTGGGATAAAACAACCCAAGATGTATGGTGCCACTCAAGTAGCGAAAGATGCGTTTAACTGCCTTCCAATGCTGAGACCCTAGGCTATGCATAAACCTGCTCACCTGTGAGACTACGAGCTGAATGTCCGGCCTCGTAATGCATACATAAATGAGGCAACCAACAGCTGTCTGATAGAGTGTGACATCAAAGTGATCTCCAGAATCATGAAGACTCAATTTCAAACTTGTCTCCATTGGAGTAGCAATAGGCTTGCAGTCTTCAAGGCCAAATCTCCGTAACAATGTCTCAATATACTTTGTCTGACACAAAGCAATACCTCCATCACACTGCTTAAATTGTATCCCCAAATAATGATGCAAATGCCCCAAATCTGACATCTCAAAAGAGGCATTCAAATCAGCCTTAAAATCAGCAATATGACTCTCATTTGGTCCTGTGAGCAGCATGTCATCGACATAGAGAGCAATGATTAGATGTACATCATCCACACGTTTAGCATACAAAGTGCTTTCTGTTGGACTATTCTAAAAACCATGTGCAGTCAAATATGCATGTATCTTTTCATACCAAGCTCGTGGAGCTTGCTTTAAACCATATAAAGCCTTTTTCAACCTGCACACTTTGTTTTTCTGCCCTCTTTGAACAAAACCACGAGGCTGCAATACATACACCTCCTCATGCAAATCTCCATTCAAGAACGTAGTCTTTATGTCCAACTGATGTACATTCCAACCATTATGAGCTGCCAATGCACAAATGCTACGAATGGTAGTCATACGACAAGTGGGAGCAAAGGTCTCATCAAAATCAATGCCCTTTTCTTGAGCATAACCCTTTGCAAAAACAAGTCTAGCTTTATAGCAATCAACACTGCCATCTGGCTTTCGTTTCAACAACTTAAAAACCCACTTACATCCAATGACTTTTTTACCAATAGGCAAATCACACAAAGACCATGTACCATTCTTCATTATAGCATCATATTCATTTTGCATTGCAGCCAACCAATTTTCTGATTTTTGTGCCTCATCAAATGAAAGAGGTTCTTCCTCTTCACACATACTAGACACAGCCAAAGCATAACAATCTGATGCATAAGAGACATGCTGAAAACCTGAACGAGTACGACTAGACATAGGTGCATCAATTTTACTATCACGTAAGGTTTGCACCAGCCATTTAGGCATACCTCTAGCCTGCACATTTTCAGCCCTATCCTCATGAATTACATCCTGTAAATCTGCATCAGAAATAGGCTGATCTATGATGTCGTTTGAAATCTGCATAGGCTGAATATTTGCCTCATTAGGACTTACATTTGAATTCCCACCTATAAATAGAGGCAACAACGTATCAAATACATCCCATGAGCTCACACATGTCTCTTTGGTACATGATAGCAAAGGCTGCACAGCATCTTCCACAAAAACAACATCTCGACTAATCAAGATACGCTTTGACTGTGGATGATACAATCTGTAACCCTTGCTCTCAGCACTGTAACCAACAAAAATGCATTTGACAGCCTTATCATCCAATTTTCTACGTTGTTGCACAGGCACTAAAGCATAGGCCAAGCAACCAAATTTCTACAAACGCAGCAAACTAGCAAAGTTCAGATGACCAAAACGAGCATGCCATAGTTTTGCATCTGAAACTGCCTTTTCACCAGAAACTGCGTTTGCTGAATCTTCCACACACTTGTCATAAGAATTGAGCCTATACAGCCCACGAAACAAGGTTCCAGATGCAATAATCGTATCACCAGAAGTCAAATCATGAACAGTACATCTGTCATCCACAAATTTGACTACAAGTCCAAGTCTAGCAAGCGTAGAGATAGACAATAGATTCTTCTTTATCCCTGGCACATACAAAGCATCTGAAAGTGTGAAAGCACTGCCATTTGCAGCAATAAGCATAATTTTACCAACACCCTTCATTGGGTAAGAAGCATTATTAGCACATGTGACAGTATTCCCATTAGAGACAGCCTCAAGACAAGTGAACATATCACGATGCGAGGTAATGTGCTTTGTAGCACCACTGTCAAAATACCAAACATCAGAGTCAACAGAAACTGCCAAACATGCATCATGTACAGATGGGTCATACTGGCAATACACGCTAAACACCCATTCTGTATCCTGCACAACATTTGCAGAATCTGCATTTGTAGAAGCATCCGCTATTGTGGCTGCATTTGACTCTTTCTTCTTTGCCTCTTTAGCCTTTAGCTTAGGGCAATTCTTAATGACATAATCAGTTGCCTTACAATAGTTGCACCTCATTTTTTTCTTGTCTTTATCAAGAGCCTTCTCAGACCTATTGTTGCTACCTGTGGAAGGAGAAGAAGTTGCAGACCTACTAATAGGAGAAGAAACAGTGGAAGGGGCTACCTTACCACTTCTTCTCTGCTGGGCAACAAAAAATGCCTGACCAACTGCACGTTGCCTTGCCTTGTTTTGCCTGGACTGCGCTTCTTGCAAGAGTTTGTTGACTAAAGTATCATACTTGACAACATCAGGTCTGTCCTCAGTAAACAAGTAAAAAACGTGGAAGCAAAAGTCTGATATGACTCAGGTAAAGCATCAAGAACAGTTTGCACAAGAGAATGATCAGGCATAATCTCACTTGCATAAATCAACTGTTCCTTGAGATCTTTAATCTCAGCAAGAAAAACATTCATGTCATCATCTTCCTACATAATCTTCGATTCTAGCTCTTTACACAGGTAAGAGATTTTTGCCTCGTTACGACCTGCATACAAACCAGCTAGAATATCCCAAGCCTGTTTTACTGTTTTAACTGAATGAATATGTGGGGTGATGTTACATTTGACAGAAAATGCAATCAAGGCATGAGCCTGCGCATCTTTACCATCCCAACAAGCTTGTTTAGCAGTGGGTAAAACAACAGCAATAGTAGAGCTGCTAGAACCTGCAACATCCTCAAGAGATCCTACATCCACAGAACCTAGACATACATCCATACCCTGCACAATGTTTCACACTCCTTTTGCAACCAAAACATGCTACATCATGTATGCCCAAAGTGGGTAGTTGCTGTCTCCAATGAAACTGATGCAAAAGCTACCTGTAATGAAGCAAAGACTGAATACAGAACAACTCGTGCTATGTAGCACGGTCCACAATAGAATACATATGCCTATTTTGCAGAAAACTGCACTGTTGAAATTTCTACAGAAAATGACGAAAACACCTATGCAGAACTTGTAATGCAAAAACGGAGCCCGAAACGACCTCAAATGCGATTTCTGAGAACGCGAAGCCCTATGGGTCAATTTGCAAAGTATAGGGACCTGCAAATGCTCGTGAAAGCTCACCTCAATCGAAGAACGTGAGTCGGAGGGTGCTGGCGGCGTAGCCCTGGGAGCCGATGCCTGCTCTGATACCAATTGTTGGAATTAGGGTTGCAGGAAAGCACACCAAGCTTGGAGAAGAAGAAGCAAGAATGCACACAACACTCAATGTATTAGATTGTGTCAATGTACAAAAGATAAGTTAGCCCTAGAATGATGGGCGTATATACAAGCCAGGGGAAAAAACCTCCTAAAGAGGGAAAAAGTACCCCGGTGGTCCTAAGTGTGTTCACACACATCACTGCCTATATATATATGGCAACACGAAAGTGATGTGTTCACACACATCACTGCCTATATATATATGGCAACACGAACTTACTTTTTGTTGTTTATTAGAGATATTAGCTCTTGAGACATCTCTTGCAATTCCCTCTCGGACATAAACTCTCTAGTGGACTTATCCTCAGTGAAAGCCTTTAACACTAGCTCCTTGGCAAGAATCATTTGCACCTTTTGTGGACCTGCATTATGGTCCATTTGAACTACAGGAGCCACCAAAGCTTTATGTTTCGCATAGATGCTCGACACATGCCTGTAGGAACTGTGTATGTTTTCCATGGTGAAGAAACAATCGACTGTGGGAGGGCTCTTTAGGCATAAAATAATAGGCAGACACTAGACATGTTTGCAAGCAAATTGGAACATGCTTACAAAAAAAAACACTCGAGGTTCCCATAACTCCGCATTGCCAAACACCCGTCTTTTGGGGCTTTTAATAATTGGCCATTCCAATGGAGCTTATTAGGTGTGTTTTTTTGCAATCGATAAGTGCATCTCTCATTCATGCATTGGAAGGTACCCCCACAAAAACTCTTCCTCAAAACAAAGGATTTAATATTTCTTGTCTGTGTCATCTAGGGTTTTGTCCATGGGTTTCCCTCATACTTGTGCTCCATACCTTCCATGCCCTTCCCATCTATAAGCTCATAAATACAATTTTCGCTGTACACCTTAGGAAGCTCCTGTACTTTACCCTTGAATGTGCAATCATTAATAATTTTGTGCAAGATGTCATTGGGTGGCAATGTACGAACAATTTGGAAGGCAGAGATGATATTTTCAAATGCAAGCTCACCTTCCTCAATTTTAATTATATTATCTTCATGCTCCAAATTTACCATGTCCTTTAACTTTGTATCATCATCCAAGTCACTGGAAACAAAAAGTCAACATTTGAAACTCAAAAATTAAAATCTAAAAGCCAAAAGATCTCTATTTTACATACATTAAAAAGGTAAAAAGTGACACATAGGTGAGGTTTTGCTGCTAGAGCCAAATGGAATATCTCCTGGGGTGGTTATTGGTGTTGAGAGGACAGCTTCTAATTTTTCTACTTTTGCAACATAAAATGATGACAGGGTACTATCCAAAATATAATACACATCCCCACCAATCCCATGGTATAAGGGAATTGCACCTATGTTCTCAAATCCATCACTAGTCTCTAGTGGACCTTTAATTAAAACTGCATGCTGTGTACCTAGCTTTTCTTGCACTAGCTAAGCTGATTTGGGCTACCTCCAAGTCTGGGTCTGTAAGCATACAGCTTGCACCCTCTTCAACCTCACAGATATACTGGTCCATTTCCTTCTTGGCATCCTCTGACACAACACTCACACAAGAATCCACAACCTGCTCATTGCTTCTACCATGATTTACACCAAACAAATCAAGCATACCAACTCCACCTAGGGCTTTCCTTGGCTTCTAGGCCATATGATCCCTTCTCCATAATTGAAACATTGAACCTCATTCATTCTATTCCCTAGCTACCTCTCTTTTGACATCTTTCGATTTGGCATCTCTTCTTCTCTCCTAAGATCTTGTATGTCTTCACTTCTGAATAGCATAAGAAAGCTATAACTATCCATCCTCTTGGGGTAAAGACACTAAGGATACATAACTGGTCTATCCTTAGTTAAAAATACCCTTTGCTTTTCAGGGCCAACCTTTGTAACTTCCACTCCTTCTCTTTGGCTATCCTCAAGGACTCTTCAAAACTTCCAGGTTTTTTCAATTCCACCTTTTCCTTTAGATCAACATGTAGGGACTAGATAAAAATATTTTTCTTAAGCAAAACCAGTGGTTGGATGCTTTGTTCTTAGAGAAGTATCCCATCTGCTTCCCCACAAGTCCTCAAAATAGTCCACAAATCTATGAAACACATCAGACAAACTATGCTTCAACTTTTGAATTTCCTGCCACAAAGCATCTAGGGATTCCCCCTATTTATATTGCTGCACCAAGGCCCCTTTAATTTCTTCATAGACCTAACCTTGTGATTAGGATGAGCTCTCCATGTCTATAGCCACCTTTTGGAATCTCTCTTTAATAACATTGACAACAAGGTTAACTTATCCTCATCTCTATCCTTCCAAAAGGTAAATGTTGCCAACTCCATCCCCGTGAAAAATTCCTCTGGATCCTCTCTAGTATGCCCATAGCACATTGGATATAAAAGCATGGCTGCCATCTACTCTTTTGAAAACTCTAAGACCTGCAGACTAAAAGGGTGCTTCAAATCCCTCCTCAATAGGGGCACCAAAACAATGATGTGTCTAGGAGAACCTGCCTCTATAGCCCGTCCCAGAGCACACTACTGTGAGGAGAAAACTACCACCAACACCACAACCTAGCAGAAACTCCAAATCAAGACACCAGTACACCCAGCTGACCCCTGATCCTCAACTAACTCAATAGGACACCTCAACACCCTCCCAACCTCCCTATCTAATCTAGATGACTACTTCAGTTGTCCTCTCGGGTCAACATAGACCTTCAGCTAACATAGACCTGTCTGATTCTACCTCTGAAATCCTCCACTTGTCCCTAGTCGAAAACCTGTCCTCCAGGATCCTTTGCAATCCTCCAAATTCAACTAACCTTACATACACAACCCCAAGATTAGGGCTAAAAACGTTTAAAAAGGGTCCGCATTCACTTGTACTGGATTTAGATTAAGCTTTAAACCAATAGAAATGTGACATTCAACCATAAATATGACATTGGGTGTCATATCCACTTTTTACTAACTTCACTAGTTTTGGCTATTTTAGTGGGTTATCACCACTTTAATGTGATACAGTGCGGCTATTTCAACATCACTTTAGTGGGTTTCAACTTCAAGGGCGTGTCCTCCATGCCAAATGTCAGTACTTCAAAAAGAAAAAATTTAAAATTTAGGTTCTCAAAATTTAGCATTTAAATCCAAGATTGCCTTAGATATTCAAAAGTCTATGAAAGCAGGAATGATTTCTAAGAGGATTAGGCTATCATGGTTTATACCTCTTCATGTATTTGTGGCATGTTTTTGAGAAGCAAACATGAAGAGGACAAAAGTAATGTGGCTATCTACACATATGTCTGAGTCTGACTTGCATAATGCAGTTGAGAATGGAAAGTGAATGAAGTCATCCATAGGGGTGATTTTATAAAATGTAATGCTTGCATTGAATCTTGGTGGGTGATGGCATACAACATCTCTCGACAAACCTTGTACATTAGCTTAGAGTAGAGACAAAGGAAATTGAGTAGAGGGACTTGGATGCCATTGGATTCAGAGGAAAAATTAGTGTAGTATGACCTAACAATCAACTTGAGTGATGATGAAAATAGAGTCATCCCTATAAATACAAAATAGACATTGATGAGGGATGTGCATATGTCCTTGGAATTTATATTAGATGCCATACCATTAGACTACAAATTTAAGGTAGACGGTATTATGGTGGGAAGAAGGTTCAAAAATACTTTTAGTTGCATGAAATGTTTGCCCCCTATAATCCTAAAGTTTTCTTAATATAATATAATTTTACACCCATCTATCTCATCTTATCGATTCATTTTGTAAAATAGTTATTCAACGTTATTAAGAGAACATGAATAATGTAAAATGAGAAACAATATATTTATTACAATGGTAGTATCTATACAAATTGGTTGGTTACAATGTATGAGAAAACAAAAAACTATCTACTTTGGAGGGTTAGTGTCCATAGAAGCCTTGGCCTCTTTGCCTTCCTTGGTCGGCTTGGACTCCGATTTCTTAGACATTTTCTTTGACTTGGCATCTTTTTCCTTAGATTGTTTTTGTTTTCGAGAAGCCTTCTTCTCGAATTTCAACGGAGACATCATAGGTTCTTTCCTTTTCGATGGCTTCTTTGCCATCATAGGTGCGTTTGATGGTGGTGAATCTGGATCTGTGGGAATATTCACACAATTGTCGAGCATTAGTTGGATTTCCTTTGCTCTCACCCACCAAATGTATGTGTCTCTATAACATGAAGTTGTGAATTGCAAACTATCATGACCAAAACCTTAGTATATATTAGGATATAAAAGTTTAAAGAAAATATTTAAATTTTTACAACTCTTTTTGATGTGTCGATCAAAATACTCACAGCTACTCTTTTTGATATGTCTACTGAAATTTTGATTGCATATATCTCCTTGTGTTTGCGACTACTCTCTATCCACACATGAGCTTCCGTCAATTTTTGTAATGGAACCTATAGCAATGATAGTGCTTGTTTAGACTTTTAACTAAAGCTTTATTACAAACTTAAACTTTATCATTTATGATGTGATAACTTTTCTAATATACATTGAATCTTAAACACAATCTCTATTAAAATTAATAACTTGCAATTTGGCTTCTCCATGCATACCAAGCATGGAATTCAAGAAAAATGTCTTTTTTCTTAATATCAATTATAAAAGAAAAAAAATTGTTAGAGATGTATAAAAAGACATAAAACAAAGTAAAACATATTTAAAATAAAATACTTACATGAAGTGAGACTATGGGGTCTAGCAAAAAGATGGCAAAATAGGCCTATGGGGGTAGGGTGGACAAAAGCAGCCTATAAAAAACAAACCAAAGGATAAATTAGGTAGTTATCTTGAAAAAACAAATCAATAGATAAAATTTTAAAAAAGATAGCTTACATACTTGAGAGATATCAAGATCACAACATCATTTATTTCTCTATTTCTCTTTGACAGCATATACATGTCTAAAGGTGCTATATCAAGATACTCTGCACCATCAGTAAAATCCTTCACATGAACAATCCAAGTACATTCCTTAAATCTTATACATTCTTCTCTTCAAGGTCTGGCAACTCATCTCCCATTATTCTTTCTTCATCAACCCTCTTTTCTTCCTCAACTACCGTCTATTCTTTGCCCTTCGCATTCTTTATTTCATCTAAAGTCCTAGTATCCCTATCATAGGTAACATTCTCAATCTTAATACCTACATCCTTTGATTTTCTAGCTGGTGGGACATTCAAAATATTGAATGCCCTGGGATCACTCAATGGTATAGGATGCAATAAGTTCTCAAATTTGTATCTTATTAACCTGCAGGGGTGCATGTCTTTGTCCATAAGAGTGACCCTATATGAACAAATTTGTATCTTATTAACCTGCAGGTGTGCATGGATAGAACAAATGTAACTATCAATAAAAAAGTCTATAATGAAATCCTCTGCAAGTTCTTGAAGGGCATATAAAGTTGCCATTGGGTATATGTATGCATATTGAGGTCATTGGTTGTGACAGTTTGGGTGTAGTATAATACCGTTGTAGAGAATACAGCAGTTTGTGTAGGTAAAAAAGAGTGATGTTTTTTGATAAATTTGTGTTGCAGACAAGATGTCGAATGATGTAATAAACTAGATTGTTACAAAGAAGCTTGACAAGAACAACTTCCATGCTTGGATGTTTAGATTGACCAATTTCCTGATGGGAAAAGTTACTGGGACTATATTGAAGGTGAACATGAGGAGGCACCAGAGATACCAGAGATTAATCCAACTGCTGCAGATGTAAAAGAATTCAAGGATTGGAATCAAGGAGAAAGGAAAGTCATGTATTAGCTTTCTATTAGTATACAACAGGACACCATGATTGGGCATATATAGGATGCCTTGCAAGTCACCTAAGGAGGCATGGGACACCTTGGTGAAGCTGTATGAAACTAACACCAAGGCATGAAAGATTCAGTTAAAGAATGAGCTTCATACTGTGAAGAAGAAAAATATGTATGTGAATGATTATGCTTTGAAGATCAAGGGCATTGTGGAATCCCTTGCATCAATTGGTGTTTTTGTTGATGATGATGATGATAAGGTGGAAGTGTGTCTATGTGGTCTCAAGCCACAATACAAGGCATTCAAGATGTCTATTCAAACTCGAGAGAAAATTCCCAACTTCACAGATTTGGTGTCAATGTTGATCATTGAAGAGAAGAACTTGGGCGAAGATAAACAATCTTCACACAAAACAAAAACAATTCAGAGCAGCAGGCCTTCTACACAAGTTTAAGTAGAGGAAGAGGTAGAGGTCATGGATGTGGCCAAGGTGGTGGCCAAACAGGTAATCATAATTATGGTCAGAAGCAGCAATAGTCCCAAGAATCACAACAACAACACACACGTGGAAGAGGCCATTTTAGAGGCAGGGGGAGTTAAAAAGGTCATGGTAATTGGCAAAGGCAACATAATGATACACGAGGGTGTTTTTACCATGGTAATCCTGGACATGTGCAGGCAAATTACTATAAGAAGCAAAGTGACATGCGAAACAGAAAAGTTCAGCAAAATAACTATGCACCCTCTAGATGAAATAATGAGGATAATGAGAGGTTTTTCGTTATGCAACATGTGGTTAATACTGTGTCTGGATATGATGTAGCAGTATGTAAAGATGATGTATGGTACATTGATTAAGGTGCTTCAAACCACATGACAAGTCATGGTGAGTGGTTCAAGGAAATGAAGAGTCTTGAACGACCAAGTTTTGTTGAAACATGGGATGACACTTCTCGTCTGATTGCCCATGTTGGAGATGTGCCATTGTCTCTGCAGGATGGCAAGGTGAAGTACCTTGTAGATGTACTTCATGTTTCGAATATTACAAAGAATCTGGTTTCAATTGGCCAGATGATTGAGCAGGGTTTGCAGGTCCGGTTTAACCCTGATGGCTGTTATATAGAAGACTTTAAAGATAAGTGCAAGTTGGTTGTTGCAAAAGGAAACAGAGTTTGTAGAATGTTTATATTGAATGTAAATATGCCTGAAGTGAGTGCTGCAATGTTTCCAAATGGTCCAGGAGTTGTTGCTGATACAAACATTTGGCATAAGAGAATTGGGCATGTAAATCTGCAAAGAATGAAGTCTATGCAGACTAAAAAAATTGTGACAAGTCTGCCTAAGTTTAAAGTTGAAGATATGCAGAAAGTATGTGAAGCATGTCAATTTGAAAAGCAAAAAAAACATGTATTTTCACATGACAAAAATGTGAACAGGAATGTACTAGATGTTGTGTATTCAGATGTATGGGGTCCTACAAAGACTATGTCTATGGGTGGTTGCAGGTACTGTGTAACATTCATTGATGAGACCACACAAGGAAAGTGTGGGTGTACTTCAGAAGGACAAGAGTGAAGTGTTCACTCACTTTCAAAATTTCAGAGTGATGGCTAAAAAACAAACAAGAAAGCATGTGAAGTGCCTAAGGTCAGATGGAGGGGGAGAATACTTCTCCAATGAGTTCTCTGAATTCTCGAAAGACTGGCATTAAGAGACAATTTACATGTAGATACACTCCGCAACAAAATGGAGTTGCTGAGCGGAAAAGATGCACATTGCAGAGATAGCACAAGCATTGATGGCAGAGAAGAATATGCTGCATAGCTATTGGGCTGAGGCTAGTAGTTTATATCATGAACAGGACTCCTACTACAGCCATACATGATGTAACACCAGAGGAGAAGTTTACTGGCAAGAAACCTGATTTGTCTCACTTGAAAGTTTTTGGATGTATTGCATATGTGAATATGCCAAATGAGTTGCATACTAAGCTGGATCCAAAGGTAGAAAAATGTGTTTATTGGGTACTATTCCCTTGAGCAAAAGGGATATAGATGCTATAATCCTGTTACACGTGAATTGAGGGTAAGCAGGGATGTTGTATTTGATGAGATGAGTAGCTAGTATGCTATTGAAAAAGATGCTGTTGGGGCTAATGTAAGTGAAAATGTGGTTGCACAGAATGCAAGTCAGCAATCACATTCATTGAGTAGACCAGGAGAATCCTCATCCAGCATTTCTATGATAGACCATGGAGTGGCAGGCTACGTCATAATACCAGTCCTGGAAATGTAGTTGGTACATCACATAAAGGAAAAGAGAAAATGGTTGAGCCCCTTGGTATGCCAAATATTTCTACAAGAAGGCACTCTCTTGTTGATGGTGGAGAGTGTGGCTCGGAGATGAGCCTTGATAAGGAGCTTGGGATTCCAATAATGAGGACACATGGTGTGAAGAAGGCTATGGAAGCCATGAATGTAAAGTTACGAAGATCTGGAAGAGTCAAAAACCCTGTGCAGAGGTTGACTTATGTGGTTATGTGGCACATCACTGTGCTTATATGGCAAAAGTTATGCAAGTTGTAGAACCCACATGTTTTGATGAGTCTATTGGAAGCAAGCTCCATGAGCATGGCATGACAAGATTGTTGAGTATCTTGGCACATGCAGATCACCCCTTGTATGTGCGCAAGAGTAATAAGGATATTGTGATCATCACCATTTATGTATTATGTAGATGATCTTATTGTTGGGGTGACAACTTGGAAGATATTGAGCATGTGAAAAGCCTTCTCAAAAGGAAGTTTAAGATGAAGGATTTGGGAGATCTGCGCTACTTTCTGGGAACTGAGGTCATTCGTACACCTAAGGGCATTTGGCTATCAAAGAGACAGTATGTATTAGACATGTTGTCCAAGTATGGGATGGCTGATTGTAAGTCAATCTCGGTGCCATTAGATCAAAATGGCAAGCTTAGTACGGATGCAGGTTATGTGTTGGAGGATCCCACTATGTACAGGAAGTTTGTGGAGAGTTTGATCTATATCATGATCAGCAGGCCAGATTTGAGCTACACTGTTGGCTTAGAGAGCCAGTTTATGCAGGTTCCGTACAAACCAGATCTTGACAGTGTGTGACTCACACTTTGGTACTTGAGGGCCGTTATTCCAATGCACCTTTATGCTGAGCTAGACACCATTGACTCTAGGGTAAAGATAAGATCAAGAGGAGGAGCTAGGGTGAAGACCAAGAGAAGAAGATGGGTACCAAGAGGAGGAGCTGGGGATCAACAGAATGAGCTAGTGACACCTGTTCACGCACGTATGGAAGCAAAAAATAATAATATCTCGTCGAATATATTTATAGATGACCTCAAGATTGCCATGTGGTGTACAAAAAACAAAATGTGCGATTATTAATGCACACGTGCGACTCACACGTGTGACCACACGACACCATGTGGCTTCACACATGTGATCGCATGTCGACACGTGTGGCTTCACACATGTGGCCTCCCATGTCTGGATGGGTGGCATGACCACGTGGCATCTGTACTATTCCCATACGCTTATAAATAGCATGTTAATTATTATTATTATTTTGCCTTTGAACTGCCCGAGAACCCTACGCCCGTTTGCCTGTCTCTCTCTTGCCCTTGCCCTTTGTGCTTTTCCAGTGAGCTTCCCTTGGCCTTTTCCTGGCCCCCTGATCTGCCTCATCACCCCACCTGCTCCCCAGCCCCTTCTTGAGCTGCTCCATGTTTGTGAGATTCCCCATTTGCCAAACTAGGAACGACAATGCAATATCGTGGATCTTTTGACTTCGGATCGCTACCCTCGTGGTGGTTTCTTTCCATGTTGGTCATGCTTGTCCTCCTCTGATCTCATGGTGATGCTTCCTCTTCTTCCCTTGTCTTTCCAACAAGGTGCAGAGCCCAGATCTCCTCTGCTCCTCTTGTAGGCAATCAGGGCACACATAGTTAAGTCTTCTCTCGCCCTGACTTGCCACAGCCGCCTGCTGAGTTGTCCTAGCACCCTGTGCTTCCCCTCATCTCCCTGATATAGCCCTGTCATATCGCTAATATAGCCCAGCAAAAAAATAGTACGAGGATATCAATCCGACCGAATTGGGCTGCCCATATTGCGTTGTTTTTCCATACCCTAGAATTTTTTATTGTATGCCCTTTTTTCTCACAATTTTTTTTTCTTGCATAACATAGCTTCCTACAGCTGCTCGCGAGCCTTAAAATTTTCAGGTGATGAAGGTGATTGTGTGATTGAAGAAACACCAATAGAGAGACTATTTTGACTTCCTACAGCTTGCACGTGCAGAAAGTTTATTTGATTGCTATAGGGAATCTTTATATTTCAGATTTGAAGTGAGTTCATGATTGATAACTTCAAGGAATATTATGAAGAGGAGATGTAAGATTTCAGTGCATTGACAAATGATAGTAGAATTATTATTGAGGGTGTAAGGTTTGATCATCTCAGCATGTTGTCACAGACAACTTCAGAAAAGGGCAGATTATGGAAAAAGTATGACATACTTCATGACCATGTAAAGCTCACTATGGAGCATTGCTCATTACATAGTAAGAAATGTAAGCTTCTTCAGCATCATGTGGCTTTTCTTTTCTATCTTCATGTATAATCAAGAATTGAAGATGCTGAAAAGAATTACCTGGAGACTTCCAGTGTGTCTAGCCTATAGCATTTCTAGGAGAAATTGAAAATCAAGAAGAAATTCAGGAAGTGGAAATGGTGGTGGATAAAGAGAAAGAAGCAATAATGAGCAGGGATTTTGATGCTATAGATTTTAAGGCAAGTTTGATTCTTCTAGATGAAAAGAATGTTTCTATAGAGGATTCAGAGAAGGAGATACTTCTCCCATGCCTACCATCCTTCCCACTAAAGGACAATAAGAGTTTTGTATTACTAATAGATATTCAAAAGATGTTGAATATAAGGGAGGACTATTGTATTGATTTAATTGCAGATGCATGTCAAGTTGCTTCAGATTTTTTAGATCCAGATGCCACTGATGAATTTTCAGTGCACCTAAGGCTATAGAAATGTGCATTAGGTACACAAAAGCAGTAGGTAACAATTTCATTCAGTGCACCTAAGGCTATAGAAATGTGCATTAAAAAGTTTTAAGAAGAAGAAGACACTCTTCCCACAAAGGAAGAATTTGAAGATATTCAAGACAGCACGGGAATCTCTAATATGGGAAGGAAGCAACCAAGGATTCCATGCTCAGAAGAAGAGATGCCTCCACAAGGTTCAATTGACTTGTGGGAAGATAGGTGACTTGTTGACGATGAGAACAAAAAGGTATTTATATGAATAAAAATAACATTTTTTAAAAGATTTTTATTGTTGTAAAGTAAATTTCTTCTTTGTTTTTACAGCTTGAGATAATAGATGAATATGGATTCCTCGATCAAGGTGGAGGTAAACAATTTTTTGTTGGCAAAGACTCGACCCTCAGCCACTATATTTCAAGGATACCTCCAGGCGTGCTGATCATTTACCATGCAAATATTCAGATGATCCACACATTCTATTGATGGCCTTAAAGGTTTTGTCACCATACTTAGGATATGAAAGGATAATGCTAATAGAGAAGGAGGAAGCTATACATATTTTTGGATATGCACCAAGGTTGAGGGCATCGAAAGCAGGGTATTTTTTTAATGCGGCGTATGCAAAGGCAGTTCCTGATTTGAATACCCATGCTATTGGAGGCTATCAACGCCAAAATCTATTAAGGTATAGAGGCAAACTACCCAAAGAAGATGAGGCTAAGCAGTTATCCACAAAGATGAGGGCCAACAGCTACCCAAAGAAGAAAGCCCTAAAAAGGAGGGGAGTCTATTTGACGAAGACAATTAGTTCAAGCAAAAAAGAAGACTTTTTTAAGAGTCCTTTTTCCACTTGTATTGAGAATCTTTTTTATTACAATTTGTGTCACTTGACTTTTTCTCCTTCTCAATCACCATCTCTTGCATAAAGATACACTTTATTTAGCATGATGAGTATTTATAATATATTAATGTTAATAACAGTGACTATTTTTGTGTTGTATAAACTAACCTAATTTTTAAGAATTTCATTGTATGGTAACAATTCCCTTCGGTAGAATGTGTTGAAAAGTTCTCGTAGTGCATTTGTTTTTGTTTTTCCACCACCATGTCGAGTTGTACAAAAAATAGTTGATACGTGCGGCATAGTGTGATTTTTCCATGCCTTGAGTATTCCATGTAGCAAGAGGTCCTTGGTTCCTCACAAAGTATGGGCCATGTGCAAAAAAATATGCTTCACATATTTAAAAAATATATTAATAATCATTTTATATCGTATTAATTAGTCAATGTACAAATTACATGAAGCAAAAACTCTTACTATATGTAGAAGGTTATGTCCTTGTTTCCCTAGGCAGCTACAATTGTTTCCACAAGCATCTTGATTGCTATTTCAAATTGACTTGCGTAATTATCTTCAGCCCTTTTCTTACGTAAGAGTTTTATAAAATTATCAAGCTCTATCCAGACCCTTACAACGCTTTATTGACCTGAAAAAAATACACTATTTTTGTTGCCAAACGGGTTCGGAAACACAAAAGACGTGTCTCAAAAAAACTTGGGGTTAATCTAAAAAATTTCTAGAAATAAACAAAATTTGATTTTTTTAAAGATTTTTCAAACTTGTCCGTGGCATTTGTAGGACCTTTCTGCACCTTATAATCACATGCACCTACGATGTGGGCGTGTATCAGAGGTTGATATAGATGATAGTGCATCTATTAAGCTAGGTGCGTACCAGCCTACACTGGGCTCAGGACCATCAATCGAAACCCAGTTTAGCATTGTACAAGGACCTATACTAGGGACCTGTGTGATACATCAGATTTTGAGTCAATGGAAGGATCCCAGTCCAAAGAAGTGAGAACTAACTAGGCCTCACCAGTCAAGCCAGCCACTGGTCGTTTTGATCGCGTAGCTACTAGCTACCTCAGAGGTTTGGCCTCAACTGCTACCTCTAAACCAAATCTGATTACAGACCATATGATGCAGGAGTTAAGGTAAACTCTAGAGAGACACTTGGTGTAATCTCATCGTTGCAAGGATTAGAGCAGAGGGTGAGCTAGAGAACAGAGAGTTGGCTAGGTGAGTGTCCCCTAGGCTCTCTGAGAAGCTTCTCTGTTAGAGACTTGATCCATTTCGATTTCTCCTTGACTGGAGCTCTTTGAAGGTGAAGCTTTGAAGTGATGTCACCGAGGTCTTCTTGAGGGATATTTTTGAGTTTCTTGGGTGTTGCCTTCTTATGTTTATGCCCATGTCTTAGGGCTATTGAAACAGTGAAGTGTTTGCATTGGCTCCCATAGTTTCTTAACTATGTAAAAATGGAAATTTTTCAGGTGTCACACAAGTTGCATCAACACAATCACAATAGCCTAAAATATATATTAGGCAAGTTTGAGTGAACACTTTCTGAAAAAATTCTTTTTTTACCCAATGATCTTTTACCTTTTACCTTTTACCTTTTCACTTTTATTTTTTACTTTTTTATGATTGGGTTTTCCTAGAATCTTTGACTTGGGGCTACACGCATTAAATGCATCCAGCCACACAAAACAGTCTTTTGGACTTTTTTGGCTAGTGGCCTAAAAGCGTGCACTCATCAAATGTAGCTAACAAATCAAGATGTCCCAAATTAGAGAGTGTTAAGCATAATTAACTCGCGTTATTACACTAATGCAAAAATGCTGAATGTGCAAAAAACATAGAAATTTCTCTGTGTGGCAAATCCTCCCATAGTTTCTGTGGTCTATTTAACCCAATTCTTTCAATTTTAATGTGCAATTGATTGTTTTTTATTTCAAATTTGAAAATTATAAAAAAAAATTTAACAAATGTAAAAAACCACAAATTGGACTTGTAAATGATAAGTGGAAGAAGAATTAACCTAAATGCACAAATTGTAAAACTCACAAAAAATGAAAAACATATAGAAATTGAGGAACATGTAGAAATTGTAGAAATATGTAGAAATTGAGGAACATGTAGAAATTGTAGAAATATGTAGGAATTGCAAAAATTGAACATGTAGAAATTATAGATTTTAACAACAATGCCACAAAATGAATAGATTTTCAGAAATTCATTTCTACCATTCTTGAAAAAATATAAAATTGAAATATAATAGAAATTAACCATATAAAAAAACGCATTCAAAATGCATTGTGTTTATGCGGTGGGGCTATCCTCCTGCAGCAGCAGTTGAGCCATTTATGGGAAGCCCTTGCACCATAGAAGAGTTTAAGAACTAACCAAGGTCGTGGAGCTTTGCCCAACCGCACTTGGGAGCCTAAAACAACTCCCCCAAGAAGCTAATATTCCATAACCTAGCTCACAATTGCATGGGCAAGGTGTGTCACTCACCTCATGAAAGCTTGTGCTCGGATTCCTGTTGTAGGAGACAATGTTGCTACATGGCCACACTCCAAAGCTCCACTCCAATGCCACCGTACTCCAATGGAAGCTCGACCCTCGTCTCACTCAATCCCTCTCTCTCACATGCACTCACACATACACAATAAGCATATAGTATCTCTAATTGAATTAGGCAAGTGAGCAAAGCACACAAGAGAGCATAGAGAAGAAAAGCACTATATTAGTTGCATATAAGAGAATGAATGGTGAGAATACAAACTGACCCTTATCTCTTGGAAGTTAGCCGGTCATACTTAAAATATAGGTCCATGGCTTTCCAAGGTCGCCTAGGTTTGTGCAAATACTTAAGCATGAAATCTCCATAATTAATCCCATGGCATGCCTTTTATAAACAAGCGGTTATTGCACACAATGTTAGCATTTTTAATGTCACAACGGCCAAATGAAGTGAAGGTTGCCAATGGATGGCATCAACGTTGGAGAGGTATCCAATGAGGGTTAGCACACATCTAGGCTAATTGAACTATAGGTTGATGCAACGTCTCACATCTTTTGTATTATTTTATTCTTTTTAGTGTACCTTTGTAAAAGTACATCTAAGGCATTGATACATATTATCTACTCCCAAAAAAAAAGTACGTATTAGACGTACTTTTACATATTATTGTAAAAGTATGTCTAAGGTAATATATATTATCTACTCCCAAAAAAAGTCAAGCTACATATTAGACTTACTTTTACATATTATTGTAAAAGTATGTCTAAGATAAATATATATTATTGTAAATTTGGAAGGCCTATTAAGATAATGGTATCATGTATGTTACGCTTACATATTATTGTAAAAGTATGTCTACTAAGGGCAATACATATTATTGTACATTATTTGGGAGGTCTATCAAGATCATCCTACCATGTCTGTTACACTTTACAAAAGCATCATAATAAAACCCGTGGGTGTTACCCATGTTACGCTTTACAATCAAACCCTTGGATGAGACTAATTTTTTGTAAAGAAAGCCATGCAAAAATCTTCACTAGAATCCATCAAAACTATGCACTTTTTTAAACTTTAAG
Organism: Cibotium barometz; assembly: GCF_041138505.1. Lineage (NCBI taxonomy): Eukaryota > Viridiplantae > Streptophyta > Polypodiopsida > Cyatheales > Cibotiaceae > Cibotium > Cibotium barometz. The sequence goes on along the minus strand of NC_141096.1, from coordinate 31,375,822 downwards.
TAAACTCATTGACACAAACACTCACCACTCCAAATAAGTGATAGAGAAACAAAGAGAAAGGTAGAGCTTCACTCCAAATAAGTGATAGAGAAACAAAGAGAAAGGTAGAGCTTCACTCCACTTTTGATACAATTATTTAGCCAACAACCAGAAGGCACATCAACAAAAGTGTACTCTCATCACACAAGTGGCTCCTGCATAAAAGTGATCATGATATAAAGCTTCACATTTTCATATTTGAATGTTTCTACCTTTTCCATGTTTAGGCTAATTGCATTATATGTTGATGCAAACTTCTCACGTCTAAGAGTACTCTTTCTTATAGGATGGTAGCAAAAAAATAGAGAAAAATTAGGCAATCGTGGTTAATTAAGTAAAACAAACTCATCTAGCTAGTCTACATGAGTGCACCTTAATAACCTGTAAAACAAATTCATCTATCTAGTCTACATGAGTGCACCTTAATAACCTATAAAACAAACTCATCTAGCTAGTCTACATGAGTGCCCCATGTTTTACAGGTTATTAAGTAGCCCCCATGTTATTCTACGGATTGCAAGAAATAGTAAATATTAGGTCCCAAGAGTTGTGTGTCCCTCTAGAGCCTACCTCTAATCATCAGATATAGGAGTTCTATATACTTGAAAACTCTCTTTTTTTTAGCAGCCAAATACTCCACAATAGTTAAAGTTTATTAAGCTCAAACCCACAACCAATAGCCATCTTAGATAGCCCACCTAGAGGACTTCCAACTCAATCAAGCGTGATAGATTTATGCAGCCCCTTACAAGATAACAATAAAACCAGTGCATCAATCTCATCCACAAAAGCATCTTGGAATACCTTTGGAGCATGAAGAAGGAAATACATTAACAAAGATTTTGTTGAATGTCAAAGAGGTGAGATTACTAGGCAATATAATGGTTATATACATTTGAGTTCCCACCAACCATGGGCTCACATGCAGGAATGAACTCCATGGAGCATAAGTATGATCCCGACTAGTGGTCAAAGCCATAAACCTCCAACATTGCCTTCCCTAGAGTGTGTCCAAGAGGACATTACCTAGGTAGTTTGAAGTGTGTGAATGAGCTTTGCCCACGCCTAAAGAACCATAGGATCTCAAACACATCACATTTTAGTGGGAGCATGAGCACTAAGGCACCGACCATTGGGGAGGTGTGCAACAATGCATCTGGAAAGCTCCTTTGCCATTATTGCTCAATGCCGGTGATGTGCATCACTACCTGCAATTGCTACATCTATTATGTGATGCCCTCATATGAGACAATGAGACGATTAATGATACACATCAATATCCATGAACATAATGTACGGGTAGGCACATTAAAGGCACTAACTAATAGGACAAAGAAAATTGTGTCTAGCGTGTTAGGAGTAGATTGCAATGCCGAGGTAAGAAAGGTACAAATGTGTGTGGAAAAAGAAATCGTAATGGCAGCATTTCATCATCATCATTACAAAGGACATGGGACCACTGGTGGAAGACAACTGGTAAATTAAATTGGTTGGACAGTTATGTTTTTGTAAATGAGTTATAAATCTAGATAAGCGAAGTGTGAACCATGAACAATTTAATTATTAGGTTTTTGGAGTTCAGTAACTAAAGCCCGACATGGGCTTTCTAAGGAGAGCTTTGGCTTGGGATGCACTTTTGAAGCTAAAACGAGAGTGCACTTTACGACTTTTTTCACGAAAGTAGGTTCCCACGACAAGGGTCCACAAGTGAGAAGTGCTTTGTTTTCAAGATGTCCACCATTGGAACCGCTTCTGTGTTGGATTTGGTGAATCGAATGTAGTGTACCAGCTCTAGGGACCTACGACATGCATGGATACAGCTCGACCACACCCGACGAACATCAAATTAAGTGACCATGGCTTGTCATGTGTATAACCCAAGTTAGCATATTACAAATTCCATAATAAATGTAGTCAAAGGATTTTAATTGTGTTAAAGAGCATAACACGGACTTGAGTTTTCATGTAGCATGCAGGATCTTCTAACAGTTGTAACATGTGAAATAAAAGATGAGGATATGGAGGCCCAATGTCTGTTTTGGGAGTGCATCAATGAGGTGATGGGGAAACCATGGGAAAGGGCAGATTTCTTTGGTTTCATGCGGAAGATGAGGCACATGCTAACTGGACTATAGTTTAATAGGTGTTCAATGGTCAGAAAATAACGTCTTGACATATAGGGAGAGGTATTGCCTATTTCATTGGGAGCAGAGCATGGTTGCCAACATAACAAAATATGTGTGTGCCACATCTTAAGGTGAGCACAATGCAATGTGCAAGAAGTGGTACATGGCTCCTACTAGTGAAACTGCATCAATAGAGGCTCGATTAATACGTCAATGGTAGCGCAATGGTCATGTCATAGATAGAAATATTTTCCAATGGACTCTTGGGCTAGTGGGAGGTATGCATAGCACATTGGGGTGGTTCAGTCATGACAATACTAGAGAGAAGATGATCCAAATTCCCCAAGAACAAACCTAGCAGAAAGCAAGCATGGGAAATGTCTTGTAGGGAAAGGATATAGACGTAAGATTTCTCTTTATGATGCATGCACTACTAATATGGCAAATGCAATTTTTCAAAGCACTAAGGTAGTCTCTTGCTCTCAAGGCAAACACATAGGGAGAGGAATAAGTTTCGAGAAACTAATAGAATGGATGTCTATAAGCCCATCCAAAGTGGTCCAAACAGTCAATCAAGCAATTGAAAGAACACTGGTGACAAAGAACTACACGTCACAAGAGACCAGCCACTATGGTCATTGATATTGAAGATGAGGCCATACATTGTCCAGAGTATAATGCGCATGTATGAGACCACAAATATGCAAGGAGGCTACAGAAGATCAATTTTAAGGAGCATGTTACAACCACTACTCCTTAAAGAACAATGAAAGTCATAGAGTTTAGTGTGATTGAGTGCAATGTGAAGCAATGTGGGCGATCCCAAAGACATGCATTGGCAGCAAGGTCACATGCAGCGGAACACCTCATGGTGGTAAGAAGTGTGGGCAACACATAGCTGGATCTACAAAGGGTGTTCTTGCACCATCATTTGAAGGGTATCACAAGTACCCTAATGGTCTCATTAGATAATGATTCTGGTTTTTCCCTGATCATGTGCTTCATTGCTATATTGTGGACACCAACATAGACCCAAAGCCCAATCCACCACCCAAGATATGGCCAGGTGATATGGGAACTAATCTCATAGACAAGAAGGTCTATTCATATCATTAAGGAAAGGTGGATACTAGGTGGAGATAAAGAATGCAGAAGGTGTCAGGCCCACCCCACCTAGTAGCGGTGGAGCTACAAGGTCTTATACAATAACAAGTAATAAAGACCCACCATATGGGTCCACTACAAACACAGAGGCACGTGTCTCAGGCATGCAAAATGGCATAAGAGTCAAGTACCATACGTCGATATCAGAGGAAAAGGCCTCTTTGAAAATGAAAGCTACAGTGGTAGAAGAAGTGCAGAGTCTAGAGCACAAGCATGAATAAATACTATGTGCATGTGAAATATGAACCATGCTGTATGTGTATAGATTTTACAGATAGAGAATCCAAGAAGAAACCTTATCTTGGCAAGCACTTTTACTTCATATATTTGTGTGTTCTTGGCTTGAGCCAAAACCAGAATATGTTCATCCACCAACCTATCCTCTCGAACTTGGAGCTTTATAATGCCTTGTCTCGTAGAAGAACCTACCCTAATTTAGACCATTGAATGCATGGAATTTCACATGCCAAAATTTCTCATTTCATGTTTTATAGTACTTTGGGACTTCTATTGGGTTATATCTTTCTCTCTCCCCCTCCCTCCGTCCCCCCCCCCTCTCCCTGTCTCTATCTCTTGATGATGGTAGTAATGTTTATGAACTATGTGATCCTACTTCCAAACAAAGTTTGTTAAGCTTCTCATATTGCATTATGAAAGTAAAGTTGAGTTTTGTTGAATATTGTTAGTCCATTGCATTTTCAAGTAGGTATGGTATTCTAGAACGTGGTCTTCTATTAATGAATGGTAATCACATTATGAGCATTAAACGATTAGAAATCTTAGGGAAATGAGAGAGGAACAATGAGGGAGAGAGAGAAGAGAGAGGCAAGGTGGGCCATAGATCACATAAAACCTTTTCTAACATTGCACGTACAAAAAGAAACGATACATACTCGCTTGTTTATTTCAAAAGAACAAGGAATATCTCTTTATCCACCTCTTCGACTCTTATAAATATAGAGATAAGATCCATAGCACTTTGTCAATAACCATTTAGCTAAGCCTTATTAGTAGAGTACACCACCCACAACCCTCCTACATATTACTTGTGAGGGCCTCATCAAATGTTAGCATTGAAGTTGTTGCTAGGCAAATCACGAGGGAGGCCACCAATGCGGAGGTCAAGTAAAAGACCATAGATGATGATGATATTTCTCAAGTGAAGACCAAAGTGGTGGGCTTAATTGCGATACGGCATGCCCATGGTTTTATTGATGATACGTCTGAGCGTCTCTTGCTTGAGGAAGTGCGAAAGGGAAAGAATGTCATTCTCTTACTTTGTGTGTTCACCGCGGAGGACAAGCAAAGCCCATGGAAGTAAACAAGATTCTGTACAATAGTTGTGACTAAAGAGTTGTATTTGGAAGTTGTATATGAAAGACCTTGGTTTTATTTTCACTTGGAAGCAATAAACTTGATTTAGTGGACGTAATTTTGACATGTTTTTCTCTCACTCACTCCCTCTCGCTCTCTCGCTATCTCTCTCTCCCTCTCCCTCTCCCTCTCCCTCTCCCTCTCAATTATTATTGTCATGTCTCTCTCTCCCTCTCTTTCCCACTCTCTTCATCCCTCTCTCTTGATGGAGGGAGGGAATCATTTTGAAATTCGCTCGCCCAATTTCAAAAAAGTGCTCGCTAGAAAATTCTCACAAGAAAAATCCCCCATAGTGACCTAGGCTTTTTTACTAAATCATATAGGAATTAGAAAAGACTATACAATGCAAGACGACCAAAATTCAATAGCAAATACGAAACTATTTACAGATGTGGATTTGTACATACATGCACCGTTAAATAGTGTGTTTGTTGCATAACCTCATGCTTTGAGAGGTTTATTATAAATAATAATAAAGTTGTTTGATTGGAATACAAATGTTGTTTTCAAAAGTCCTGGAAAAAGGAGTTAATACTCCAAGAGCATATTTGACAAGCAAAAATCTATTTACTATGTATAAAAATGGTAGAGAAGATTTATGTTAGAATCAAATGTTTATAAAGAAGAAATATAACATCGACATGTAAACTGTTTTAGGAAATTGCAATTATAATAGATTTAAATAGCAAGTCTTCAAATAAAACTTAGCAGCACGTAAGGTAGAGTTAAAAATAACTATTAATATTAAAGTAAGAGAATCTCACCTGTGATGGATGATTTGTTTGGTACAAATTGCAATGTGAAAATTGCTATAATATGAATAAGACATTTATATTCCTCTAAGAACATATGTATAATCTGAGACAAATTCTTTTCAAGTGGCAAAAGTTAGATTTAAGATAATCTAAGTGAGTAAGAAAGTCTTCATCATCGATCATTGTCGGGTCATCTTTGATGTTGCATCCTTAAATAATTTCATGTCATTCCATGAGTCGACAAAAATGAATGTTTGGAGCAGAAACTCAAGTGTTGCCAATAGGAATCATGATAAAACACTCTTCATGATCTCGCATCCATATTTTCGACCTTTTATCTTCAGTTTGTTGTTGAAGATCCATAGCAATGTCTAGAATAAATTTGAATTTCATTCCGATATAGAAGCTAGTCAGAGACACTCTGCATAAGTTGTCGAATTTATGATAGTTGAGCATAAGCATGAGGAGATGTTTGAGTCATTTCGATATGAAAAATATATATAGAAACTTTCAAGTGTTTTAGGTTTAAAAATGGTAAGTAATTCTCCTGTTTGATATGGATGTTTTTTTGAAAAAGCTTTGATCTTGAATGAGAGTGTAATGAAAAGCACATTTGGTTTTTGGTCTTGAATGAGAGTGTAATGAAAAAAGCGCATTTGGTTTGTGTTTGAATATACAATATAAAGAGAATAAAATAAATTTCAAAACAGCTTTTAAATGGAAGGAAAGGTGAAAGAAATTTTTTAGAATTTCTTTGAAAATTTTTTAAGATTTTTGGGTAATTTTTTGGGTACTTTTGGACTCAAATGGAATTTTTGGCTAAAAATATAGATTTTGGGACCCAAAAATGGCTTTGCAAATTTTGGGCATTTATTAGCAAGGAAAATAAGTGCAAGAGCTGAAATTATGAATGGATAAAAAAATGAGGAGCTTGTTAGCTTATTAAAGCTTAAACTAAGCTTTCTTTTTTTTAGTAAGATTATTAAGCTTTGAAGCTTTGTAAGCTTAAATTCTTTAAGCTTTAAAGCTTCAAAAGATAAGAAAAAGCACCGCCAACTATTTGCACAGGCCAAAAAGAAAAGTAGGCATCACCCTGCATTTGCCTTAGACCATTGAGAGAGAGGGGATGTTGAAGATGAACTAGAACACATATTGATGGTGGTTTTGAAGCTTGTGGGTTTAGAAATTCACATCTATGGTGTTTGATTTGCAAGAGGTGAGGAATTAGAGAAAGCCATTTTTGGCTTTATGGTGGTTTTGGAAGTTGTTTGTACCTTGCTTTCCCTTGTGGTAAAAGGATTATGGAATTTTGTTTCCCAATGTGGATAAAAACAACCTTAGATTTCTTCTTTAATTTGCAAGTGAATTTTTACCTTGCCTTCCATATCTCCTTTGTCTTTTGGTTCTTTACTTGCTTCAAGATTTGCAATCAACCTTAGCTCTAATATAATTGTTGGAGAACAATGACCCATGAATAAATTGGAAAATAAGAATTAACATAACATAGCATAAAATTTTCACATAATACAAGATTGGGTCCAATTTATCCCCACACAAGAGTGAACCCACGCTGTATTTTACACATATTACTTGAAATAACCTATGGGGCTCAAAATAGTTTTTACTTTTACAAAGATGTGGACTTCAACAAAAAAATAGCTTCCTTTATTAAACATGCAAGCCAAACCACTCGAAATAGGTATAAACCTCACATAATATAAGTGTGTACATCTTTTGTAAAATTAAATATGCATAAGGGAGCTTTCACATATCCAAATAATGTATCCATTGTCAATAAATATGGATGTCACCTAAAATGGAATAAATGGTGTACGTTGCACAAAGTCAAATAATAATCAGCTGACATTCAAAGTCGACTGTCTCAAAATCTTCCTAACCACCACTAGCTCACCTCCATTATCCAACCCAAGGATTTGCACTTACATCAACTTGCTAACTTTAATAAATTAATTGATTAAAAATAAAAATCACCATACAAAACTCAATAAATCAAGAGATGTACGGAATAACCCGCATCATATGCATAAAGTAAGCTACTATCGCTTGGATTAAGAAAGGCGTCCCAATCTAAAACTGTCTATGAGAATTTATAAATAATGAGAAACATGTAGGAATATTAAATTCCATGAATTTACTCCTCATAACATTAAGATCTTTACAATGAACTATTGAGCATCATGCTTTGAGTTTCTATGCAGCATAAATTTAACTTGAGAGTGTTTCATAGGGAACCTACCTTTTATACATGGTTTTGATATTATATAGGTCTTGAGAAAGGATTCAAGCTCATAATAACAAGTCGTTTATTTGAGTAAATTAGATCAATTCATTGGCAAGCAGAGAAAATCCTCATCAAAATTTACAAGAATGAATCACAACACAAAATGAAAAAATGAAGAAAAAGTTTGATTAAATATTGCATTCTCATTTACATCCCATAGTAGGAAGGACCACTATAAAGTTCGTGCAACAATATCTACTAAACATAGATAGCCATTGAAGAATTGTTTCAACTAGATGACACTTTGATTCATAATATCGATGAGTGGTCAGAGAACTTCAAAGAGTCTCCAAAGGTTGGATTAGACGTGCATGTGTGTGTGTGTGTGTGTGTGTGTGTGTGTGTGTGTGAGAGAGAGAGAGAGAGAGAGAGAGAGAGAGAGAGGGACATGCATAGATAAGTGAGAATGGAACTAGAGTACTTAAACAGTTGTTATTGGGAGCATGTGGATGAAACTTAGAGTAACTTAAGCAGTTGTTATTGGGAGCATGTGGATGAAACTAGAGTAACTTAGGTTTGATGGGCTTTTATACTAGAAATACAATGAACAAAGTCAAGAAGGTTAGATTGCGAAGAGGTGCTAGTTGAGCATATTATCGAGAGTTCATGCACTTTGGCACGAATGCATGTCCCAGCCTCACTATGCATGAGAGTTTGTATAGCCATGCAAATGTTAGCTCGGTCGATGTGAGAGGCGAGTCTCACACCAATGTGCCACTCATCTACGATGAGCTTGCGATTGATTACTTGCTCTGCCTCTCGAGGCCATGCAATGATGGGCACCCCAGCCCAAACACTCTCAAGGGTGGAGTTCCAACCAGAATGGGATATGTATGGAAGGGTGTGTAAGGACCTTCCTTTGGAGTGACCACTCTATGCCTGTCCTTAGTCCTTTCTATGAAAGCTTTCATAGTGGCCTCTTCTTTGACCTTACCACGTATGACCCATAGAAAAGGATGTTGACTCATCATCTCGAGAGATGCGGCTATCTCCTCTATCTCCTTGTCTTGGGTCTCGTATAGGGACCCAAATGCGACGTACAAGACGCTTTCCTTCTCTTTTCCATCCAACCATGACAAGCATTCATCCCCAACTTGATCGTCCTCATCCAACAAGAAAGGACCGACAGGTAGCAGGCTGATACCGTGAAACTGATCAAACACCTTCTTTTTGAGCTCGTACAAAGAGTGGACGAGCATACAGCAAGCATCCTTGATGGTGTGAAGCTGGTTAAGAATGAAGCATGATGCGAAACTCTCTGTTTTGAGAATCATGGGAATGTCGACAGGTTGTAAGCGATAATGGGATGCAGTCGATAATGCTGCAATCGATAATGTTTTGAGAATCATGGGATGCAGTCGATAATGCGGTTGTGGTCTCTGATTGTTGAGCCAGGGGCATCTTGGATCGCAAAGGATGGCCAGGAAGCAGAAGAAGAGAGGGGAAAGCTAGTCAGAGACCGTCATGAAGAGGCGAGAGCAAGCGCTACAAAAGCCCTAGAAAAGACGCTGCGTGTGGTAGTTAATGCATTAATTAACCCCACGTAAGATGATTATGCTTACCAGGGTCAGGAATGACGCCGTGGGAGGCGAGCAAGCGGCCATGCGAGAAGAGGGAGAAGCTGGCAGCGTTGGAAGTCCACAGCATGGCTCGCGGGATGTTATTGTAGAGGGCGATCTCTTGCGTCCATGGCATGAAGGTGTCGGAGATAATGCACGACACACTGCGCATGCCAACCATTCTCAGAGCTTCATTCCTGACCCTGGTAAGCATAATCATCTACGTAGGGTTAATTAATGCATTAACTACAACACGCAGCGTCTTGTCTAGGGCTTTTGTAGTGCTTGCTCTCGCCTCTTCATGATGGTCTCCGACTAGCTTTTCCTCTCTTCTTCTGCTTCCTGGCCATCCTTTGCAATCCAAGATGCCCCTGGCTCAACAATCAGTCGGACGACAACTGCATTATCAACTGCATCCCTGGTGTTCCTCGCTTACAACCTATCGACATTCCCACGATTCTCAAAACAGACAGTTTCGCGTCACACTGCACGCTTAACCAGCTTCACACCATCAAGGATGCTTGCTGTGTGCTGGTCCACTCTTTGTACGAGCTCGAAAAGAAGGTGTTTGATCAGTTTGAGGGTATAACCCCTTGCTACCTGTCGATCCTTTCTTGTTGGATGAGGACAATCAAGTTGGGGATGAATACTTGTCATGGTTGGATGGAAAAGAGAAGGAAAGCGTCTTGTACACCGCATTTGGGTCCCTATACGAGACCCAAGATACGGAGATACAGATAGCCGCATCTCTCGAGATGATGAGTAAACATCCTTTTCTATGGGTCATACGTGGTAAGGTCAAAGAAGAGGCCACTATGAAAGCTTTCATAGAAAGGACTAAGGACACCACCCTTCCATATATCCCATTGTGGTTGGAACTCCACCCTTGAGAGTGTTTGGGATGGGGTACCCATCATTGCATGGCCTCGAGACAAATCAGGGTTCTGTACAGGAGACAAATCAGGGTTTCCGTAAAGGTCCGCAAGGCAGCAACATATAGTCTGAACAGCAGGAGAGCACTTCAGTAAGGGGTTACCATGGCAGGAGCAACACCCGAGGAGAAAACTCATGGAACAACCCCGGAAGGCCATACACGTGGTGAGCGTGGTGGGGAAATACTCCGCTGTATGGACCTACCTCGAAGCGACACCAGACAGCAAGCAAAAGAAAGCAATAGAGGCATTACGGGACATCTGTAAGACCCACGAAAACGACCTTGAGGGGCCCCAAAAGACCACACAAGATGCCATGGCAACAATGTGCACCAAGCTTGTCGAAAACCTCCATCGAAAAATGGCGGAGTGGAAAGAGGAGATGTGAGCACAATATTTTGCTTGATATTGAAGAATGCTTGCATGAGCGCAACAAGGTCATTGCGGAGTTGCAGGACGAAGTGGCCGCTTGTTCCTGGAGGAAGAAAATCAAAGAGGCCATGCCCGCACACGTCACTAAGGAACTTGAAGACATCAAAACACATGTAGCAAAGGAGATCCAAACATGGGCAGCAGTGGCCAAGAAGGCCCAAGAGCAGGTGCAAGCCACATCAGAGTGGATTGAGGTAGAGAAGAAGCGCAAGCCACCGATGAACAAGGAGGAGTTCGCAATGTGGCCATGGAGGCTTCATGTGCAGGTGGTGGGATGGAAGGAGAAGGATAGCCCGTTGGAGGATGCCAAGGGCATTTGCGGAGTGGCTAACACCTCTGTTATTGTCGGTGCATGGAGAGTAGGGAAAGACATTTCCAAGGAGCGGTCACTTATCCTCAAGTTTGCGGACCTAGAGACACGGCGAGGTTTTCTCTCCAATAGGAGAGCCCTCAAGGGAGACAAAATCTACCTTGAGGATGATCTCACACCAGCCTAGGTAGCACATCCGAGGGAATGTATGTTGCGGATTCTAGAGGCCGGCAAGGCGGGCAAGTGGGCAGTTTATCGGGATGGTCGTGTGATCATCACAGAGAGGCGCCCATGACAGGGCATGACCTATGAGACACACCTAAGATTTGCAGTGTGGAACTGCAATGGGGCGGTGAGGACAGATGTGGGGATGTTTGAGGAGACTTTCAGAGACAGAGACAGAGACATTGTACTTTATACAGAGACACACCAGGCTCCGGGCACCTCTTACCAGAGGTCAGAGCTTCAGGTGGGAGTCCACTTGCCGCCCTCGGGCAAGGTCACGTGGAGGTACTAGAGGATCTGGAGGGGTTGTTGTCTTTTACAAGGAGGAGCTACACCATGTCGTGCAGGTCATGAGGAGAGATGAGGAGGCCCGTTTCATGTGGATCCACATACATACTGATCAGCCACGTGATATTTATGTTGCCATATGCTACTTCGCGCCCAAAGGCTCCACCTACGCCACCCATACAGAGGGCGAGTCACCATACCTCCCACTTTATGAGGATGTCATGCACTATTCTAGCATTGGAGATGTACCATTGTGGCAGGCGACTTCAACGCGCATACGAAACAGCATCAGGTGCCCTTTTTTGAGATTGATGAGCCCATATACAGAGATCTAGCACGAGAGGAGTTGGGACTTGACAGGACTTCCCAGGACATGGAGGATTCAGATTATAGAGATCATCTGTTGGAGCTAGGAGGAGCACACGGATTGGCCATACTTAATGGCCTCGCTCGATGGTCAGGTTCATGAGCCTTCACATGCTTTTCACATAAGCATGCACACAGCAGGCGGTCGAGAGCGCGCTCCATGACAGATATACCCGATATGCGAGTATAGTGGACTACTTGCTGGGACCATTATCTCTGATACCCGACATACAGTCTTTTACAGTCTCACCTCGCCCCATCGCTGTAGCTGCCGATCATGCATACCTTTCCTTCAGCACTGCATGCCGCTTTGATCCGATGCCACCATCGAGCAGCCCCCAGAGAGACGGCTTCTGACTACGCCAACCACTTGTACAGTGCTCTGCAGGACATGGACCCACATGTACCGCTGGAGGACTTCACTAAAGAGACGGCTTCTGACTACGCCAACCACTTGTACAGTGCTCTGCAGGACATGGACCCACATGTACCGCTGGAGGACTTCACTACACAGTTCGCCCCTCAACACTCCACATGTCAACTGCCATGTACTTCCCTCACACTTAGCCATTCGTCACACCTCCAAGCAAGAATGTCCCACAGAATGGCTGTACAATGATGAATGCCGGGAAACTTGTGCTTGCCTCATCCGAGAGGAAGCACAAGGGATCTGTACACATCACCAGGCACGCGTGATCTTTTGCCACCTTGTGCGGAGGAAGAAGCGAATCTACCTGGCAAAGTTGGAGCAAGAGTTGTACCACTTTTTCTTGGGATAGGACCGCAAGGAGGCATGGCGCGTTTTCCAAACACCCATCACATCACCGGAGACATGGCATGCTTATGCTACCTCGCTTTACCAGATACCCGGACAGCCACCTCTTCCCCGACCACCAGAGAGCCGACTCACCTCCTCCACCTTCTTCTCCGCCGGCATGATCTGCGATGCCATTGACAGGTTGCAGAATGGCCGAGCCCAGGATCATGATGGATTAGTGGCAGAGCACCTTTTGCATGCAAGGGATGTGCTCGCGCCATTCTTAGCCCACCTGTTCAATCGGGCCCTTTGTGAAGATTTCCCTGCAAGTTGGTCAGGGAATACTATAGTACCAATCCTGAAAGCAGGTGATCCTACGGTTCTGAGTAACTATAGCACCATCATGGTTGGCCACATGCTAGTCAAAAGCTCTATGGATCGGTACTAGAGAATGAGTTGAGCAAATGGGCAAAGACACATCAGCATCGGGCACATGGACATGCAGGGTTCAGGAGGGGATACTCTACCTTGGATCACATCATCACAATTCCGGCCATCATCGAGGAGGGCAGAGCTCATGGGAGGAGAGTATATTGTTGCTTTGTGGATTTTCGCAAGGCCTTTGACACAGTACCATGAGGGAGGCTGATGTAGAGGCTACAAGACATGGGGGTGCCCGCTGAGATGAGATGGGGAGTCTTAGCATTGTATGAGTCAGTCAGAGGCTGGGTGCAGGCTCTGGGAGGGATGTTAGAGGAGGTCACCAGCACTATTGGGGCGAAGCAAGGTTGCCCGCTATCACCCACACTCTTCAGGCTATACATTGATGAGATCTCCGACTACATTGACAGACTAGGAGGACTTGGAGCTGGCTTGGGAGGAGTGTTGATCCCTCTGTTGCTGTATGCCAACGACATTGTACTTATCTCAGATACACCAGAGGGGCTGTAGAGACACCTGGATGCATTACGGACCTTCTGCCAGGATAGGGACCTTACAGTGAACCTTGGAAGACCAAGGTAATGGTGTTTAACACCTCTCAGCAGTGGGCCGACCGATTGCCTAAGTTCACCTATGGTGGGGAGACAGTACAAAGAGTCAGGAGATATGTCTACCTGGGGGTAACTTTTTCTAGACCGTGCTTTACCATGAGGAGGGTGGCGGAGGGCAGATTGACTAGAGGATATGCTGCACTCGGAGCCCTGGAGAGCCAGTGTGCACACATCCAGTTTCATGAGCCTTGGACAAAGCTCTGTTTATTTCACACGTTGGTTACACCAATGCTTTTGTATGGCGCTCCCATCTAGAGGCCGAGTCTCTATCACAGGCAAAGGAGTGGATCTACAGCAGAGTAGCCAGCCTCGAGTGGAGGGGAGTTTTATGATGGGTGGGAGCACATGGAGAGACCACTAGTGATGATGATCTCCCGCATGATCAGGAGTAAATCATCAGTACCATATGAAATAGTTCGGGCAAAGATGGGAACCCCACCGATCATAGCCGAGGCCCTTTCATACATAGGATATGGAGCCTCTCCAGGCACAGATACCCTAGACTCGCACTAGAGTCATCTAGACAACTCGCATCACTCGGCGACATGGAGTCCCGTTATGCCCAGACTAGCACAAAGGTGGCCACGGAGCGAGCCCATTGCAACGAGCCAACATATAAATTTTTCTTGAATCAATAAGAACACCATAAAATTAAGTTTATTGACCTCTGTGACATATAAATTATTCTCAAGTCAATAAGAATAGCGAGCAGCTTCATATCATTTGTCCACTAAGCGAGTAATTTGTTAATTTACTTCAGAACAACATAAAATTAAGTTTATTGACCTCTCTGTCACACATATAAATTATTCTCAAATCAATAAGAACAACGAGCAGCTTCATATCATTTGTCCACTAAAAGTGAGCAATTTGCTAATTTACTTGAGAACAATATAAAATTAAGTTTATTGACCTCTCTGTCACACATGTCATACAATACAAAAGTTAACAACAAAGATAACACACATAGACTGCTTCAATACGTAAACAGCATATCTTGAATGCTATATCCACCATAAAAACTACCGTTGGCTTAAAATTATCTTTAAATATTGTGCTTACTTCCTTGTTCTGTCCATGTGCTGCTGGCCAACTATTGAACACCTGGCCGCCTGAGTCCCCTACTGGCTACCGACTAGATACTCATGCCCTCCATGTTGTTGTTGTTGTTGATGATGATGTATGATGATGATCTTGGTTATGTCCTAAATGCTATCCTAACTGCTATCCTAATCAGGGATTATACTGTTCATGCTGAAGATTAGCCATGGTCAGTGTTGCCAGGCGTTTCTGAAACGACAAGTATGAAACGGGTTTCATACGTTTTGAGACATTTCATAAAAGGTAAGAAATGACACATAGACATTTATTTGTATTAAGTGAAGATCCAAAGAGAAGCCCTTACATGTCCTAAATGAGGTCTTGCTCCACATCTAATTCACTCCCAAGATTTTTCTCTTCCACCTTGTCTCCCTCCATACATCCGTAAGGACTGCCTTAAAGTGCTTGAGCGTACAAACATAGATAGAATAACACATGCAACTTGTAATCCATACAATGCAAATTTCTTAGGGTTAACTTGAAATTTACAGATGAAGTTAAGATGTAGAAGAAAAGTGTTCAACTACCTTTGTAACAACTTGTCCCATCTTCTTTCCCACTGGTGGAGTGCATTTGACCACTTGTCGATGAAAGACCACAAATCCTGCAAATGTTGCCTCATGCTCTATCGTCACTCCTTGTTCCATTGTATAAAGGCATGTAATGAAGCCACGATCACTAAGGCAAAAGTCTACAAATTGGAAAGTTGCCTCATAGAGCCTTTCGCTAACCGTATTCCAAGGTGGCACTCTCTGTCCCGTACAGCCCTCAACAATGAGGTTTGAGGGGAAGTCTATAAACACCATCTCCACACAATAGTCTGTCTTTTGCCCAAGGACTTTGCCTCTGTTACAAACCACATTCATGGCTTCCAAAACATTTTTAAATAGAGGGGATGCAGCCTCTATATTCTTGTAGTCCGTGGCAAGGTCCTTGATCGAGGTTTCGAATGCATATACTATTCCTGTGAATTGCGACAACACAAGAAGAAACACAGAAGAAAAAATATTGTATTGGTAAGAGAATACTATTTATCACCCAACATAACAAGATTCACTAATGACATAAGCATGATGTCACCTTTCAATGGTGTTGGTTGGACCATAGATGAAGCTACAGGTACATTGCCCAAACTACTTGTTGTTTGCTGTGTTGTGGCACCATGTCCTTGTCTCCTATTTGCATGCAATGCTTGATTGACAATTTCCCTGCCTAGGTTAACTGGCAGAGGGTGCATTCTAGATGTAGAGGCTGTAGATGTGGCATGAGAGCTAGCAGGGCCACGTAGAGCAGTGTGACTGGTATACTCTGGACAATGAGAGCATGCTTTAACAAATTTATCTTCAATATAAAGACTGAGCACAAAATAATTTCATCATGCAAAAATCATAGACAACTTATGCTCACCTCATCAGACCCCTCCACTTGGGTCATCCTAGCTAGTACAGCTAAGTGTTGTTCATGCAATTGAATCTCGTGATCTGGCACAGCAACCATGTCTAACCACCAGGGACATTTTTTCTTTTCAATAGTCGAAAGAGGCTAACCATGCATATCAACATTCAGAATTAGAAAATATATTTCTTACCTTTAACATACATAGATAGTATCATCATGACCATGATTACAAAAACACTACTTACTCTTCCTAGTTGCAGATCTGCATATATATATCGTGGAGTATCCTCGCATGTCCATAATAACGCAAGTGGTGGTATGGCCTGCACTGTACCAATAACCACCTCTTGCAATAGCCACCTACAGTCCAAGAATGGATAGAAAAACACAAGTCAACTGGTTATACATGAAGGACAACCAAAACTAATAAAGATTGACCATAATAACAGAATTACCTATAAACAACTCTATGTGTTGCATTCTGTAGCCCCCTTCGTGTGTCTATATCATTGGTAAATTTTATATCCCCCTAATGGACTCTGAAAGCTTTCTTAAAATACTTTCGTCGAGAAAACATGACATAGTTTGTAAAAGAATTAATGAAAGGTAAGGAAATCCTATCAGCATTTTGTATCTCCTCCAAAAGAGTGGCCATACTGATTTATTTGCAGCCAAAAGACAAATATATGCAGCCACTCTCTCACTTTTTTTAAATCCTTAGGCAAGTACTCTATCTCTCGAATATGTAGCTTGGGAATTATCCAACATATGAACTAAGTACGCCTTATCCTCATCCCTAACACAAGCAGCCCCAATCATGTTGAGTTTCTCCTCTGTCACAATATGACTTCCTCTGTCATGCCAGGGAAGTGAGAGCACAGCACGCCAAAAGTATGCGCCATTGGCAGGGTCTACTATTCGGACATACTTCCCAACCCTATTCTTAAAATAAACTTCTATCTCTCTTATCACCTTACCCGTGCCAACCTCATCAATGCCCTTAGCCCTGTCTTCGATTTTCTGCTCCATCTCATCCTACAAAATTCATTTCATAATCAATTTATTCTTGCATACCTTGAATAGAAGATAAATAGATCACATCACATTACTCTTGCATACCTTGAATAGAAGACATGCCAATATGTTAATGGGAACATAAAACCAGCTTTTTTTCCCACGGGTGGGGCACTTCTGCATTTCATTCTCCATCCAGGCCTTGTCCTCGTCATCCAACCCTGCAAGGGCCTGCAAGGGGGGTGGTCTTATTGGACTCACCAATTCTCCTTAATTGAAAAAGATGATCCCTGAAAGTAGTGGGTACAAAGGCATAGTCATGCAACCTAGTGAAATCAATATTGGCATAGAGTTAAAAACAATTAACAATAAGACAGTACTCTACTACAAAAGAAAATTTACAGGCAGAACATATACTTATTTAATCTGGGGGAAGAGAGAACATGATCTCTCCAAGGTCTGCCTTCTCAAAATGCAAAAAGTCACAGCCAACCAGAGGATGCTTAGAGATGTCATTTGGAAACTCTGAGGTAGAAGGATAGAAGATAGTAAAATTAGATAGGAGAAAATAAAATTAGATAGGAAAAAATGTTGACTAGACATTGCTCACCTCAATCAATAAGATCCATCCAAGATTTGTATGCGGTTGTTTCCATCCAACATATGTATCATTTTGCCCTGAAGAAACGGGCCCCATTTTGGCATATTGCTTAGAGACTCCTCAAAGGCGTCATTCACCTCTTCACACGCTGTACTCCAAGACAATTTTGTTTCTTTTATCAAAGGAGTCTCCTCTCCATCCAAATCAATCATTTACACTATGAGTTTCCCCTTACTTTCAAGATACCCACCCACATTCTTGAATGCTTGACCCAAGGTCCTATCAATACTAGGACATAGTCTCCTTATGGCCTTTGTTGGGAGAAGCCTACATAAAGGGATTTTGGGGGGTGGGATGCTAAATCTAATTGTAATCTTGTCAATAAAAGCAACGGGTGTAGAGGTCTTGAGGATTTTTCCAAAAATCTATGCCTTATTGCTCTCTCTTTTTCTTGTCTCGGTTGTATTGGTGTCCCCCCCATCATCATCCTCTTCATCATTTGCAGTCTCTTGCTCTCTGTCATTCTCATCCTCATTATCATGCTCTCTCTCTCTGTCATCCTCATTCTCATCCTCATTATCATGCTCTCTCTCTCTGTCATCCTCATTCTCATCCTTTCTCTCTGTCATTCTCATCCTCTCTTTCTCTATCATCTCTGTCATCCTCATTCTCATCATGTCTCTCTCTGTCATTCTCATCCTCTCTCTATATCATCCACATTCTCATCCTATCTCTCATTCTCATCCTATCTATCATCCTCGTCCTCTTTTTCCCTGCCATCCTCATCCTCTCTACTATCATCCTCATCCTGTTTCCCTCTATCATACTCATCCCCCCTATCATCCTCATCCTCATTCTCACCCCCCCTATCATACTCATCCCCCCTATCACACTCATCCCCCCTATCATCCTCATCCTCCTTTTTTGTTACTATTCTCTAAACGATATTGAGGCAAGTCTCGTGCAAGTCTACTCTGCAACAATGTAAGTCTCCCCTCTCTCTGTCTCTCTCTATGCTTTTCTCTCTCTGTGTGTGATCAATGTAAGTCTCCCCTCTCTCTCTCTCCATGCTTTTCTCTCTCTGTGTGATCAATGACATCACCCTCTCTCTATCTCTCTGTGGCTTTTCTCAGAGCAATGCAATCGGCTCTCTATCATGCTATATCTATTCTTTCCTAAAGGAGGTCTCTATGCTCCAGTAGCATATTGGACCTGGATTGTATTGGCTACAATGGCCCACCACAACAAACAGGTAGTGGGCTTCAAGGGTCATGTAGAGCACCTACAATGTCAATGATTATGGAGGCTCTACATTGGCAGGTGGAGCCTCCTTACATGTCCCCTGTAATGGACCTCTAGAATGGGCATATGACCAACGGAAAACATACAGAATCAAGTGCTTTGGGCGTACTTGATTCTGGAGGCTCTAAATAGGCCAGTTGGAGCCTCCTACATGTCCCTTGCAAAGGACCTCATAATGGGCATGTTGCTAATGAAAAACCTTTAAAATCAAGTGCGCTAGGAGCACTTGATTCTGGAGGCTCTACATTGGCCAATTGGAGCTTCCTACATTTCCCCTGCAATGGACGTCCAGAATGGGCATATGGCCAATGGAAAACCTACAGAATCAAGTGCGTTGGGCGCACTTGATTTTGGAGGCTCTACATAGGCCAGTTGGAGCCTCCTACATGTCCCTTGCAATGGACCTCCAGAATGGCCATATGGACAATGGAAAACCTCCAAAATCAAGTGCGTTGGGCGCACTTGATTCTGGAGGCTCTACATAGGCATTTCAAGGCCAATGTAGAGCCTTGTAGTCATAGTATTTGGTGCCAATAATGGCCATGAAGAGCCTCTACATTAGCTTAAAATGCCAATGTAAAGCTTGCAAAATCAAGTGTGCTGAGCACACTTGATTTTGAAGGCTCTACAGTGACAATATGTAAAATGTGTTAGCCGAGGAGTAAGGGATGGTTTTGTAGAGCCACTACATTGGCTTCAAATGCCAATGTAAAGCCTCTAGAATCAGGAGCGCACTTGATTCTGGAGGCTCTACATTGACCATGTGGAGCTGACCATGTGGAGTAGAGGAGTAGACGATGGCTTTTACTCCTAACCACAAGTTGTCTCCATATAATGCCATACATGTGGGTTCCATGAAACAGGCCCTAGGGGCCCATTCCAATCCAATCGTGGACACATCGATAGATTCATTCCCCGATAGGAGGCCATAGCATAGAATTCCCAATCAGCCCCAAATACACCCGGACGGACGTGGGGGGGCCACGGATTCATTCCTCGCCTCGATCCAACTCTTACGGACGCATGAAACAAACTCGGCAAAGTGTGTCAGCAAAGGAGCAGGGGACACTCTACATGTGGTAAAAATGCAACCCTAAAGGCATATAGAAACGCAACCCTAAAGGTACATAAAAACGCAACAGTACAGGCATCCACCTTGACAAAAATACAACCCTAAACACTGCAAAAAACACAACTAGAAACTTCAAAAATCACAACTAGAAACGCTAAATCTTACGTGAGTGTCGTCTTTTTGGTGAGGGGAAGGGGATGGTGAGTGTCATCTTTTATGTGGTGAGGCATGATAATGCATGAGCCGTTTAGACCACTTCAGCTTCTTTGCACTTGCAAAAACTGACGATTTCTTAACCCGGGCAGACGTGGGGGTGCCATGGAGGGGATAGATTCAGTCCTTGCCTCGATCCAACTCTTACGAACGCACGAAACGAACTCGGCCGCCCAACTGTAAAGCCTGCTCTACATTGACCATGTGGAGCTGCAAAGTGTGTCAGCAAAGGAGTAGGGGACAGTCTGCGTGTGGTAAAAACGAAACCCTAAAGGCGCATAGAAACGCAACCCTAAAGGTACATAAAATATCAACAGTACATAAAAAAGCAACAGTACAGGCATCCACATTGACAAAAATACAAAACACTACAAAAACACAACTAGAAACTTAAAAACCCACAACAAGAAACGCTAAATCTTACGTGAGTGTCATCTTTTTTGGTGAGGGCAAGGGATGGTGAGTGTTGTCTTTTATGTGGTGAGGCATCATGCATGATCCCTTTAGATGCATGCACTTGCAGAAACTGGCGATTTCTTGCAGTGTAGTTCCTTAAATAAGAAAATTTCTAGTCTAGAAAGTGGTCCGACCTCCTTTAATTTCTAGTCGAAGTAGAACCATACAAAAACCTTAATTCACTTTAAAGACTAAAAAATTTATATCAATAAAATTGTATGAGAAATATGTTGCAACACATTAGAAACAAAAATCATTGCATTATATACACAGTAGAGCCATATAAAAACCATTGCAAGCCTTACATAAAAAACCACACAACTAGAAATTCTGGAGGCTAAGTAAACACCCTAATCTTAAGGCTATCTACTCCTCCTTGTTGTCTACTCCTCGTCATTGTTATCACGTCATCGTCGTCCCGATGTCGGGCTTGCCGTCCTCATCATCAGTCTTCTCATCATCCCCATCATTGCCATCCTGCATGTCGTTCTCGGGGTTGCCTTCCGCCTTGTCATCTCCCTCCATGTTTGGAATGTCCTCCTCTTCCTCCTCAGTGTCGTCAGGGAGATTATCCCAATCTACCCTCGACATCTCATCGATGGAATTGCTTTCCGCGATTCCATCGTGGCAACTCGCTCAGCTTGACTCATTTAATCACAAATAATTCTCACTATTTTCAGAATCGTTGTTTTCATTTTCAAAATCACTATAATTTTCTTCAGAAGTGGTATATACTAATATAAGCAAAACATATAACCTGACTAGAAAATTCACCATTCTAAAGTAATAAGGAAAGGTTAAGAAGTATTCAAGAGAAAGTAAAAGGAGAGATTGAGAGCAAGTGTAGTGAACTATGAGAGCAAGTGCAGTGAACTAAACTGAGAGTAGCGAGAAATGATAAGGAAGCTTGAGAGTAATAGGGAAAGAAGAACACATGTTTACAAGGAAGGACTAGATATGTATTTTATTTGTGAAGTGATTGGTTTAGTGTTATCAATTGGCTCTACATTGTAGTCTTTCAATGTTATGAGTAATCACTGACTACAAAGTCCTTTCATAGTCATCTTGTCATTTCAATAGACTTTCATTCAAAAATAGTGATTCCAAAGGTTAAGTCTAAGAAATGCAAGATTTCTTTACTTATTAAGGGTATGCTAGAAAGTGCATATTGTCATCACATAGAAAATTACATATGGGTACAAGTATGGAAAATTTTTTACTCCATATAGATAGAAATTTCTAGAGAATTCAAATTTTAAACTTAGGAGAAGAAATTCAACTACTTAGACAAATTAAACAAATGCAATAAAACCTTTTAATATGGAATTTACATTTGGTTTGAATGTTAAGTGGTAATGTTTAACTAGAGGTCGGTCACATGTGTTGTTGTAGGGATTCCGAGTCAGCTAATATTTTCTTGCACAATGTTGGAGGCCATCTATTGACAGTTTCCTTTTCACATGGAAAATCATTACTATCAGCTTAGCTAGTGCAAGAAAAGCTAGGTACACAGAATGCAGTTTTAATTGAAGGTCTACTGGAGACTAGTGAGGGATTTGAGAGCATAGGTGCAATTCCCTTGTACCATGGGATTGGTGGGGATGGGTATTATATTTTGGATAGTACCCTGTCATCATTTCATGTTGCAAAAGTAGAAAAATTAGAAGCTGTCCTCTCAACACCAATAACCACCCCAGGAGATATTCCATTTGGCTCTAGCAACAAAACCTCACCTATGTGAGTCACTTTTTACCTTTTTAATGTATGTAAAATAGAGATCTTTTGGCTTTTAGATTTCAATTTTTGACTTTCAAATGTTGACTTTTTGTTTCCAGTGACTTGGATGATGATACAAAGTTAGAGGACATGGTAAATTTGGAGCATGAAGATAATATAATTAAAATTGAGGAAGGTGAACCTGCATTTGAAAATGTCATTTGTGCCTTCCAAATTGTTCATACATTGCCACCCAATGACATCTTGCACAAAATTATTAATGATTGCACATTCAAGGGTAAAGTATAGGAGCTTCCTAAGGTGTACGGTGAAAATTGTATTTATGAGCTTATAGATGGGAAGGGCATGGAAGGTATGGAGCACAAGTATGAGGGAAACCCATGGACAAAACCCTAGACACAGAAATCCTTTGTTTTGAGGAAGAGTTTTTGTGGGGGTACCTTCCATGAGAGATGCACTTATCAATTGCAAAAAAACACACCTAATACGCTCCATTGGAATGGCCAATTATTAAAAGCCCCAAGAGACGGGTGTTTGACAATGCGGAGTTATGGGAACCTAGAGTGTTTTTTTTGTAAGCATGTTCCAATTTGCTTACAAACATGTCCAGTGTCTGCCTATTATTTTATGCCTAAAGAGCCCTCCCACAGTGGAGGGCTCTTTACCATGGAAAACACACACAGTTCCTACAGGCATGTGTCGAGCATCTATGCGAAACATAAAGCTTTGGTGGCTCGTGTAGTTCAAATGGACCATAATGCAGGTCCACGAAAGGTGCAAATGATTCTTGCCAGGGAGCTAGTGTCAAAGGCTTTCACCGAGGATAAGTCCACTGGAGAGTTTATGTCTGAGAGGGAATTGCAAGAGATGTCTCAAGAGCTAATATCTCTAATAAACAACAAAAAGTAAGTTCGTTTCAATTCAAAGTAAGTTCTTTTCTATTGAATAGATGGTAGGCGATATATGTATGCAATTTCCTAACCGACTTCCAAGGTGAAGTAGATGTTAATGCAAAGTCGGAAGACAAGTCGTTAGCCACCACCCAACCACTAGAATTAGTAGAACCAGACAAGTACTCACCCACCCATAATTAAATGCCTTTCTTAACTTTTGCTTTAGAATATAGATACGCACACACTCCTCTTTAAACTTTAACTTTTAAAACAATCCATTGACAAAAAATTATTGGTTACAGATGTCATAACTCAAAATTTCCATTCAATCCTTGTTTCTCACAAAACAGTATCACTCTAGACTCTCCGTTGAGACCTGCAGGTCAGCAACGAGATCCAGTAAACAGATTACAATAATTTTCTCGTCATCATACATATATATATCTTCCACGACATACGCATGGGTGTCCTAAGCACCGCGAGCCCGTGCATCGCCTGGTCATAATCCTCCAGGATCCTCCTTAGGTGTCCTGGCACTTCACTCAGGGACCGCTTCGTCAGCCCTCGCCCATCGTACCGAAGGCACACCATTTTTCACCATACCCAGGCTGCCGCGTGAGCCGTCCTTTGAACACTCCCCGCCAGCTATTACAACCGAACTTCCCTTAGAAAAACACATATACCAAATGCTCCCTCCAGCATTCTGGCGTAAGACAGTCCTTTAAGAAAACAGGGTTTCTATGCAAGTTTTCAGTTTTGAGTTTCTTTTGAATACAATGGGTATATCTTAAATCCGTATCCCAATACTTCAAGATCACCGGTCTAAAATTCCAACTGAATTTCTTGAATTCTACAACCTTGATCCTCAGATCAGAATCAAGGGTCTTAACTTGATTTCAGATTTGGTGGGTGATTTGAGTGAATTTTTCTGAACTGGTCACATCATCTTTTTTTGAAACTGACGAAGGAGTTATGTCTTGGTCATAGTCTGATTCAGGGTTTCAGTCTGGAAAGGTTCTCCCTGAACTATTTTCTCGAAGGGTAATATTTCAATTACTACTTTTCATTGAGTATTTTGCTTAACTGAATTCAAAACTAACCACGAATTCCTATGAGGAAAAAAATTAATCATTTATCTAAAATTTCGACTTCGATAGTTTTTTTGAATTTTCTCATTACCATCCTAGAGAATATGAAACGGTAGAATTTTCTCTCACATAATTTTTACTTATTCATTTACCAATATTCATAGGATTTAAACATAAGATTAAAGAAAACTCTTATTTTGATATAAAAAATTCTGTATGCATCTATTTATGCATAAAATCCAACTTCTATGGAAATAACACTTTTATATAAAAGAAAATCCTTTTATGCATAAAAATCAATTTTGATGAAAGTAACACTTTTATAATAAAAATTTTCTTTTATGCATAAAAATCAATATTGGTGAAAGTAACACTTTCGCAATAAAAATTTTCTTTTATGCATCATTTTATGCATAAAAATCAGTATTGATGAAAGTAACACTTCTATAATTAAAAAAATTCTTTTATGCATTAAAATCAATATTGGTGAAAGTAACACTTTTGCAATAAAAAATTTTCTTTTATGCATCATTTTATGCATAAAAATCAATATTGATGAAAGTAACACTTTTATAATTAAAAAAAATCTTTTATGCATCATTTTATGCATAAAAATCAATATTGGTGAAAGTAACACTTTTATAATTAAAAAAATATTTTATGCATAAAAATCAATATTGATGAAAGTAACACTTTTATAATAAGAAAAATTCTTTTATGCATCATTTTATGCATAAAAATCAATATTGATGAAAGTAACACTTTTATAATTAAAAAATTTCTTTTATGCATCATTTTATGCATAAAAATCAATATTGATGAAAGTAACACTTTTATAATAAAAAAATTCTTTTATGCATAAAAATCAATATTGGTGAAAATAACACTTTTATAATAAAAATATTTATACTATGCATTTTTCTATGCCTAGAATGAAAATCACACTTTTAGAATACACAATTCGTGGGGATTACTCTTTTTGAATAATAAAAGATAAAACTTATTTCACAAAATTTAAGAAAATTTCGCCATAACCTCCTTTGTATGGCTGACCATTTTTCAATTTTTCCTATCCTCAAGTTACTTAAAAATTATCCCAAATGGTTTAAAGCATTCTAAACTAATCAAATTCCACTTTTAAAAGAGAAACAATATGAAAAGTTAATTCTAATAATTTAATTACTTATCTAGGATAAAGAAAGGCTGAATTTAAGAATGAAGAGAGGGGGAAAGCCTTTCCAACAAGGCATAACATCATTTTTTCATTTTAAGAAAACAAAAATTAGAAAACCATTAAAAGGAATAAGAAAAAGTAGGATTTCTAGCTTACATGAATTTCTGTGAGCTTTCCTTTGGCTTGATGGTTTGAGGGATCTACTCTTGTTTGCAACAAGAGTGGCCACCAATTCTTTTGAAGAGAAAAAGGTCAAAAACTAATGAATTATCAATAAATTCACTATTTTTGGGTCTGGGATGGAGTAGAGTAATAGTGCATAAAACACTATTAAGCTCCTACAAAGAGGGAGGCTTCTATTTATAGGAAAAAGTGAGCTTCTAACCAAACAAATTGATTCTAAAATTTTTCAGATCAGTTTGGTTAATTTTTGACCATTTTTGGGTCAGTTTAACTTACTTTTTGGAACTAGACTTGAATTAGGAGAGAGGAGAGATGAAATATCTCAATATTTGAGAATTTAAAACTCCACCACACATGTGAAATAGGCGCCTCCTTCATGAGGGGAATTCCCCCTCTGAGGTTAAGCAATCTTGTCCATACAGAGCTTTGAAAGGACTCATTCCAATACTTTGGTGATAAGAAGCATTGTAGGCGAACTCTAGCTTAGCCACTTCTTGGGTTTCCTACCACCCACAGCATGACCGAAGTATATCTTCGATTACTTGGTTCACCCTTTTAGTTTGACCGTCGGTCTCGGGGCGGTAAGCTGTGCTGAGATCCAAGAAATTTCCTACTGCTTCGAAAAATGCAGTCCAGAATCTTGACGTGAATTTGGGGTCTCGATCACTTACTATTCTTCCTGGTAGGCCATCCAATCTGAAGATTTCCTTGAGGAACACTCTGGCCACATTCACTGCAATGTAGGTTTCTTTTACTGGAATCTGATGGGCAACTTTGGTTAGTCTATCAACTACCACGAAGATGGAGTTGTAACATGATTGCATTGAAGGTAATCTAGTAATAAAATCCATACTGATACATTCCCACTTCATCTGGGAGATGTCTAATGGATGTAACTTCCCAGGCATTTTTACTCTCTCGGCCTTGACTTTCTGACAGGTCAGACATTGACGTACATGATTAAGCACATCCTTTTTTAGACCAGGCCAAAAGAAGCTTTTCTTCACAGTAGACATGTAGGTTTTGATGAAACTTGGATGTCTTGCAATAAGGCTATCATGGGCTTCATTCAGAATTTGACCCTTAGTTCCCTCATCATTGGGAATGCATAGCCTGCAATTATAATACATAATTCCATCATCCAGGCTGTACCCTTGAACTCGATTCAACTCCTGTAGAGTTTTGCTTTCCTGCATAAGTAGGGTAGCAATAGGGCCAAAGAATCTATCATGCATGACCTTCTCTCTTGCTTCAATAATCAAAGGATTTGACACTACAGTAATTGCAAGCAAGGAGGCTTTTTTGCTGAGGGCATCTGCTACCACATTTTCTTTGCGCTTGGGCGGTACTTGATTTCAAAATCAAATTCATGTAGGGTCTACATCCACCTTCTTTGGCGCATGTTGAGATCTTTTCTGAGTGAAGATCCACTTTAAGCTCTAATGATCTGTCATCAAAGTGAATCTTTGACCCAGTAGGTAATGTCTCCACAACTTCAGGGCATACTAAAAGTAGTTCCAGGTCGTGGACAGCATAATTCCTCTCATGCGTTCTGAGTTTTCAGGATTCATAGGCCATTGCATGACCTTCCTGCATGAGTGCACCTCCCAGGGCAAAACCACTGGCATCAATTACTACCTCAAAGGGTAGAGAGAAATCTGGCAGCTTTAGAACGGGATTGGTTACCAAGGCGGTCTTCAGCTTATCAAAAGCACTCTGGCACCTGGCAGACCATTGAAACGAGATATTCTTCTTGAGAAGATTAGTCAGGGGGGAAGCTATGAGAGCATACTTTGGTATAAAAATTCTATACCAACCAGTCAATCCCAAGAATCCTCTAACTTCTTTCACTATCTTTGGTTCAGGCCAATCTATGACTGCTTCAACTTTTACAAAATCTGGAGAAATTCCATCTTTGGATATACCAGAAAGCCCAAGTATTCAACATGGTCGGCAAAGAAAGTGCATTTGTTCTTTTTTGCAAAGAGTTGGTGCTTTCTTAGAATCTTAAGAACTTTTCTGACATGAGCTTCATGGTCAGCTGCATTCTTTGAGTAAATCAAAATATCATCAAAGAAAACAAGAACAAAATCATCCAAGTATTCTCTGAGAATGTCCTACATTAAGAGATTGGATGTAGCTGGGGCATCTGTCAATCCAAACAGCATGACAGTGAATTCATAATGAGTATTGATGGCTGTCTTCAAGATATCTTGCTCATTAATCCTAATCTGATAATACCCTGATTTGAGATCTATCTTTGTAAAGATCTGGGCTCCACTTAGCCTGTCCAGAAGCTCATCAATTTTGGGGATAGGATACTTATTCTTAACTATCAGCTGATTGAGACCTCTGTAGTCCGCACAGAGTCTTAGCGTTCCATCTTTCTTTTTCTGAAAGAGAACTGGCGCATCCCAAGGTGAAACACTGGGTCTTACAAACCCTTATTCTAACAGCTGTCTAAGCTGTTCCTTAAGTTTGATGGCTTCAAGAACTGGCATTTTGTACGTGTGCAGGGCTACTGGCTGAGCTCCGGGGGTTAATTCTATCACATGATCTACTTCCCGAATCGGAGGCATCTCAGTTAGCTCTGCTGGGAATAAATCATCATATTCACTTAACCATTCAAGTTCTTCAGCTTTTAACTTTGTGTCTACAAGATTCATTTTGACAACATAAATGAGTTGTTTCTTTCTAAGTCCTTTTAGTAACTTAGAAACTTTTACTAATAACTGCAGACTTGGGGATCCTGAAATTCTGATTCCTTGAACTTTATTTCCGTGAAGGTCACGGAAGGAAATAGTTCCATTATGACAGTGAATGTCAGCTTGATTTTTATGGAGCCAATCCATTCCAAGGATCCCGTCGAAAACTTCCAAAGGTATAACTCTGAACTGACAATCAGTTAAATTCCCATCTAGATTGAACTGAATACGATCTATCTCAAGGTGAGTGAAAAGAATCTTCCCACTAGCCAATTCAATTTGCATAGGTTTCCTTGATTTCTGATGTAAGACTAGCTTACGCAAGCATCCAGGGAAAATAAATGAATGATTTACTGCGTGAATCAATCAAAAGCTTAAAAGGCTTACCCTGATACTCAGCTGGAGTATGAATGACGGAGAATTAACGGTTTGGTCCTTGGTTTTCAATTGCTGCATAAATCTGTCCTCTTTCCTCTTCCACTACTTCTGTTATTATGACTGCTCTGGCTGCTGCAGTCTGAGGCAGAACTCTTTCTCTTTGGTTGCCCCAGTTCTGGGAAGGAGTTCTGAGGCTACTCTAGAGACAGAGGCAGATGGCTGAGTTCTCCTGGGATTTCCCTGATTTGGGTGAGATGGGGACCTTGATTTGACTGATAGGAAGGGGCTGGTTTCTGCACTCTCGGTCCTTGACTTCCCTGTCCCCTTGACATGGCAAGAGTCGAGCAGTCTTTCAGCTGGTGACCAAAACCCTAGCATCCAAAACACCAGTTCTCACTTCTAAGCTCATTCCTCTGAATCCTTGAAAGAGGTGGGGCTCCTGAGAAAGTGTTCTGGGGGAAGGGTCTTCCTTCACTTCTGAATCTC
This sequence comes from Cibotium barometz, assembly GCF_041138505.1. Classification (NCBI taxonomy): domain Eukaryota; kingdom Viridiplantae; phylum Streptophyta; class Polypodiopsida; order Cyatheales; family Cibotiaceae; genus Cibotium; species Cibotium barometz. The sequence goes on along the minus strand of NC_141096.1, from coordinate 31,346,340 downwards.
CCAGTATCCTGATTCTGATTTGGGCCTTGTTGCCTCTTTGGGGGAGGAAAGTTTGAAGTACTTCCCGGGGTTTGGAATCTTTTAAAGTTAGAGGATGCACGCTTCGGCGGGACCTTAACTACAAAGGCTTTGGCAAAGTCCTTTGCCATTCTTACAGCTTCGGCCCCATTAAGATAGGTTTGGCATTCTTTACTAAGGTATCCAATGGCTCGTTCATTCCTCGAATGAATCTGGCCACCATCAGCTGCTCTTCATCCACAGTGCGGGGAATATTTGAGGAGAAGGGCAAAAGCTTGATGGTACTCTTCAATTGTCCGGCTATCCTGCTGTAGTTCCAAGAACTCATTCTTTTTAGTTTCAAGAAAGCCCGGAGGACAAAACCTCTTTCTCTGAGGTAAGCTTTAAGATCAGTCCAGGTTTGGGTATTTCGGTCGAGATGGTTAGTCTCGCAGTGATTCCTCCAAGCAACCCTAGCCGTTTCCACAATCTTTAACCTGGCAAGAGCCATCTTGCTTCTCTCATTGTAGCTAGTTACATCAAAGTATTCTTCCATAGCCTCAAACCACTTTTCCACTACTTCACCTAACTGCTTCCCTTCACCCTTGAAGGGACTAGGTTGGGATCTGTGCAGGGCTTTTCAAACATCCGGATCTAACTCTTTGTCATCGTTTAGAGGATCTGGTTGCCTTGCACACGGGCCGCGCGCCTCATGATTCTGACAAAACGAGATTTTACTTTGATAATTTTATTAACCATATTCACAATCATGAAAACAATTTGGAATTTTTTTGTAAAACATCGTTTATTATCAAAAAGTTTTTCGATATATACATAGAGCATCACGGCTCCCAAAATCACTGCCTCAATCGCATACGCATAAAGAAGCGAAACTGCGAAGGAGACATACCATGGTACACACGATTCATTATTACGAAAGAGGTGCTGTAATTCTACTTCTAGGGATAAAGCGGCTAAGAAGCCTAAAAACTCGGCATGAAATTCTGAAGTTCCTGGGTGAATGATCAAAGAGTTGTACATGCTGAACAAAGCCCTAGCCTTATCAAAATCATGGCTAAGGAAATATTTTGCCTGAGCCTCTAACGCTGATTGGTACTGATATTAATACAACGTCCTCCAAAGAACCACATATACCGATGTCGCTCAATAGGATTAGGAAAGTAAAGACTCTCAAAATGACGTGCGAGTCTCACTCTGCTTACTCGGGTCGTAGCAGAGTTGATGAGGTGCTCGAATGCATATCCTCACTCTCGAAGAGTTCAGGAATGCCAGACAGATTCGGGGTATCTATCTATAAATTTCTAATTCAATTTATGAGTTTTTAATTTTTGAAGTTCATTTAACATAATATTAACAAGCGAAAACACTATTTCCCAGATTTACTTTAAAATTTTAAGCAATTTCTACTGCTGTTACGTAAATTTACAACAGCGCTCTGATACCAACTATGAGATCCCACTGCCCCCTCTGCGCACCGGATTCCCGGATGGTCGCAGCGGAAGTAGCTTCCTCTTACGCGGGGTAGGGTTTCTCACTCGGGGCCTCGCCCTCGAATGTCCAGGCACGAGACTAAGCTAGTGGTCATTCCGAAAACCGAAACCGGGAAAATTTTCCATGCTCCAAAAATAGGGATGATTCCACCATTTTTATTTTCTTAACGAATTTTTCTAACGAGGTCAAGCTACTTAACTAACCTTCTATCTGATTAAATCAGATAGAAGAGAAACTATTACAGACTTAACTTGAAGGAATCAACGTCTTTTTCCTAATTGAATCAGGCACAGCCGTTGATCTATTCATTAGAGAAGTCTTCACGCTTTTATTTAACTACTCGAGTTCTAAGCGTATTCCTATTAATCAATATTATTATTAAAACTCTACTGATTCCAGCCTAACCCCATCTGGCCCATGGGTTAGCCACCGTCCAACCACTGGAATTGGTAGAACCAGACAAGTACTCACCCACCCATAATTGAATGCCTTTCTTAACTTGTTGCTTTAGAATACAGATATGCACACACTCCTCTTTAAACTTTAACTTTTAAAACAATCCATTGACACAAACAATTATTGGTTAAAGATGTCATAACTCAAAATTTCCATTCAATCCTTGTTTCTCACAAAACAGTATCACTCTGGACTCTCCGTTGAGACCAGCAGGTCAGCAACGAGATCCAGTAACAGATTACAATAATTTTCTCATCATCATACATATATGTATCTTCCACGACATATGCATGGGTGTCCTAAGCACCGCGAGCCCGTGCATTGCCTGGTCAGAACCCTCCAGGATCCTCCTTAGGTGTCCTGGCACTTCACTCAGGGATCGCTTCGTCGACCCTCACCCATCGTACCGGAAGCACACCATTTTTCACCATACCCAGGCTGGTCAAGACCTGGGCAGGTTTTTGCCGCATGAGCCATCCTTTGAACCCTCCCCGCCAGCTATTGCAACCAAACTTCCCTTAGAAAAACACATATACCAAATGCTCCCTCCAGCATTGTGGCGTAAGACAGTTCTTTAAGAAAACAAGGTTTCTATGCAAGTTTTCAGTTTTGAGTTTCTTTTGAATACAATGGGTATATCTTAAATCCATATCCCAATACTTCTAGATCGCCGGTCTAAAATTCCAACAGAATTTCCTGATTAAAGAGAACTCTTATTTTGATATAAAAAATTCTGTATGCATCTATTTATGCATAAAATCCAACTTCTATGGAAATAACACTTTTATATAAAAGAAAATCCTTTTATGCATCTATTTATGCATAAAAATCAATTTTGATGAAAGTAACAATTTTATAATAAAAAAATTCTTTTATGCATCATTTTATGCATAAAAATCAATATTGGTGAAAGTAACACTTTTGCAATTAAAAAAAATTTATGCATCATTTTATGCATAAAAATCAATATTGATGAAAGTAACACTTTTATAATAAAGAAATTCTTTTATGCATCATTTTATGCATAAAAATCAATATTGGTGAAAGTAACACTTTTATAATAAAAAAATTCTTTTATACATCATTTTATGCATAAAAATCAATATTGATGAAAGTAACACTTTTATAATGAAAAAATTCTTTTATGCATCATTTTATGCATAAAAATCAATATTGATGAAAGTAACACTTTTATAATTAAAAATTTTCTTTTATGCATCATTTTATGCATAAAAATCAATATTGATAAAAGAAACACTTTTATAATAAAAATTTTCTTTTATGCATCATTTTATGAATAAAAATCAATATTGGTAAAAATAACACTTTTATAATAAAAAAAATATTTCCAATATGCATCTGTCTATGCATAGAATTTAATTCTAATGAAAATCACTCTTTTATAATAAAAAAATATCCAATATGCATCTTTCTATGCATAGAATTTAATTTTAATGAAAATAACACTTTTATAATAAAAATATTTCTACTATGCATTTTTCTATGCCTAGAATGAAAATAACACTTTTAGAATACACAATTGGTGGGGATTACTCTTTTTGAATAATTAAAGATAAAACTTATTTCACAAAATTTAAGAAAATTTTGCCATAACCTCCTTTGTATGGCTGACCATTTTTTAATTTTTTCTATCCTCAAGTTACTTAAAAATTATCCCAAATGGTTTAAAGCATTCTAAACTAATCAAATTTCACTTTTAAAAGAGAAACAATATGAAAAGTTTTATTCTAACAATTTGATTACTTATCTAGGATAAAGAAAGGCTGAATTTAAGAATGAAGAGAGGGGGAAAGCCTTTCCAACAAGGCATAACATCATTTTTTCATTTCAAGAAAACAAAAATTAGAAAACCATTAAAAGAAATAAGAAAAAGTAGGATTTCTAGCTTACATGAATTTCTGTGAGCTTTCCTTTGGCTTGATGGTTTGAGGGATCTACTCTTGTTTGCAACAAGAGTGGCCACCAATTCTTTTGAAGAGGAAAAGGTCAAAAACTAATGAATTTATCAATAAATTCATTATTTTTGGGTCTGGGGTGGAGTAGAGTAACAGTGCATAAAACACTATTAAGCTTCTACAAAGAGGGAGGCTTCTATTTATAGGAAAAAGCGAGCTTCTAACCAAACAAACTGATTCTTGAATTTTTCAGATCAGTTTGGTCAATTTTTGACCATTTTTGGGTCAGTTTAGCTTACTTTTTGGAACTAGACTTGAATTAGGAGAGAGGAGAGATGAAATATCTCAATATTTGAGAATTTAAAACTCCACCACACATGTGAAATAGGCGCCTCCTTCATGAGGGGGAATCCCCACTCTGAGGTGTCAAAATTTCATTTTTTTTAGTATTTTCTTTGGTCCTTAGTCCACTCTTCATCTTATGTAAGTATTTACTCGTTTTTGGGGGGATTTTCTTTATTTTTTTAATTTATCTCCTCCCTACATTTGGATTAATCTGATTGGCCCCTCAGAACCTTAATTTAAATTTTTCAAAAAATCTGGACCCTTAGGATAAGGCCTTTTGAACAGATTATAATTTATTTCTAATGCACCTTCTGAAAATCTTTTTGAACTTCTATTTCGGGGGAATTTATTTTAATAAGAAGATATATTTTTTCATCTAAAAATATCTAAAATCTGAATAATCTCTCTCTAGAATATTTTCTCTCTCTAGAATATTTTCTCTCTCTAAGCCAAAATAGGTAGAAACAAGATCTTTTATATTTCTGAAGAGGGATTTGATTACAAGGGAAGATACTGGACATCTTGAGGGACTGGGGAGGAATCGTACAACAATGGGGGGCTGATGAAGCTAGTGCAAACTGGAATGCTGTTAGGCCAGTATATAACAATGGAAACGAGATGGTAGGAAAGGAGAGATCCTATCTTTTTCATTAGAAGGACAATCTTTGAATCCATACACAAAAGTATATCTATGCTCAGTATATGGAAAAACACAATGAAATGTGTGAGAGGTGGAGAACGGCACCAACCAAAGAGGATGCCCTAGTGCAATTTTGCAAGATACGTGTATGGTGGACAACAAGAAAGGCAGCAGACAAAAACATACCCAAGCTAGATAGCTGGCTAAGTTGGTGGCACTATAGAGCAATTCATTGGGTTCATTTTATTATCAAGGTATGTTATGATCATTGTATTTTTAAGGTACTTAATTAAATAACAGTTGAAATACTACTAGTTTGTCTTTATACAATGAGTTTCTGGACGTAATCAATTATATTATGGTCTTCAATATGAACAAGATGGTGAGCCTATTGTGAATGCTTTGGTACCATGGACAAACCTCTCTGAAGCCAAGCATGCTAGTTGGCTTGTAGGAGAAGGATATAAAAATAAAATTAGTTTGTACGATGCATGTGTGTCAGATCTCATCAATGCTGCCTACTTCCCGTGTGCTCGTCAAATTTCTTTTATGGAAGGTAAATATATAGGTGGAGGTCTTGACCTAGAGATATTGATTGAGAGAGCTCTTTCCAGACAGACTTCAAGCCCTTCTCCAGCTGCTACTTCAAGGGCAATTGATGATGCAGTCCAATGTTTACTAACATGATAAATTTCAAGGGTGAGAAAAAGACTATTCGAGCTAAACGTGCACTTCACAAAGTTCAAGAGGGGAATGTAGGAAGCTCTAGCCACCGGCCAGAGTTTGTGTATGTGACCGTAGACAAGCATGAGAAAGGGCAAGTATCAGTAATACCAGAAATAGGTGATGTAGCACTTCAATCATTAGAGATAGTTATTCATGAGACGAAGTGGGCATTACGCAGGATACCAATTATCAACAGGGTAGAATGTAACCATTGGGCAAAAGGAAAAAAATGTCGCATAAAGCTATAAGGGGGAGAAGTGGCACCATGTTTCTAGAGTGATTGTCAGTTATCTTCTTGGATGAAGGAAAAGTATTGCTATTTCAGCAACACTGATGTACGACATACTTGGAAGATTACAAAGACAATCTTACATCCACCTGCAAGTGTTGCAGATGTTCGGCCAATAGTAAGAGGTACACAATTGAAAGTCAGGGAAGCTCGCAATTTGATAAAAGCTAGATTTGAGATTGGTATACAGCTTCAGAATATTTTGCAGAAAGACTGTGAGGAAGATAAGCAAAAAAGTTTTGAGGAAGGTAAGCAAAAATACCCCTATCGAAAAGGTGTTTGAGAGCATATGCTCAAATTACTGCTGCACTAGATATGAATGTGCAAAAATTGTGGGGGGACATGTGCAGAAGGAAGGAAACAAGGAAGTATTCAATGTGAAGGAAATATGTAATGAAGAAGTCTTGCCTGTTGAAGTAACTATTCAAAACCACCCACTATGTTCATGTGCAGATTTTAATGGTGACAGGTTGGTAAAAAGAAGGCCATATCTTGTTCGCAAACACATCTACTTTGTTTTCTTAATGGTTCTTGGTCAAGATGTGAACAAAAATATGCATATCCATCAAGGTAAGATCCCCAATTATATTTTGAAAGAGATGCTCACAAAATCTTAGAGGAGCTACCCACAGGAATTATAGGCATCTCTTAGAATGTTTTGAGAATCTCATATTTTTATATGTTAGAGAGAACCACCCACAACAGTTATAGACATCTCTTAGAATGTTTTGAGAATCTCGTATTTTTTATACTTTAGAGAGCCACCTCTCAAAATGTTTTGAGAATTGTGAGATCCTTGTCCCCACCGCGCAATGAATTCAGGGGTGCTCGAGGCCTTGCCCACCGGATATCCAAAAAAGAGACTAATTCATCAGTTCTTCGAACCCAAAAAAACTTCCCTTGCTCAGAAAGCATGGGTGATTCCTCCAGGATAATTTTTCTCTAACGTAGTCAAAAGCCTTAACTAACTGAACTGATCTGACCAAACTCGTAAGTCCCATAGTCAAATCAGGGAAAAGATTGCACTTGGATCATAGAGACGAACGCTTTTTTTCTCATTGAGAGACACAGCCGTTGATTCTTTTCCATAGAACAATTTTTATCCGGGATTTACTTCATCTATCATACCATAACAGAATTGAGTCTCAATTTAGGGATCCATCAATCCAGCCTAGCCCCATCCAACCCCATTTTTTAGCCAACCGCCCAACCACTGTAGTGATGGGATCCAATTAAGAATTTTGTTAAGTTTTGTCCCGGGTACCAGGGAAAAGAGAATTTTAATCAATTTATTTGTTGCTCATTTTAGGATAAAGAAAGGCTAAATTCTTAAGGAAGAGAAGGGGGTAGCCTTTTCATCAAGGCATAACATCAGGATTCACTTTAATCAACTATAAAAAAACAAGGAAATCAGAAAACCATAGATTTGAAATTAAAAAGTAGAAATTTTAGCTCACATGGAGTTTTGTAAGCTTTCCTTTGGCTTGAGGGATTGAGGGTTCTACTCTTATTTGGATCAAGAGTGGCCACCAATTTCTTTGAAGAGGATTGAGTCAAAAACAATTGAATTATCAAGTGAATTCAATGTAATTGGCTCTGGGTAGGATTAGAGTAACAGTGTATAAAAACTATTAACCTTTTACAAATGGGGAGGCTTCTATTTATAGGAAAAAATGAGCCTCTAACCAAGCAAACTGATTCTAGAATTTTCCAGATCAGTTTGGTCAATTTTTTATCATTTTTGGTTCAGTTTAGCATACTTTTTGGATCTAGTTGAAACAGGAGAGAGGAGAGATGAAAATATCTCATTATTTATGAGTTTAAAACTCCTCCACACATGTGAAATAGGTGCCTCCTTCATGAGGGGAGATCCCCACACTAAGGTGTCAAAAATGCATCATTTCCTCTAAATATCTCTTCTTTTTTAACTAATAAACCTTGTCCTTAGTCAACTCTTCATCTTATGTGAGCATTTACTCATTTTTAGGGGATTTTCTTTTATTCTTCAATTTATCTCCTCCCTACATTTGGATTAATCTTATTGGTCCATAGGAACCTTAATTGGAGCATAATTCAAAAATTTCTGAAAATCTGGACCCTTAGGCTAAGGTCCTTTATACCTATTTTTAATTAATTCCAATTGCACATTGGAAAGTTCTTTTTGAATTTTTGTTTCAAGGGAAACCATTTTAGACACTAAAAGGATTTTTATATCCAAAAATATCTCAATTTTGAATTACCTCCCTCTAGATATTTTCTCTCTCTAGGCCAAAACAGGGTAAAACAGGATCTTTCTTTTATTTTAAAGAGGGGAATAATTATAAGATCAAAAGGGGAGGTTCTTACACCTGCACACCTCAAAAGTCGGAGGGAGGAATCTTACAAGAATCTTGATAAGCTGCTTCAGCTTTTTGTATTTCATGAAGGTGAAATTAGTAAATCATTACACTTTGCTTACCAATGTCACTCATTGAGAAATTTTGTTAACAACAGTCTTTGCATGTTTGTTTAACAGTTTGTTTAATAGAGATTAGTAATATTTCAAGTTTCTTCATTCAACTATTTACATATCTATTTTAACACAGTTAGTAATATTTAGTTTTATCTTCAATTAAGAGTCTTTGCATACAAAATGTTTGCTTAATAGTTTGTTTAACAAAGAGACATAGAGATAGGGAGAAACAGTTGCTAATAGAAAAAAAAACAGCTCTATTGTGTTGAATAGAGAGACATAGAGAGAGACAAGGAGATAGAGAGACTAAGAGAGAAACACTTGCTCATAGAAAAAAGGACAGCTACTCTTGTTTTTGCCCATTCTTGCTAGTTTTTGTGGAGATATCAAGCAACTCTCAACCTTTTTATATGGCAAAAAGTTATATCTGATTTGAAATTGTTATAGAAAGTTAGAAGTTGTAGTTAACTATTAATATTATAACTTTATGGGTACAGTCCTTGCCCTTTAGAAATTTTCATTTCAAGTTGTGAGGCATTTTAATATTGCCAAGCTAGAAATCCTAGCTAGTCAAATATTAAAATTTTAATGAATTTGAGGGCGCTTTTCAGATTTGGTTATAACCACATTAAATGTATTTTCCTCACATTGCTCGCCCATCGAGACATCCCCAGCATATCTACTCGGTCTAAGGAACTAATCTATTTTTGCTCTACGTGTGATTTTTGCTTTTAGCTCGCTCTGTGGTGGACGCACCCAATAGCACATGGTTATAGCTACATGATATGCATATGGACCATTTCCTTCCACCTTTATAGTATAGCCTAGACTCCCCCTTCCTAGAGTTGAGCTAGAGTGAGCTCAACAAGATCATCAGGATGGATATCATTCGGCTACACATAGCAGGCACATGGATCACACCAGCCGAGCCACTAGGGACAAAGATGGCTTTCTACTGAGAGCATCTTCTCCACTTATCCCCTAATGGTTTTGTTGCCTACCCCCGAGGTTACCTCTCTCATGGAGTCAGATGTGCTATTGGCCAGATCTGCACGTCTTCACATTAGTTGAGGATATAGACCGGTCAATATGGAGCTGTCTCCCTTGCCCCTGAGGATCGGATTTGCAAGCTCTGTCAGTTGGATCCAGAGACTGAGAGGAGCACTACATATGTCGGTGCCCAGTGTACTATGAGATCTAGGAGCATTTTCATTGCCTCTTCCAAGATGGATTTGGTCCATTTTCCAAAGTGATGGACTACTCAGACCAGTGTTGCCTTGGGCTTTTTCTCCTTGAGCTTTTTCTCATATATTGAATGTATGACCTTTTGGTGTATCTACCTTGACTCCTTGATATAAGATAATGGTAGTAGCTCTTGTTAACCCTAGGAATGGGTTAACAAAAAGGTATGTCCCATCTCTTGTCCCAGTAAACAAGGTAGAAGTAGAAGACTATGGTCAAGACCTAGAAGAACTTAAAGACCACATTGCTCATGAGTATACAGTGGCCAGTGTCCCACCACCTCAAGATGGGGAAGAACAAGACTTGAATCACCCAATGTTTTCAATGAAGGATCTTGAAGAGTTGATAAAAGCCCCAGAATTCTTAGCAGAGGTCAATGCCCACATGCAAGCCATCCAAGCTGAAGAAATGTAGAAGGAAATTAGAAACTCAACTCTCACAATACCATTGGCACCTACAAGACATCCTATGGTAAATGTTGTTAGAGGCCCAAACACTGTGCCACCTCATGCAGGAAGAGGCGGGAAGAGGCGGGAAGAGGGCTAGCATCTCACATTCCCCCATCACCCTTTGTTCCAATTATATGAGCAATAGGACAAATTCCACGAGCACATGCTAGACCAATAGTTGGTAACCATGTTGCCCCACCTCGTGGATACTATTCATATGCACCCCCTCTTGCTACACCATTGGACACAGTCGTGCGGACCTTTTAGGCATGGCGAGAGAAATGGGAAGGGGGTTGCACAAGAGCTTGCAATAACAAGAGAACCGAGAGCAACACAAGTTAAGCTGGTGCACATTGCAAAATTGTTGACAAAGTTTCTAGGGGATGGTGATCCCATCCAACACCTAGAGATGTTCGAGCAAGTATGTGAAACCTACAGGGAAGTCGATAATGTTACTAAATTTGTGCCTTTAGTCTAACTCTAGATGGAAGAGCAAGAAAATGGTATCATGGGTTAAAACTTGAGGAGAAGGTTGACTTCAACACACTCAAAACACTATTCAATCCCAGATTTGCACGAAGTGATAGGTTGACTTCAACACACTCAAAACACTATTCAATCCCAGATTTGCACGAAGAGCAAGAAAATGGTATCATGGGTTAAAACCTAAGGAGAAGGTTGACTTCAACACACTCAAAACACTATTCAATCCCAGATTTGCACGAAGTGATGCAAAGTGGAGTGCTGCAATTCAACTCGGTAATCTCTAGATAAAACAAAGGAGAATCTATTTGAGGTTATGTATCACGCACAAAACACTTGAACTCTCATTACACACCAAGTGAACGGCTGAGTGATGATGATCAACTATTGCCTAAATTCCGACTGGGAATTTGGAACGAAAAACTTCATGACTATTCAGTCTTAAAGGACCCCTCGACTTTCGATGAATGTTATAAATTGGCAATAAAAATGGACGATAATATGAAAGAGATTGAGGAACAAGGAACTAATTCCACTACTCATTCCATTTCAACCAAAGCCAGTAAATCAGAAGACACTAGCCTTAGGATATCCACCGATAGGCTAGTGAGTGAAATGACGGTTGATGAGCTTAGTAATGCATTGCTAAGAGGAATCAAAGAATATAATGTGCATGAACCCATGGGAAATCAGCACTTGTATCCTATAAGAGAATTAGTTTGGTGCCAAATTTGTAGGAACAATCATTCGGGCACAGTGTCCACATTTTAGAGCTAGAACACAATTGTATTGGGCTCATTGTCAACGATTTGGTAACCATGACTACAATCACAACAACCTGGAAAAAGGAAATTACCTCCCTTGAGACATTGGCACTACCTACACCTTAGTTAGTGCAGCAAACCACTAGTGTGTTGTGCCCCTACAAATGATTCGTGAGGACAAGGAAAGGGCCGCTCAAAAGAAGACCTAAGCCCAAGAGCAAGCAAGTAAAAGACAAGCAAAACTTCAACAACATTGAGAAAAAAACTTAGACCTACTACACAAGCCTTTGTGGGAGAGCTTAAAAAAGACACAGAGGAGCACATAGCACCTCTACGAACATCCATTCAATTGCCTAGCCCTTATGGTAAAGTGCTTTATATGGCATTACTTTGATACGGGGGCTAGTCACAATATAATTTCTTTCAATTCATAGAACTAGTTGGGAAAACCTCAACTCATAGATACCTCCTTAAAGGTGAAAGGTATCCATGGTAGAAATACCAAGGTTCTTGGGCTATTACAAATAGAGATATATTGTGATGGCATCAAGCAACTTTTGGGAGACTTCTTGGTTATGCTTGCCCCACAACATTAGCTGAACTAATAATACTTGATCGTAAGTGGATGAAGGCTGTAGGATGTATGATTGACTAGTCGACAGGGTGTGTCTCTATGGGTGAAACCACAGCTGAAACCCCTACCACCTCTCACTATTATCGAGGGTCGCCGCCGCCGACGAGGAGGAAGCTCCAATATCCACAAAATCTATGGAAAACCCCCTCCACTTCAACGTCCACTATTCAAAAAAATCTCAATTATTCTACCTCCACATAGCAAACACCTGCATATAAAAAGAACAAACAGATATGACGAGCTATAAAGTGGCAACCCAAATCTACCTTGAAATGGGTTCCCAAGATTTCTCCATCCATACCAAGAAAGGAGGACCTCAACACAAGAATCGACGCAGGAAGTCTCAAGTTACAAGTTACCCCAAAATGGATCCCTAAACGCTTTCTAAAATCTCAATGGTGACCATTGTATTTGGATACCAAAACATAAAAGTATATCACTAGTCTTACTATCATCGCTTACAAATTCCCAAGTCTCCTCAGTGATGGATAAAAGCTTCAATAGCTCAAATGCAAACAAAGAAAAAGCTATTGTAAAAGAACCCTCACCACCATGCCCAAACAAGTCTGGATCCCAAAGAGAAACCCTATCACATGAGACATGATGATTGATGGCTGGTGAAGCTTCTACATCACTAAAGGTTACTAAACCAATGTTGGCTATCCAAGCCCCAACCCCATTGATTTCCCTAGAGTAACCCCCCACTATGTAAGTGCCAGCTCCATTGCTCATCTATAAGGGTGAACCCATAAGCTCCATCCGATCTTATAACGCCATTAAAGCTAGAAGTTGACATGCCACAACAAGTAACAAAGGACAATCCTAGCCAACAAACACTTATGAAGCAACGTTGGAAGGGATGGTTACAAAAAACCTACAATACTATCCATAAGGTCAAGGTATGATACAAAGCAGGAAGAAGGGACTTACGCTAATATCATTACTTTTACTCTCCACGTTTTGCTCCCCAACAAAGTTTATGTCAATATCAAGGAGTCTATTGGAAAAAGCTAACCCGTGACAATATAACTTGAACCGACAATGTAAAACAATATAGCAACTATGTACATACTAAAAATTTGACTAACCATACAAATATTTATTTTTATAAAGATGATGAGAAAGAGAACATGTCAAATAAAATAATGAAGCACAACTCTGTTGTGACTACAGGCCGTGAGCATGGACTTTTTGTGGACTGACACGAGTGACCCTATCCTAGACTTAGATTGCCATGAATGGTACTATCAAGGGCAGCTAAGTATTCCTCCTTTCCAAACCCACTCACGCTAATTTTATGCACCACTAGGGGAGAGATGTTGTGGAGCCACTTTTGTGGACCTATTCTACCTATAGTTCCATCCCCTTACACCATGCATTACCTGTATTAAGGCTCGTCCATGTGCTCGGGGTCATTCAAGAACTTGCCACCAACCAAAATCGTAGGTTGCTACTTCCATTGAGAGCAAGCTTGGCTCCTTCTCCTCTCCTTGTCTCATCAGCAAGGGCAGTCTTGAGGTAGTAATCACTCTCCCTCACCTCTCATGCTCACTAATTAGAATCGTAGGTTGCTACTTCCATTGAGAGCAAGCTTGGCTCCTTCTCCTCTCCTTGTCTCATCAGCAAGGGCAGTCTTGAGGTAGTAATCACTCTCCCTCACCTCTCATGCTCACTAATTAGATAATCACAAGCTTACTAACAACTAATCACAATAGGCTCTTCAACACAATTAATAGAGTAAAAAGGGGAGAGACCTTAATTATGATAGAAATTGAAAGATCCATGTCCCCTCTGTGCAACGAATTCTGGGGTGCTAGCAGCGGAAGTAGCACTTCTTGTGCGGGGCAGGGTCCCTCACTCGGGGCATCGCCCACGGATATCCGGACAAGAGACTAATCCCTCAGTTCTTCCAAAACCAAACCCGAAAAAACTTCCCTCGCCCGGAAAGCACGGGCGATTCCTCCACGATATTTCTACTCTAACGTAGTCAAGGTCATCACTTACCAAACTAATCCGACCGAACCTGTAAAGACACCTGGTCAGATCAAGGAAGAAACTTGCACTTGGATCATAGAGACCAACGCTTTTTTCCTCATTGAGAGGCATAGCCGTTGATTCTTTTCCATAGAACAATTTTTATCCGGGATTTAATTCATCTATCATACCATAACAGAATGGAGTCTCATTACTACAATGCCTCATATATATAGGAAAGTTCCTCCACCCTTTCCTCCACCCAAAAATGTGTGTAAATAGGAAAAAATGGAAATGAATGCTATAAATCCCAAAAATGCCTAAAGGCTAAAGAGTGTGCCACTAGCGTGACACCATCTGGAGATGACACCTATCCAACACCTCCTCTTCAGGTCCAGATGGGAGGACCAACGCCAATGCACTGAAGAAGATAATCCAAGGTAGGTCGAGGAAGAGGCTTAGTAAACAAATCAGCAACATTATCTTTGGTAGGACAATACTCAAGCTGAATGCGACCTTCAGAAATCCAATCATCATGAACAAAATGAAGATGAACATCAATGTGTTTGGATCATCCTCGAATAACTGGATTTTTGGCTAAAGCAATAGCACTCTGTGAATCTGAGTAGATGAGTGTCGGAGTAGATGAACATCCAAGGTGATTCGGAATTTGCTGAAGCCAAAGTGCTTCAGAAGTGGCATCAAGATATGACTTGTACTCTGCTTCGGTCGATGATGATGAAGAAGTAATTCGCGGCTTTTGACATTTCCAAGAAACAAGTCCTTTACCAAGCATAAAACAATAGCCTGAAATGGAACGCCTAGTATCAATACACCCTGCCCAATTAGAATCTGAGTAACCAATAAGTGTATCTCCACCTGCATAAGAAATGCCATACTCAAGAGTTCCATGAAGATATCGAAGAACCCTCAAAGCTGCCTGCCAATGAGATCGACGAGGCTGTGAAGAGAATTGGCTGAGAATACTCATAGCATAGGAGAGATCTGGCTGAGTGTTAACCAAATAAAGTAGAGAACCAATAAGTTGGCGATACTCTGTAGAATCAACCTCAAGAGAATCATCATCTTTGGATAATTTGGAATTAGGATCCATGGGACAAGTGAGTGATGCACAATCATGCATGCCATATTTCTCAAGCAACCTTAAAGTATACTTCTTTTGACAAAGAAAGATGCCAGAAGCAAATTGCCACCTTCTAAACCAAGAAAATAGTGGAGTAGTCCAAGATCAGTCATGGCAAATGATGTTGTGAGTTGAGTTTGAACCCATTTGAGTAGATCCAAATTAGAGCCAGTGAGTGTCAAATCATCCACATAAAGCACAAGAATGCATATATCATCATCCATAATAAGCACATAAAGATTAGGATCTGCATGAGTTCTCTCAAAATGTAGAGAAAGGAGAAAACTGTCAATCTTCTGATACCAAGCTCGAGGGGCTTGCTTAAGACCATAAAGAGCTTTCTGTAATAAAAAATACACATCATGTTCATGACCCTGTGCAATAAAACCTTCAGGTTGTTCCACATAAACTTCCTCCTCTAAATCTCCATTCAAGAAGGCAGATTTAACATCCATTTGATATATAGGCCAGGCATAGTGAGAAGCAAGAGCAAAAACAACACGAATAGTAGAATATCTGGAAGTAGGAGCAAAAGTTTCATCAAAGTCTTCACCTTCTTTTTGAGCATAACCTTTAGCAACAAGGCGTGCCTTGTACTTATCAAGAGTACCATCAGAATGAAACTTGACTTTGAAAATCCACTTAACACCAATGACCTTTTTATGTGAAGGTCGTGGAACTAACTGCCATGTGTTATTAGATTCAATAGAAGAAATCTCTTCTTGCATTGCTTCACACCAATGTGGTAAGGAAAGAGCTTCCTTAATCGTTTCAGGCTCAAACACATCACCAATTTAAGACATCAAGGCAATATTTACTGAAGGGCGTGTACGTAAGACACGTGTAGTAGATTGTTGAGCATCTGAAAGTGATATACCTGAATCCTGAAGTAGAGAGCGAACCCATTTTGGAGGACCAAAAGTCCGTGTAGAATCCAATGAAGTAGTAGGTGTCGCAATCAAAATGGATGAAGGGGAAGTAGGAACTGATGGTGTAGATGAGGATAAGACTGTAGGGAATGAGAGAGGCCCAAGCTCAAGAGATGGAAATGGATCTGAGAGAGATGTAGAAGGTGGTAACTCATCAAGACCAAAAACATGCTCATCAAAGATGGCATCACGTGAAAGAACAATATCCTCACGAGAAGGATCCCAAAAACGGAACCCTTTGGAGCGAGAAGCATATCCTGTGAATATCATAGGTTTGGACTTAGCATCAAGAGTCCTCCTCTTAGAAGAAGGCACATGCACATGAGCAACACAACCAAAGACATGAAAATGAGAAACAGTAGGCTTGTGGCCTGTGAAAGCCTCCTCTCGAGTCATGCCATCCACTGCTTTCGTAAGAGAGCGATTGAGAAGATAAACTGAAGTAGCTATAGCCTCACCCCAAAAGGAGGAAGGTAGCTTCGCATGATGTAAGAGGGAGCGGGCCATTTCCTTCACCGTTCTATTCTTTCTTTCAACCACACCATTCTACTGAGGAGTGTAGGGTATGGTGGTTTGTCGTTGTATGCCTTTTGAAGCTAGAAAGAGTAGAGGACTTCCGAGATCCCATAGGGAGAGGAGGGTGGGAAAACACAAGGGAAGAAATGTCGTACCTCCAAAAATGCAGCCTATAGATGGGCTGTCCACCAAGGAAGTATCTCCAAAATATGCACAAAGATAGTGCAAAAACGCAGCCACAAAATGCAACCGATATATGAACCAATAGACTCCGTAGAAACCACCAAAAGAGGGCTGAGAATGTAGCCTTAGGTAGAAGGAGTATGGAGGAGTTGATTGTCCACAAAAACGCAAACACAAAGTGTGTAGCAAAGTGAAATTTTCAGCCGCCGCCGCCGGTAGAAAGGTGTAGAAAAGAGGATGAATATGTACCTCAAACACCATGAAGAGGGCTGAAGTTGATGATGAAAATGCAGCCAAGAAATCTCTCCACAAGAAGCCTCCAAAGAAATGCTACCGCATGTAGGGAAAACTAGTTGGCAATGTTTTCACCGCAAGTAGAGTTGTAGGACTCGGATTGAAGTGCTTTAAAAACACACTTGTAAGGGGCTAGTTTGAAGCCTCTTGCATCATTGAATGAGTGCAAGGATGATAAGGGATTTTGCAAAAAATGCAAGCAGAAATTCTGCATGCAGGCAGTTCTGCGAAGAATAACTCAAAAATGGTGAGGAATTTGCGAAAACTCTCTTCTGTAAAGTTGTAGACCACGATGATTCCAGTAGATTATGTCGGCACAATCCTCAAAAACGCATTCATTTAGCAAATAATCAAAGAATGAAAAAATGTAATTGAAAGCGGGGTTGTTGAAGAGGACTAGAGGTAGAGAGGAAGAAGGATAAGGAGGCTCTATGTGCGCCACCACCTTGCTCTGATACCATGTGAGAAAGAAGAGATGAGAGAAGAGACAATGTACTCAAGAACTCATCAATGAACCACTAGCCAACTTGATTAGAAATGAACTACAATGCCTCATATATATAGGAAAGTTCTTCCACCCTTTCCTCCACCCAAAAATGTGTGTAAATAGGAAAAAATGATGAATGCTATAAATCCCAAAAATGCCTAGAGGCTAAAGAGTGTGCCACTAGCATGACACCATCTGGAGATGATACCTATCCAACAGGTTTTGTCCCGGGTACCAAGGGAAAGAGTTCCCAGGCCCCCTAGCTGGATCTTCATGATGCGAACTTCAAGCTAGTCACACCACACTCACACCCCCAATACGAAATTGCCTTTTTCCACATATTCAGCTGTCTTTAAAAACAATCTTTTAATGAAACCATAGTATCACTGTTCATAATCCTCCAAAATATCTGGTTGAATTCTAATTTCCAATCATTTCTTCTCATCGGTGTACCTATGGCATCATTGGCAAACCAGAACGCTCACCACCTATCCACTCAGAGGCCTTTTCAATAGTTCCTAGCTCATAGTACTCGGAAATATATTCACTTATAAAAATCCAGATGAACTCTCTGTTGAAGATCAGCAAGATCAACCAACAAATCCATATAAAAAGAGCCATGGACTCATCCGTTGAGGACCAGCAAGGTCTATCAACCAGATCCATACCTGGTTTCAGAAAACAACTCTTACTCCTTGTTCCAATATCTTCCCCGACGCACGTGTGGGTATCTTCGGTGACCCAGAGCCTGAGCACCATATGGTCAACACCCTCTAGGATCCTTTGCAGGTCACCTAGTGCTTCACTCATAGGCCGCTTCCTTGGTCCCTCATCCACCGTAGCAGAAGCTCACCATTTAAATCGAACCGAGACTGGTCAAGACCTCGGCCGACCTTGCTATGCGAGACGTCCTCCGTTGACTCTCCATCAGCTGTTGCAACTTTATCAGTTAGGTCTCCACCCACGACCTCATTCACAAGAAGGTCAAAATGCTTCCCCAGCATTTTTGACATAAAACAGTCATTTAAAAACAGTCATTTTTGACATAAAACATTCATTTAAAAACAGGTCATAAATACAGTTTCTATAACGAACTCTCATCTTTCCACATTGTTCCACATTATTTAATCCACATCCATTTCATATGTATTCCCATTCTCATCCAATCACATCATTTTCCATCTCATCACATCATTTTCCATCCAATCACATCATTTTTTATCCAATCACATCTTTTTCCATCTCATCACATCTTTCCTCATTTATCCTCATCAGATCTCATCCACTCGCATCTACCCATATCCACATCTCATCACCTCACATTCATTCACATCTCATTCATTCATATCTACCCTGATCCACATCACATCCATTTCACCTCACATCTCATTCATTCACATCTATCCCGATTCACATCCCATCACATCTATCCCGATTCACATCACATCACATCTCATCCATTCACATCACATCTCATTCATTCACATCTATCCCGTTTCACATCAAATCACATCACATCTCATTCATTCACATCCCGATTCACATCACATCTCATTCACATCACATATCATCCATTCACATCTATCCCAATTTACATCACATCCATTTTACATCACATCTCATTCATTCACATCCCGATTCACATCACATCTCATTCACTCACATCTCATTCATTCACATCTATCCCAATTTACATCACATCTCATCACATCCATTTCACATCACATCTCATTCATTTACATCCCGATTCACATCACATTACATCAAGCATTAATTGAATATGCTAAGAATTTCTCTTTTTCCATTTAAATGATTGAATTCCAAATGTCATAGGAATTCCTCTTTTATCATATAGATATTTCTCATAGATAAAATAAATTTATTTAAAATTCATCTTTGAATTTAAATAAAATATCCATTAATTCCAATATGCTAGGAATTCCAATTTTCTCATTCAAATGATTGAATTCCAAATATGGTGGGAATTCCTCTTTCATCATTTAAATTTATCTATGCATAAAAATAAATTTAACTAAATTTTCTCTTAAAAAATAAATAAAAATCTCCATTAATTCCATTATACTAGAAATTCCACTTTCCTCATTTAAATGGTTGAATTCCAAATATGGTGGAAATTCCTCTTTCATCATAAAAATGAATTACTAGAAATTTCTCTTTTTACTAATTAACTATTTATGCATAATCATTAAAATCAATTTTTTCATGGTTATGATGAGAATTATTCAATTAACCTAGGATGATTAATCCTAGAATATGGTAGGAAGTCCTCTTTTCATATTATGAATGAAAATGATTTATGTGTTAATTTTTCAGAAATTTTGTCATAGCTCCGCTGCTATTACTGATAATTTTTAATAATTTTAAAAGCATAAAGTTTAGTAATACCATATGATAGAATGACTATCATTAGGATCAATATCCAATTATAAACTTGATTCCTAAGTTTTTCATGAATTAAATAACATAAAAGCATCAAAAAACCACTTCTTTGGCCGCCTCAAATTTGACAAGTATAGAAATCACTTTTAGAATTGAGAATTGCTTCATGAGAAGCATCATTTGAATATAGAATAGGTCATAGGAATGACCATTCTTTGGGGGGGAGAGAGATATGCTTAAAAAACATTCTAATTTAAGCATGAATATAAAATTTATAAGATTTATCACTAGAATTCATTAGAGAGTTCCAATTGCATTAAAGAGCCATTCAATTGAATGCTTCTCAAGCTTGAGAGGGGCTGAGAAGTGAGAAACATTTTGAGATCTAAGAAAAAAGACCATAAATCACACTTTACCTCTTAATTTACTTGATTCTTTAGTCAATGGAGAGGCCCCCAACCAATCAATTGGTTTGGTATGTTGATGAAGACTCCAAGGAAGGTTGAAGAGAGAGAGAAGCTCCAATCTCTTCAATTTGTAGAGGATTTGTAGAGGATTTTTAGAGGATAATAGAAAATATCATTATTTCAGTATGATACTAGCATGGTATAGTTCTCATATTTTTTTACAAAAGGCTAAGGGTCTATTTATAGGTGAGGGAGGCCTCTAACCAAGTCCAACTAGTTTCTAGAATTTTCCAAGTTCTGTTTGTCTGAATTTGGACAAGATTTGGACCAATTTGGCTCCCTTTTTTATTTGGTTTGATCCAAGAGAGAGGAGAGATAAAAATATCTTATTACTTTTCAGTTTAAAACTCCTCCACACATGTGAAATAGGTGCCTCCTTGAAGAGCCCCCTTCTCCTTACCAAGGTGTCAAAAATGTATCATTATACCCCAAATATCTCATTTTTTTAGTAATATTCATAGTTTTTACTAATAAACCTTGTACTCAGTCAACTCTTCATCTTATGTGGGCATTTACTCATTTTTTGGTATTTTTCTTTTATAAATTAGATTTATCTCCTCCCCTCACTTGGATTGATCCTATTGGCCCATAGGAACCTTAATTGGACCATAATCCAAAAATTTCTGAAAATCTAGACCCTTAGGCTAAGGTCCTTTATACTTATTTTTAATTAATTCCAATTGCACATTGGAAAGTTCTTTTTGAATTTCTGTTTCAGGGGAAACCATTTTAGACACTAGGAGGATTTTTATATCCAAAAACATCTCATTTTTGGATTACCTCCCTCTAGACATTTTCTCTCTCCAGGCCAAAACAAGGTAAAACAAGATCTTTCTTTTATTTCAGAGAGGGGAATAATTATAAGATCAGAAGGGGAGGTTCTTACAACAACTGTACACCTGAAAAGCTGTAGGGAGGAATCTTATAGAAATTGGATATATATACAAGGCAATAGTGTTCACACTCACTCAAGATGCCCAATGCAATAGTGTTCACACTCACTCAAGATGCCCAATGCAATAGTGTTCACACTCACTCAAAGTGTGTCCACTCAAGATGCCCAATGCAATATGCAATGCTTGGCTCTTGATTTGGCCTTATATAATATGCAAATACACTTCTCATAATACATTCTTCACTCTTTATCCTCAGGAAGCTCTTGCCTTTTGTGAACATATCACTTATGGCTATAGACAGGCGTCAGGGCGTCAGGCGCCATCGGATTGGGCGGTCAAACTTCGTGTAGATGAGCATAATGCATGTTTTTCATTGTCGAGTGGTGTCTGAAACCATGTTAACCAAGGTGGTTAATATACCCCCCTTCCTGCTGTAGATTTCGTCATCAAAATATGTGGAGAGATGAAGATAAGTTGATGTCGTATTATGGAGGAAGTTGTATGTTGACCAACCTTCGTTAGATCTGCAAGACAAGAAGACCAACAGTGAAATGTTATTGAAATAGACACAAAAACATGAACATTAACATAGCAATTATAATTGCACATGCACATATCACAAATACAACTGGTCTTCATCTCTTAAGTTTGCTCTACTAAAATGAATCATTGTTGCTCGGGCTAGGTTATGGAATAGGACTAATCTATCAAAACTTAAACAAGATTTAAGAGCATGTCTACGGTTATGACTTTAGTCTCTATATTATTTTCTAGTTAAACCAACCCAATCATATCTAGTGAAGTTGTTATGTGGTAGAGAAATGTTTTATTGTTAACACTCTTTTTCTTTTTTCTTCTTTTCTTTTTTTTAGTTGTTTTTCTTTGGCTTTTCTAGCCCTTTAATCATTGTTTAGACACAAGGTCCCACCCCATGAAGACCTAGGCTTCGGTCCCAAGGCACTGTTAATGGGTGTCCAAAGGGCCTACCAAGTATCTGCATGGCAATGGTTATCTTCTTGGTCTTTTGTTTTTTGTTTTTTTTGTTTTGAAGTTGTAATATCATAAGAATGTTTTTAAGTAAACTACAACCCACCTATAAAGCTAGAATATAAATTAGAGTGGTTAGGGAGCTCCTCACCATCAGGCGTAACCCATGTAGATCCTCTAGTTTCCCATCTATCGATTGTGGAATCAATGAGATGCTTCCTTGTTGACAATGGCACATAGCGTATTTGCATTCCTTTGCCTCCTACCAAAGCAAGCATATGGCTTGTTTTTGTCAGCATCCTTGTGGGCTGGATCTTTCCCTGCATCTGTCTCTTCTCTAGAAGTATAGTAGTATTGCAATGGGGCTAATTAAGTGGTGGTGTTTTAATGGTTTTCAAAAAGTTCTCCACTACCCATAGGATATACATGGCTAGTCACAAGATAAACCCTCATGATGGATTCATGGAATTGGAGGTAGACATGGTTCTTAGACCAATCATGCACCATCTTTGCCTCTCTCATGAACTGGCATCCTAAGATCATTTCATATGATTCTTGTTGTTTGGAAAAGTCCATAACAATAAAGCTATATTTACCCAGTGTTTGAGAACCTTGATCTTTAAATCTTGTAGCATCCCATTAGGTTTGGCAACAGTCCTATTAGCCATCTTGACAATGATGTCTGAGACTTCTAGACATGGCTTGGCCATCTTGTCCCAGCATTTCTTGGTGATTATGCTCACTCCCCGCACTCCCATTACTGTGATGCCCTTGGTGGTGATAGTAGTGTGTTTCACTCATCACCTTCAAATTATTGTCCCACTTTGTTTAGTGGAATTTTAAATGTAGATTTGGTATTTTCTTCTTGCATTGGGACTATTGATTTGGGTACAACTCGAGGTGTCTCCATTGTATATTGGGGACGTGCCTTATGCATGTCTGCAAATGGTGATAATCCTACATTGAGTTTTCCATTAAGGAGAGCTCTTGTCACTTCAAACAATTCAGGATCTCCATTTAATCACGCATTATAATTATACTGGTTTGTGAAGTCTAACAATTTGGGGATATTTAGTGGAGCATTCATGATCTCCTTTCCATAAATAGGTACCGGTGAGATTGGAAAATCCATTTCCGAGATGGGCTCAGGGTTTTTGTATGGAAGTTTCCCCTTGAACAAATCAAGGATCAAACTATGAGGTAGAGACCTCAGTCTCTTCCATGATGACACTAGGAACATCTAGAGGTTTGCGACTCTCAGTAGTAGGCATTAAGGTACTAGGGTGTACAATATCTGAGACTCTCAAGTTCAAGCTCCTCTTATGTTTTCGTAACTAAATCACTAAATTCTTGGAGTTTCTCAATCTCCTTTTGAGAGTCAAGATAAGAGCCAAGTTTTGTCATGTGTGATCTATTTTCAGGAATTACAAGTTCTCGTGGGGTCTCCTTCCCCGTGCTCTTGGTTTTGGAGGGTATTTCCCTACCCTGTTCAAAATCAGCCCGTGTTTCCAAGGAGTTCAAGTCCTCATCTAGGTCCCTAATGTAGACTAGATCTTTAGGCGTCCCAATATTTGTCTTTTTGGTTTCCTTCATTTTCCCACTCTTAACCGACTATTTTCTCCTATTTTCTTCTTCTTCTTAGATTCCTCTATCGAGGCCACAGATCATTGCTTGAGAACATGTTGGTTTTGGGCTTGTAGCCAGGTGTGATCTAGATTTTTTAGGAGCTACCTTGGAGTTTTATTACTTACTCCTTTCCGCTACCACTCTTCCCAGGGCCTATGCAGAAGCAACTGGGTCTATGGTTAGAGCTGGTGCTGGCATAACATGAGCAACGATAGGAGTAGGTGGAGGTGCAACACGTGGCACTACATGAGGATGCATTTGTCTAAACCATGGTGGGGGTAGATGTGCTACTTAAGGTATGTGTCCTACTGGCACCCCAGTATAGATGCTCTAGTCATGTGGGAATTAGGTGCAGTCGATCTCACAGGCATGAGTTGGCAGCACACTCTCTCTAGGGAAGGGATGTTTCATGGGTGCACTAGAATGAGATGTGACCCCTCTAGGAATTGTAAGACTAGAGATGCTAGGCAGCACAAGGGGCTCCATGTGTGAAGTGGTGTTGGCTATACCATGGTAACTGTGGGCATGTGGCTCAAAGGCAATTCTACGCCAATCATCATAGGTGCCAAAGTTGGTGGAGTGGTGCTTGCCACTAGATGAGATAGTGTACTAGTATTGTCTTGGGTCGGGGCAACTCTAGGATCTATGAAGGTGAAGCTCATGCTAGTATGCTCTTGAGTCCATGTAGCATGGCCTTGTGGGTTAGAAGATGTGGGTTGGTCCTTGGTATAGCTGTATGATACTACAAAAGTACGATCCCTTGGGCTCACAAGAGATGTCACCATTTCACTAATTGTGGACGTTTTTGCTTTGGATGTCCCAACTTGCACCATAGATCTTTGGATCCTTTCATGTTCAATGACCCTATATATGCAATCATAGATACCTTGCAGTCGTTCCTCCTCTATTGTGGCTCTAGATATTGATTGGACAATCCCTTCCCAACTAACACCATAAGCTTGGCCTATGGCAAAATCCACAAGAGTCTCTCTTAATGCATCATACTACCAATCATTTGTGAGAAGACGTTGATCCATAGGAGAGATGAAAATATCTCATTTTATTGATTAAAAATTGGGGGTAATGATGAGAAAAAGGTGCCTACTTCATGAGGGGAGATCCCCACATTGAGGTGTCAAAATTCAGTTTTTTAATTCTTTTCTTTGGTCCTTAGTCCACTCTTCATCTTACGTGAGCATTTACTCATTTTTGCGGGGTTTTTCTTTTATTATTTAATTTATCTCCTCCCTACATTTGGATTAATCTTATTGGTCTATAGGAACCTTAATTGGACCATAATCTAAAAATTTCTGAAAATCTGGACCCTTAGGCTAAGGTCCTTTATACCTATTTTTAATTGATTCCAATTGCACATTGGAAAGTTCTTTTTGAATTTCTGTTTCAGGGGAAATCATTTTAGACACTAGGAGGATTTTTATATCCAAAAATAACTTAATTTTGAATTACCTCCATCTAGACATTTTCTCTCTCCAGGCCAAAACAGGGTAAAACAGGATCTTTCTTTTATTTCAGAGAGGGGAATAATCATAAGATCAGAAGGGGAGGTTCTTACACTTGCACACCTCAAAAGCTGGAGGGAGGAATCTTACATCCTACCCCACTTAAAAAACGCGAGATGTCCTCATCTCGCAATCTAGAGGATAACTCTTTCCCTTAAGATCCAACTGATTCTGGGATTCCTTATAGTCTAGTGAACCCAACAGAATCCTGGGATAAAGATCCCTTATATAGAATTCATCATCAGATAACAATTCATTCAGATCATATCATTCATATCCTTAATATAATAATGGTCCATTAGACCGAAATTTCCATCTGAACATTCCTCCATGGGAATTTCAATTATACAGGTTTTTAATTTGTCCTCCATGGGAATTTCAATTATACAGGTTTTTAATTTGTCATCCCTTAACTTCATCCACTGGGTCAAGTGTTTATACTACCAGTAAAGAGCTGCACGTGTGGGTATCTTCGGCGACCCAGAGCCTAAGCACCGTATGGTCAGCACCCTCTAGGATCCTTCGCAGGTCACCTAGCGCTTCACTCATAGGCCGCTTCCTTGGTCCCTCATCCAGCGTACCGGAAGCTCACCATTCAAATCGAACCGAGGCTGGTCAAGACCTCGGTCGACCTTGCTACGCGAGACGTCCTCCATTGACTCCCCGTCAGCTATTGTAACTTTCTCAAATTAGGTCTCCAACGACCTCATTCACAAGACGGTTAAAATGCTTCCCTAGCATTCTTGACATAAAACAATCATTTAAAAACAAGTCATAAATACAGTTTCTATAACGAACTCTCGTCTTTCCACATTGTTCCACATCAATCCTCATTTATTTCATATGTATTCCCATTCTCATCACATCATTTTTCATCTCATCACATCTTTCCTCATTTATCCGCATCAGATCTCATCCACTCACATCTACCCATATCCACATCTCATCACATCACATATCACATCTATCCCAATTTACATCACATCTCATTCACTCACATCCTGATTCACATGACATCACATCTCATTCATTCACATCCCGATTCACATCACATCACATCTATTTACATCCATCACATCCATTTACATCCATCACATCACATTCATTCATATCCATCACATTCATTCATTCATATCCACCACATTCATTCTCATAACCATCCCATCACATGTATTCTATCCACATTATATCACATCACTTCTATCCACATCATATCTCATTCATACACATCTCATCTCATTCATCCACATCCATCCAATCGTTCACATGTACGACTACTCACATCTATCCATACATTCATATCTATCACTTCACATCCACATATATTCATGTCACATCACATTCTTTCACATACACATCCACATCCATTCTTTCACATATATCCACATCCATTCTTTCACATACTCATCCACATCCATTCTTCACATACACATTCACATCCATTCTTCAATCACATACACATTCACATCCATTCTTCACATATACATCCATATCCATTCTTCACATACACATTCACATCCATTCTTCACATACACACATCCATTCTTCACATACACATCCATATCCATTCTTCACATACACATTCGCATCCATTCTTCACATACACATCCATATCCATCTAATTCACATCACATCTCATCACATCTATTCACATCACATTACATCCATCCATTCATTCACATCTATCTGATTCACATCGCATCTCATCGCATCTATTCACATCACATTACATCCATCCATTCATTCACATCTGTCTGATTCACATCACATTACATCCATCCATTTATTCACATCTGTCTGATTCACATCGCATCTCTATAGATGGTAGGAGAAAATTAGAGAAAAAGTAGGTTATAGTAGTAGCCATAATTTATTTTTTTTGGTGTACTTTTGTAAAAGTACGTCTACAGAAACACATATTATCTACTCCTAAAAAACAAGTAAATAAAGGGCGTTTTCCCACATCACAGTTCACTTCACCAGATGATGAAAACCCTTTGTCTCTAAATTTCAAAGTTATTTTTAAATCATTTGGGCATTCATAACTAATTCAACCTACTAGAATCTACATGTTTGTAAGCCACTTTTGGAGGTGTTTTTTAGCAAGTATTAAGAGGTGCACAATACATCAAATTGTATGTTTATATTTCCTCTTTTAGTTTCCTCTCTAGTAAAGGTATCACTCGTTTTAAAATTTGGGAGGAAGGGGGTGGGTGGGATTGGGTTGTGTTGTGTTGTGTTGGCAACTAAGACAACCTTTCAATGGCTACTGCCCTTAGAGACTTAGCCAGATAAAGTGGTGTTAGAGTTAGGGGAGAGCACGATCAATATAGAGAAGCCTTGTAGGATGAGATTGGCCTCTAACATGGTAGCATATATATTAGGGCCTTTTTCCACATCACAATTCACTACACCAGATGATGAAAACCCTTTGTCTCTAAAATTCAGAGTTAGTTTTGAATCATGTGAATGTATTCATAACTAATTAAACCTCCTAAAACCTACACATTTATAAGCAGCCATCAACTTTACACTTTTTGGAGGTGTTTTTTTAGAAAAAGTTAAGAGGTGCAAAATACAGCAAATTGTCTATTTATATTTCTTCTCTTAGTTTCTTCTCTAATAAAGGTGTCAGATTTTTTCGTAGATGGTTTAACTGAACATCCAAACCTACTAGTTAAACTAAGTGGCTCTATGAAAAAGAATTCAAAAGCATAGAGATTAGGCATTGAAATTCAAAGGTCTATTAAGATAATGATACCAAGTATGTTACACTTTACAAAAACTTAATAAAACCCTGAGATAATACCCATGTTACACTTTATAAGAACTTAATTAAACCTTGATGATATTGATTTTTTATATGAAAAAGACCATCCAAAAAAATTTGCTAGAATACATCAAAACTATGCACTTTTAAATTTTAGGTAAAATAACTAACACAAAATATCACCATTCCCAATAAGTGACAAAGAAATAAGGAGAAATGTAGAGCTTCACTCCACTTTTGATACACTTTTTTAGCCAACAACAAAAAGACATATCAGCAAAAGTGTACTCATGTCACAAGTGGTTCCTACACAATGGTTAATGATCATGACATAAAGCTTCACATTTGAATATTTAAATGTTTCCATGTCTAGGATTGTGAATCATTCAATTGGTGTTTAGTTGACTATGTAGAGTTTAAAACTCTTTAGTTTTCTAGTGGCTTTGGATATTGGGCTCATCTGGTCAAATTGTCATCTGTCGTTACATGTAGTTTGAGGATTTTTGTGTCTTCTTTCCCCTTTTAACTTGAATTCCTTTTTGTTTAGTGGAGAACTAGACATGCACAATGAAATATGTGGAAGACTGCCTGTACACAGGATGGGTGGAGTGGCACTAGCGGGTTGGGTAGAGGTCATAGGGCCACCCAAAACAATGGCCAAGACGAGGTGAGCCATCAGCAAAGGTGGTGGTCATTGGAGTACCACTGCCCACACTAGTGACCAGGCTGAGTCTTGAGATGGTGATTTCCTGAGCACTAGTGCCACCCAACTAGTTGGGTGTTGTAGGCTCTAAAGTGGTAGCAGGCTAGGCTCTACATGGGCAGTGAGTGACAGCTCTGCAGGGCGGCAAACAAAGAAATGATTGGGAGATCTATTTAAGCTCTGATATCAACTACCATTGGTCCACTTGCACATAGAGTAAAGAAGCTGACTAGTAGTAGTGAGAGTTATGAAGGTGACCAATACTATAAGAGTTAGCAGAACTAAAAGTAGTCAATGAGGAAATACACAAAGTCATGGAAAGAACATTTGCATTATGATGATTGGTCCTTTTAGGGGAGGCTCCCTTTATAAGTCTATGTATATGATGCTACCACACATGCACAACTAAAAGTAGTTAATGAGGTAATTAGATGAAATACACAGAGTTATGGAAAGAATATTTGCACTATGATAATTGGTCCTTTTTATAGGGGAGGCTCCCTTTATAATTCCATGCATATGCAATGGTTGTTCATGTTGTTTGATCACCCTAATACTTCAATCTGTGGGTCAGATGGTTCGTCATGTTGTTTGATCACCCCAATACTTCAATCTATGGGTTAGTCTTGAAGTGAGCTATGAGTGCCCCCCTCGACCTGTTCCTTCCCGTATTTGCGCTCCCCTTATTTGCCATGACTGCCCCCCCTTCTTCGTTCCTATTCCTTTGCTGCTCGCCATCATTGCCCCCTCATCTTCATGCTTTTGCCTCCTCGCTGCCCCCTATTCACTTTTTGTTGTCCGCCTTCCATTTTCACCTGTGCTTCTCTCCTACTTAGCCATCCTCTGCCCTTACTCCCCCTCCTATTCTCACCTTCCTCTGCCCTACTCGCCTTCATTCCCCCCTCCCCTTCCCCTTGTTTCCCTACCCTCTTTGCCTTCCCCTCCTATTGGCCACTGCCCCCTCGTCCCCTTAGCCTACATGCTCCCTCCTTCTCCCTCTCCAGTGTGGTGCCCCCTCCTTTGCCTCCCTCCGCCTCTCACCTTTGGCCTTCTCTGTCCCCCCCCCCTCTTTTTTCCCTTTGGCTTTGTCTCTCCTTTATTGCCTCTCCCCTAGCAGCAATTTTTTCAGTTTGTGGGTTCTTCTTTATTTTCCAACAACCTTTGGCCTCTTCTGGTCTTTGTTGCTCTGGCATTCCTGACTGAGGTCACCATCCCTTGCCTCTCCTTTTTAGAAGAAAACCTCCAACTCCTCGCTTTGACAGCCACATCCCTAGAGGCCTCCACTCCGACGTGCAAGATTGTTGGTGGCCGCCCAGTTCATGGACAACTCAGGTATCTTTTACAGACTAGCCTCCTTAGAGTGCCTGGAAAGATCGCTGATATTCACCCATTGGGGTGTGGTTACTACCAGGTTGAGTTTGACTCACCACCAACAACATTAAATAGAGTAATGTAGCTAAGCCCCCTTGCGCAGTGTGTATAGCCTATACCTTTTACAATGTGGCAGCATGGCTTTGACCCAATATCCGACCCCACTGGCTGGCATTTCAAGCTTTCTTGTGATAGTCTTCTTCGTAGGTCTCATGAAGGAATACCTTCCTCTTCTCCCAATGATTGATGGAGCTCTAACGAGAGTGATGGAATCCCCACCACCACCATTGCTTCTTCGATCCTCGCATGAACAACTTGGCTCATCACTTCGCATCTAAGTAGCCTCTCCAGAGACAATGTTGTACGTTATATCTCTTCCTTGCCTCCCAAGGAGCCCCCATTCATAGAGATTATAGATTAGGGTACTCTGTCCTCCCAAGCTAATGCTTTATTTGTAGGCACATGGGACATCTCACTAGAGCTTGTCCTCGTCGTGCCAGTCTAAGAGACAGCCTCCGATGGTCCCCTAGCCCTAGCTCAAATCCTCCTCACAGGGCTTGGAGGGATACAAGCCCTCAAGTAGTAGAGCACCAGGATCCGACACTAGCCGACACTCATGCTGGAGAGTGGTAGACCGTTGGCCCCCACTAGAGCTACAAGCTAACTTCTAGAGCTAGGTGGCACCACCGTGCACACCAAGTTGGTAGAGCATAGGAAGATATGATTATGTCAAAGAACTGTTTTGAGCATTTATCACAATAACCACCCAATGGTGATGGCCCCCCCTAGTCGCTTCGAGGATCCCACCCCCGGTTTGGAGGCCATTAACCCACCAAGATTCCTCTCTAGGTTATCAGACTCCTATGAGGCCAGTAGGGCCCATCGAGCCTTCGACAAGCCCCTCCCCACACCCTCCCCCTCCACTTCTCCATGCTGCTTCCCTCTCCCTCTTCCCAGCTTCCATGTCATCTTCCACCTCCTACTCTGCCCCCTTCGCATCCCCAACCCTCGTCTCTGCCTCTCCCTACTGCAGCAGTCCCCCTGCCCCGTCCTCTTTAGAGCCTATACTCCCCCATCCCTCCACCTCTTTAGAGCATTCTTGCCACCCTCTGGTTGCATCAGACCTAGAGCAAAGGTAGCTAGCTAGTTCAGTCAGCCATTTGATTCACCGCTTCTCATAGCTAGTAGAGATGACCATCGTCGCCTCCCCAAGTGAGGGCTCTCCCACCAAAGTTGCCAGGTGGCCCCCCAGGATCTTGGGGCAGCCAATGGATTATAGTTTCTTCTAATGTCTCCCTGTCAAAGGAACTGATCTTTTCAAGGAGACGATGCCTCCAATTTGGATCTGTGTGGTGTTCCATCACTCCAAGTAATCCATGCTAGAGACTAGCAACGATGATCTTCTCCTTTCCCCTGGGGATGGATTGGGATTCAAAGTTGGTGTCTTCTACCATCAAGGGGTAGAGGCAGTGAAGCTTTCATACCATCTACATGATCTACGCATCACCCAACATGCTTATCCATCTTTGGCCCTTGGCTCAGATGGAGTTGGGAGGCTCAAGTCATAGAGATCAGGGTAGGGAGGTAGTGTCCTATAGCTTGGAGGTGCAACTCTTTGTGTTCCTTCATATCTCAGTTGGTACCACTTCCCCCCTCCTACAAGTACCTATATTACAATAGGTGGAGTTCAAAGTATGCTTACTCTCAAGCTCAAACAAAGTGGCGACACATGGAGGATGGGATCTGCGCCCACCTGGTGTGCCTCCATCCTATGACTAACTATGACTACTTCCCGTCAAAACCCACGCCCAAGACTCTTTGAGTGGAGGGCAATTTTGATAGCTCCACCTTCCACATGGATTGATATGCGAATTGCCTCATGGAATATTCATGGTTTGGGAGGGCCTCAATGTTTTCAAAGGCAGGGCGTCCTTCAAGGAGAGCTCCATAGAGCAACAGTTGGGGGACCCATTGATATCATTTTCCTCCAAGAGCACCATCTTTCGAAGGGGAACACTGCGAGAAGATTTTATACCAGGTGAGAGTCACACTTTCTGGTCTCCCTCTTTTGGCCCCTTTGGGATGCAGGGGGAGATTGTATTTTTGTCAGCGAGCGACGAGCAGCTCTTTCCACAATAGTAGGCTTATGCATCATAAATATTGGGCGAGCTGTGAGTGGGTTACCACCATCAAGATTGGTGAGGATTGTGTGGGATTACTTAATATTTATGCCCTGAACATCATTGCCAAACAGAGCCACCTTTTGGAGTACAATTCGTCAGTCCCTCCTTTTGGTACATGGGTGGGGACTTTAACATGACAAAATCACCAGAGGATAGACTCGGAGGAGGCTGCTTGGGAGGAGTTGATCCTGGCAACTTAGGGGACAGGACCCTTGGCATTTGCCAAAGTTTGGAAGCAACCCTGGGAGTCTATGCTTTATATGGTCTAACAAAAGGCCCCAATCTTTCTCAACTTAATAGATTCTATGTGGATGAGTAGGCTTACAATCTTGCGGGGGCATGATTGGTATCTTGGTGGGCACTACCTTTTTTTATCATGCTCCGATTATTTTTTCCTTGGGAGGACCCCTCGAGGCAAGACAAACACTTAAGAACTAGGATTCCGAACTGCCTCATATAGGACTCTGAGATCTGCAGTAGCAGGATAGAGTAGATATGGACAGGATTGGATTTTCTCTCAGGTTCTCTCATATGCACCTTGGATGCAGGCCTTGGTGAGATTAGTAGTTTACTACAGGAGGCAACACAAAGAAGATTGGCGAGATTTTGTGAGCATGGGAGGAGAATTTGTTGGGGTCTTGCTTCTCTCCAACGACTTTAGGAGAGTTTTCCAGATAGCTTGTGGATTGAGAGTTAGATGGCTACCACCTGTACACAGAGTTCAGATCCATAGAGGAGAGGAGGGTGGAGTAGATATACCATGCTAGAGCTTCCTTTGAGAACGAAGCCGAAGATAGTCACTGGGGATTTTTTTGAGATTGACGACCCCTATAGGCAACAAGATGGTGTTCATTGCAAGCTGCGAGGCCAAGATGGAGATTGCCGGCCCCTATAGGCAGAGAGATGGTATTCATTGCAAGCTACTAGGCCAAGTAGAGATATCATTTCTGACCCCCCCATCATGTGAGAGACATTGCCATGGATTTTTTTAGATCCCCCCTCACAAGTGGCGGATGCGCCAAAGAGGGTTTGGCGGCACACAAGAGAGGTGGTTCCCGCCCACTCTCTAGACCTTCTTACTGACTCCCTTCATAGTAGAGGAGTTGGCGCAAGCCTTGATAGATCTTCCTAGGGGCGAATGCCTGTGGTGGTGGGTGGATGCACTTCCAGTTTCCTTTTTTCTAGTAGCCTCTTCAATGTGATTATGATCATAGGTGCCATGCCAAAGAGGCTTTCAGAGGGTCTGATTCACTTGATCCCTAAGGAGGTTGGTGATAGATTAAACATTCGGCAGTGGATACCCATAACCCTCCTTGGGACTGCCTATAAAATTTTGGCCAAATCCATCAGCCGAAGACTTCCGCCTTTCCTCCCCAATTTGATCCATGACAACTCATACAAGTTTTGTTCAAGATCAGAGCATTCTCGCGACAACATCTTCACTTTCTAGGAGGCGACAACTTTGGCGAGGATGAGTCAACAGGATCTTCAGTGGTGTGGTGGCAAACCGGGTCTTCTTGCCACCATGTGGTATATTACTTCTTGCTGGGCCTTCTCTCCCTGGTGCATTGGTCAAGTACAATAGTTGATTCGCAACTTCTTATGGGCCAGCAGTGATGGGAGGGCCTGCTCACGCTAAGGTGTCTTGGAGAGTGATCATAGAGCCATGCCACCAAGGGGGCCTAGGCATCATCGACCCTACCATTTAGAGCTATACCCTGCTAGGTAAGTTGAGTGTTAAAGGACTTTTCCCACGCAGTGAGCCTTGGAATGATTTTCACTTGGCCAAGATTTTAGCGAGTACTCTGAGATTGGGGAGCCTGTACTCTGAGACTGGGGAGCCTTGGCCACCGCAAACACCAAATGGGTCTTCACGAAGATGTGGGCACGTAGCCTTAGCCTAGCTTTTGAGGAAAGATTTGCCGGCCATCTTGCTACGAGCTTGGGATAGGCCAGCCCTTCAGCAGTTAATTATGTTACCTCTAAGGAGCATCTCCAGCAGTCCCTAATTTGGAACCCCCTAATCCGTTTCCC
The DNA here is from genome assembly GCF_041138505.1 of Cibotium barometz. Taxonomy (NCBI): domain Eukaryota; kingdom Viridiplantae; phylum Streptophyta; class Polypodiopsida; order Cyatheales; family Cibotiaceae; genus Cibotium; species Cibotium barometz. The sequence continues at coordinate 31,311,951 of NC_141096.1, read as the reverse complement.
TAGTACCCACATTCTAGGGGCCCGGCCTCATGTATCTTAGGGAGAGTTGAGCACAAAACCTACTAGATCCCTAAGAGATTGGCTTGCATTCAGATAGCTTCCCCAAAGTCTCAGGAGGTAGGCCTGACTAGGATCGACAAGGGTAGAGACAAAATTAGCTTCGACATTGACTCTGCTATTCCTCTAGAATGGTTGATCCCTATCCCTGACCCAACCCCCCTGGCAGCAGTGGTGGGCTGGGATATTACTAGGCATGATATTATCTTGGCAGTCCCATGGCACAGATGAGAACTACGCCTTGCTCACTTTTTTTATTAGACCCCATGGCAGATTAGATAGATCAGTGCCCCCTTGGATGACTTCCATGGATGCACCTTGCAAAGGGTGAGGGTGATCGGATTTCATACACATAAGTGGCACATTGACCCCCCTCCAGGCTAAGGTGGTGGCTAGGGAGAGACTTTGGCATTTATGGATCTGGGAGAGAAATCCCCTCATGTGACTCGAGCGAGGGGGAGTCGATTTGGCATGATCCTACACACATGGAGGTGTCTCTGGGAGCCCCATTTTTTGTATACACCACACGGCTAGGCCGCAGGATCGAGATGCTCAAGGTCAAGGACACCCCGATAGTAGAGCAGGACATTGGTAGTCTCAAGGCCTCTCACCGTGCTTTCTCTCAGATTTTTGGAAGTGGCTCTAGGACAATTTTTTGACCTTAGAAGATCGTCATCTTTTTGTGGTTGCTGGCACACATGAGTTTGGCAGTTGGCATATGGTTGGCCAAGCCATTGGTAGTAGACCAGTAGCTTGTCCAAGGCATGGCCACCCTTAGGAGTCTCAGCAACATTGTCTTTGGGATTGCCTAAAGGCTTAGTAGGTTTGGGAGCGGATTCTCTGCATTGGACGGGATCTCTACCCATACTATTACATGGGGCACTATTGCTTGGGCTACTAAGACTGAGGTTGTCATGGCTTATGAGGAGGAAGGTGGGGGGCTAGCCCTTCAAGTCTCTCACCTTTGCATTTCATCAATGCAAGTCCCAACCCCATCTACTAATTAATCACTACACTACGATTTTGTGCGAGAGATGGGAAATTTGTATAGCAACATTGTAGCATGACACATCTGGAGATATCGATGTAGCAAAGTCATCGAGACACCCACACTTCGCCTACAGAGTCCATTAGGAGCATTTAGCTTGACATCATTCATACCCTCTATAGTCAGTGGTGGGGAAGCTACAAAGGGTGGTTTCGATCATATGCAGAAACATTGGGAAACCTTCTTGAGGCCCTAGAACCTAGTTCCTTTTCTCACATATAAAGGTGGCAGAAAAAATGAGGATAATGAAAGGTTGTTTGTGATGCAGCATGTCGTGAATGCCATGTCTGAAAATGTTGATGCAGCACAAAAAGATAATGTATGGTATGTGGATTCAGGCGCTTCGAACCACATGACGAGTCATGGGGAGTGGTTCAAGGAGATGAAAAACCCGGAAAGACCAGGTTTTGTGGAAATAAGGGATGACACTGCTCATCCAATTGCCCACGTTGGAGATGTGCCATTGTCTATGCAGGATGGCAAAGTGAAGTACCTTGCAGATGTACTTCATGTACCGAACATAACAAAGAATCTGGTTTCAATTGGCCAGATGATTGAGCAGGGTTTGCAGGTTCGGTTTAACCCTAATGGATGTTATCTTGAAGATTTTAAAGACAAGTGCAGGTTGGTTGCAAAAGACAACAGAGTGGGCAGAATGTTTACGTTGAGAATGTAGACATGCCTGAAATGAGTGCTGCGATGTTTGCAAACGGTTCAGGAATTGTTGCAGACACAGACATATGGCATAAAAGAATTGGACATGTGAATGTGCAGAGATTGAAGTCTATGCAGACAAAAGGAATTGTGACAGGGCTGCCAAAATTTAAAGTGGAAGGTATGCATAAAATCTGTGAAGCATGCTAATTTGGGAAGCAAACAAAGCATGTGTTTCCACGTAACAGATATGTGAGCAGAAATGCACTAGATGTTGTGCATTCAGATGTATGGGGTCCTACGAAGACCATATCTATGGGAGGCTGCAGGTATTATGTGACTTTCATTGATGACCACACAAGGAAAGTGTGGGTATATTTCATGAAGGAGAAGAGTGAGGTGTTCACTCACTTTCAGAATTTCAGAGTTTTGGTTGAAAAGCAAACAGGGAAATATGTAAAGTGCCTAAGGTCAGATGGAGGGGGAGAGTACTTCTCCAATGAGTTCTCTGAATATTTGAAGAAGAATGGTATTCGGAGACAGTATACATGCAGATACACTCCGCAGCAAAATGGAGTTGCTAAGCGGAAAAACAGGCACATTGCTGAGATTGCACGAGCATTGATGGAAGAGAAGAATATGCCGCATTGCTATTGGGCTGCTGAGGCTGTTTCTACAGCAGTATACATCATGAACAGGACTCCAACTGCAGCCATACATGATGTAACTCCAGAGGAGAGGTTTACTGGCAGAAAACCAGATTTATCTCATCTGAAAGTCTTTGGATGCATTGCATATGTGCATGTGCCAGATGAGCTGAGAACTAAGTTGGATCCAAAAGCTGAAAAATGTGTGTTTATTGGATACTCCCTTGAGCAAAAGGGATACAGGTGTTATAACCCTACTACACGTGAGTTGAGGGTAAGCAGGGATGTTGTCTTTGATGAGATGAGCAGCTGGTATGACGCTGAAAAAGAAGCTGTTGGGGCTGATGTGAGTGGAAGTGTGCTTGCACAGAATGCAGGTCAGCAATCACAGTCTTTGAGTGGACCAGGAGAGTCCTCATCTAGTGGGTCTTTTGATAGACCATGGAGTGGCAGGCTGCGTCATAATACCAGCCCTGCAAATGTGATTAGTACATCACGTAAAGGAAAAGAGAAAATGGTTGAGCCCCTTGGTATACCTGACATTTCTGCAGGGCATTCTCATGTTGATGGAGAGTCTAGTGGCTCAGATATGAGTCTTGATGAGGAGCTTGGGATCCCAGCTATGAGAACACCTGGTGTAAAGAAGGCTATGGAAGCCATGAATGAAAAGTTGCGAAGATCTGGTAGAGTGAAGAACCCTGTGCAGAGGTTTACTTATGATGGTTATGTGGCACATCACTATGCATATATGGCAAAGGTTGTGCAGGTTGTTGAGCCCACATGCATTGATGAGGCTGTTGGAAATGTGTGTTGGGAGAAAGCTATGGATAAGGAGATGGATGCACTATATGGAAATGAAACTTGGGATTTAGTGCAATTGCCTGAAGGTAAGAAAGCCATTGGATGCAAGTGGGTGTACAAAGTTAAACATAACAGTGATGGAAGCATAAACAGGTACAAGGCTAGGTTGGTAGCCAAAGGATATGCGCAGACATATGGGATTGATTATGAGGAAACTTTCAGCCCAGTTGCCAAGATGGCAACGGTGAGAGTTGTGATAGCAGTGGCTGCGTCAAAGCAATGGTCTTTACATCAGATGGATGTAAAGAATGCATTCTTGCATGGGGATTTGCAAGAAGAGGTGTATATGTTGCAGCCACCTGGTTATGAGGATGCGGGTCACCCCGAGCATGTTTGCAGGTTGAAGAAAGCCTTGTATGGCTTAAAGCAAGCACCAAGAGCATGGTCTGACAAGATTTCTGAATATCTTGTCACTATTGGCTTTCATGTAGCCAATGCAGATTTCTCATTGTATGTGAGACATGGTGATAGAGGGGTTGTGCTTGTTGTCATCTATGTAGATGACTTGATCATTACGAGGGACCATGATGCAGAGATCTTTGATGTAAAGATCTTGCTAAGACAGAAGTTTGAGATGAAGGATCTGGGGGAGCTCAGATATTTCTTGGGCATTGAGGTGATTAGGTCACCACATGGTATTGGATTACTGCAGAGACAGTATGGCTTGGACATGTTGTCCAAGTATGGTATGACAGGCTGTAAGCCTATTTCTGTGCCATTGGATCAGAATGGCAAGTTGAGTGCAGATTCAGGAGAGATCTTGGAGGATCCTACTATGTACAGACGCATAGTAGGAAGTTTGATCTACATGACGATCACCAGACCAGATTTGAGCTATGCTGTTGGGTTGGTGAGTCAGTTTATGCAGGTTCCACGGAAACCGCATTTGGATGCAGTGAGACGCATACTGAGGTATGTGAAGTCTACTTTGCATTGTGGACTATTCTATGAGACTGGGACAGAGATATGTGTACATGGGTACACAGATGCTGATTGGGCTGGTAGTATCTCAGATAGAAGATCTACCAGTGGATTCATGTTTTCTTTGGGGAGTGCTGCTGTGACTTGGAGCAGCAAGAAGCAGCCTACGGTTGCTCTATCGAGTACAGAGGCCGAGTACAGAGGAGCTGCTATGGCAGCATGTGAGGTAGCTTGGTGGTTGAGAAAGCTACTTGCAGATTTGGGTCTATCAGTGGATAGACAAGTTGTCATTTTCTGTGACAACATTAGCAGTATACAGTTGGCCAGGAACCTAGTCTTTCATGCTCGTACGAAGCACATAGAGGTCCACTACCACTTCGTCAGAGAGAAGGTCTTGGCAGGAGATCTTGACCTTGTTTATGTCAGCACAGAGGATCAGGTAGCTGACATCTTCACCAAAGCATTGGGTACAGAGAAGCTCCGCAGATTCAGGGCTTCGCTTGGTGTACATGAGATGGAGTTGATCTCGAGGGGGAGTGTTGAGATATCGAGCTCGTCTAGTGAGGCAGTGGCCACTGATGACCCGCCTAGGGGATAGGCCCCACACTTACACCACTGGCATGGTTGGTGAGATCATGGAAGATATGTGGCCAATGGGATGACAGGCTGTGTGACAGCCATTCTAGAGACTGGCATAGTTATAGCGCCAACTCATTTAGTCGGGTTCACACTATAGAGAACCCGTGTATGTATTGGTTGAGTACCTTTCATATTATATGTACTCTTATCTTGTATATGGTGTGTTGAGTGTTGAGTAGAGAAGAAGAATATTTTCAGCCTCTCACCTTGTGTGTTCTCTATTAGGGTTTTGTGAGTGTGTGTGTGTGTGCTTGCAAGAGCTCAAGCTCTCTTCCCCCCTGCATCTTTTCAGTGGAGCTCCATCATCATGGTTTCCAGGACGAGGTCGAGGTATGAATGCTCCTTATGTGCAATGCTTTAACTGCGGAGATTGGGGGCATTATAGCACTAATTGCGATAAGCCTCCAAGGATGGGTGGTGAAATCTATCCTTTGCCCTCTGGATTAAGTAATAGAGTGAATGATCATAGTGTGGAAATCAAGGATGCAGGTCAACCAGGATTAAGTAGCAGTTCCAAAACTTCTGTGGAAGAAAAAGGTAAAGGAAAACTAGTGAGTCTGCTTGGTTTGGAAGATGATGAGGTGACTGTTTTGCCTTTGGGCAAGCGAGATCGAAATGAAGAAGCTGAACCTAGTGCTAAGAAAGGCAAGCAAACGGAAGAGGTGATCACTCGTCAGAGGAAGAAAACCAGAAAGCCGAGGAAAAAGTACAAGACATATGACTATCCAATGGGGAAAGATCAAGGTGAATACGATCTTGTGGAAGACCTTTCGAAGAGGAAGCCAGATATCACTTTTGCCCAAATGATTGGATTATGTCCCAGATTGAAGAAGGATTGGCGACGCGCTGTGAATCCAAAGAAAAAGATGGGAAAGACCTCTGGTAATGTATTAACTATTTCTGAACTTCCAGATATTTGTCCTTCTGTTGAGGCGTGGCATAATGGTTTAGACCTTGGTGAAGCTTATATTGATGGTGGTGCTCAGATCTGTGTTATCACTCAATCTTGTATGGAGAAACTAAATCTAAAGGTAACTTCCCCTTCAACTTTTCGAATACGGATGGCTAATCATGCAAAGGTAAAATGCTTGGGAATGGTGGCTGATTTGAATGTTGAAGTATTCAGTACTCTATGTAAAGTGGATTGTCATGTCATGCCTGCGGGATTAGGGGCCTATCCTTTGATTTTAGGGAGACCCTGGTTAAGGAAGGTTGGGGCTATTCAGAATTGGAAAGATGGAGTGATTAGTGTACATGCTTCTTCAGGGAAAAAAATGAGTTTTGATATGGTGAGTCGGTCTGAAATCTCTGAAGTTGAAAAGGGAGAGGTAGAAGATGAGTCATCTAGTAGTAGTGAGGAAGATAGTAGTGCAACTTCTCAGAGTGATATAGCTGATGTAGCCTTCGTAGGAGGGGTTGAAGATTTGCATTTGGGTAGTACAACCATCAATGACAATGAGGAAGAGGATAGATTTGAAGAGATAGAAAGATTTTTGCAACCAAAAAACTATGCAGAGTCATCTTTAACTCTAATGGAAGAGTCATTATCTTCTGGTCTATCTCCTGAAGAAAAAGAGGAATACTGCAGAGTGCTGAGAAAATATCCCAACTTATTCATCACTTCTTGTGAGGAAATAAGAGGATTCAAAGGAAAGCCACTTAGAATTGAATTAAAAGAGCATGCAAAGCCAGTATTTCAAAGGATGAGGAGGCTGAATCCCAAACAGATTTCAGTTTTGAAAGAGGAAGTAATAAAGTTACTTAAGGCTGATATTATCTTTCCTGTTGGTCTTTCTGATTGGGCCAGCCCAGTGGTTATTGTGCCAAAGAAAGATGGCAAATGTAGAATTTGTGTGGACTACAAGCCTTTAAATGCAGCAACAAGGGCCAATCATTATCCTCTTCCTCATATTGATGACATTTTGGATCGAATAGCAGGCCATCAGATGTATAGTCTGTGTGATGGATATTCTGGTTACTTCCAGATTGCCATAGCTCTAGAAGATCGAGTAAAGACTACCTTCCTTACACCATGGGGTTGTTTCGGCTACAAAAAAATGCCCTTTGGGCTCAAAAATGCACCGTCTCATTATCAGGAAAACTCCGACCAGGTATTGGCCCCATTCTTGGATAAGTTCTGTAAAGTTTTCATTGATGATATATGTGTCTATAGTGATCGTGTTGTACATAGTCAGAAGCTTGATGAAGTCTTTCAAAAATTGGATGAAAGTGGTGGACAGCTGAACCCAAGAAAGTGTCATCTAGCACAAGGAAGAATTAAGGTTCTTGGACACATTGTGTCTGAGAATGGAATAGAGCCAGATCCAGACAAGATTAAGGCATTGATGATGCTGCCCTCTCCTTCGACCACAAAGCAATTGCATACTTTCTTACAGAAAGTAAAATATTTGTCACGGTTCATTCACATGTTGTCACATGCATTATATCCTCTTCAGCAAGTAGTAAAGTATGATCCTTTAAAATGGACTGATGAAAGTGAAGAAGTGTTTGAGGCAGTAAAAGAAATGTTAGGATAGATTTCTAGTGTGAAAGCTCCTGACTTTTCCAAGCCATTTTATGTGAATCCCTCAGTTGGGGTGGATGCAATAGGAGCTGTATTATTACAGCAAGGTGAAAATTCTCGGTATATGCGACCTGTGTACTATGCTAGCAGAGTCAAAATTGAAGCTGAAAGGAGGTACACAGCAGCTGAATTAATAATGGCCAGTTTACTTTTTGCTTGTAGAATATTCAGATCTTATATACTTCCTCAATCATTTGTTGTCTTGACTAGCTGCACCCTGCTACCTCAGTTGCTGAATAACACTACTCTTTCAAAGTGTATGGTTAAGTGGATAACTGAACTTCAAGAGTATTCTTTTACTTTCCTTGTTGAAAAATCTACTAGAGCTTCACTGGCAGATTTACTTACATATAAAGACGGTCCTATATTGGTGAAGGAGGTTGATGATCATACAGTTCCATTGGAAGAAAAGATGTTGGACAATGCTTTTGTTCTTCATTTTGATGGTTCTTTCAGGAAAAGTCTAAATTTAGCAAAGGGAGGCATGGCATTATATGATCTTGGGGAAGGCTAGTTCAGAAGAAAAGTTTTCTACTCAATGTTAGTAGCAACAATGAAGCTGAATATTCAGCTTTACATGAAGGCTTGAAGGCATGTCTTGAGAAAGGTATAAGAAGATTAGCTATTAAGGGTGATGCTTTGTTGATTGTTAAACAGATACTTGGTGTTTGGAAGACAAAGCATGCTCATCTCAAGCATTGGTTGTTGGCTATTAAAAAAATGTTGAGAAAGTTTGATGCATGGACATTACAACATGTGGAGAGGGGGCAAAATGTTGCAGCTCATGAAGCAGCTCAGGATGAAACTGAAGTGTGTCTGAATGTGGTAAGGATACAAGAACCACTGTTTAGAGGTAGAGAATTTTTGGCTAGGGTTGAGAATTTTTTTGTTGACTGGGAAAGTTTCTGATGATTTTCCCAAACAGAAGAGATATAGATTTGTGAAGTCCTGTGCACCTTATTTTATGATAGATGATGTCTTATACATGAAGGGAACAGATCTGATTCTCAGAAGGATACCCTGGCAAGAGGAAATCATGCATATTTTGGAGACTAACCATGAAGGCATATGTGGTGGCCATTTTGCTTTCAAGATTATGATGAGGAAGATTTTAACTGAAGGTTATATTTGGCCTTCACTCCAAAGAGATATCCGGCATTGGTGTAGGTCATGCCTACAATGTCAACAAATGGGTAAGAGGATTCTTCATCCGGAACTCAGAAATGTCATGATAGCTTATAACATTTTTGAGAAATGGGGGATTGATGCAATTGGTCCTATGCCAATGACTGCAAGGAAATGTTGTTATTTGCTGACTGCTGTTGATTTTCTATCTCGTTGGGCTGAAGCAAGACCGGTGAAGGCAGTCAATGCCAAAACAGTGTGTAAGTTTGTTTATGAAGATATTTGCTGCCGTTTTGGGGTTCCTTTGGAGCTTGTTTCTGATCGTGGGCCTGGTTTTCGAAGTGAGCTAATGGATCTGCTTTGTGAAAAATTGAAAATCAAGCATAGATATTCTTCTCCGCTTTATCCCCAATGTAATGGTATGAACGAATACTTCAATGGGAAATTAACTAGTATAATGGGAAAGATGATCAGAACACATGAAAAAAGTTGGGATCTAGTTGTACCTTGGGCATTATGGGCATACCGAATAGCAAAGAAAGAAGGCATTAAATTCTCTCCTTATCACTTAGTCTATGGAAAGGAAGCACTTCTACCATTAGATGTAGAAATACCTGCCTTGCAATTATTAATGAAAATAGATGAGAACCCAGACTTAACCTATACCAATAGGTTATTGGATATGCAAGAAGCACAACTAGACAGAATGAAAGCAGTGGAGCACTACACACAGGTTCAAGAAAAAAATCAATGGAATGCTAATTAGAAACTCAAAGACAAAGAAATCAATAAAGGAGACTTGGTGATGAGATATGGCAGTAGGCTGGATTTCACATTTAAAACTCGATTTGTGACTAAATGGGAAGGGCCATACTTTGTGATCCAAAAGTTTGCCAATGGATCATACCAGCTGGCGGATTTGGATGGAAGTCTTCATAAAAATAGAGTAAATGGTCTGAGATTAAAAAAGTATTTTGTGAGAATTATGCAGGTAAGTTCATGTGGACCAGCTGTCATGAAGACCAATCAAATAAAAGACCTCATGGATGAGGATATCTCCACCGAAATAACAACTATGTTTGATTATTGACTGCTAGACATTAATGTCTATAGCTTGGGGGATGGGCAAAATGATAGGACAAAAAATGTATAGACTTTTTTTGGTTCATGCTTATAAATAGGGTGTGTGGAAATAAATGAGTGAGAGGGTGTTATGTACATATTTCCTTTATGAGAAGAATGTAAATTTACTTGGGCCAAGCCATTGGTTTTTTTCTTTGAAACCCCAAGGTGATGCATGTATTAAATATGGCTTAGGGAAAAAGAGAGTTTAGGAGGTGTGACTTTTTATTTTTTTTTTAAATACTTTAGCGAATTCTTTTTGGAAGAGTAGTTTAAAATGAAGAGGTGGTTAAGAAAATGACTCGTAATGGACACACGAAGAAAAAAACAAAAATAGAAGATGAGTTCTGGTGGCACCATGACTGGCAACGTGTCAATTCTGGATGTTTACGACTCTGTTCTTGGAGCACATGCATTTGCTAAATCTTGCATGGAGTCTGCAGGCGCTATAAAACACTGGAACGCAGGTCTAAACGGAGGGGAGAGGAAACAAAAAAAGAAGAGCATTACGATTTTTTTTACTAAGGAAGAATCATGACGCTGAATGATGGGTTTGCCCGTGAGACTGAAGACGCCACTGTAGACCTGTGAGACGGGAGCAAAAAAGTGAAGAAGACGCCAGCTCATTTAGAGAAGCAGTTTGCTGGTTTGAAGTGATGATCGTGATGCTACTTTTGGCCGTGAGTCTGATGAACGGCGGCCTGCTCCAACTGAATTAATCGCCATGCAACTTGCGGATGATCGTGAAGCTCTGAATGAACGGTGGCCTACTGATGATCGTGAAGCTCTGTATGAACGGTGGCCTGCTGATGATCGTGAAGCTCTGTATGAACGTTGGCCAGCTCGTACATGATCTTGTGACGCTGCCCAATACAAGTTTTTTTACTACTCGTGAAGGTCGTGGTGAAGCGGCTCACTGCTGGACTTGCGGATGGTCGTGATGCTGCCTCCTTAAAGCTGAAGAAGTTTGATGTGCTGAAGCGGCTAGTTGTTGTGGTATGCTGAACAAGTTCAGAGGACGTGGGTGCAGTCTCTTCTGGTGGACGATTTGCTGAGCAGATGTTTTCATCTTGACGTACTGCCAACTGAGAAAGAATGGTGATGTGCCTTGATCGTTTAGTTTCTGGTCATTAAATTCTGAGATCTCTGCTTTGAACGATTTAAGCAATTGATGAAGACACATGTTATTTTTGTTGATGATCAGTCTGGGCCATTAATGCTATGTGAAGAAAAGTCTTGTTGCTATTTATTTTCTTGATCAGAAAATCAGAGATTTCCAGAACTATCTTTTGTCTTTCCATTGAGGCGGAATCCATTGCCTGGTGGGTCAATTTTTCTCTGAGTTATTCTACTCAGAGTGAAGCATGATTCTATCTATTGAGCTCGACAGTGGTATTGAAGAAATCCTTTTTTGTGGTTTTCAAATTGAAGTCATATTCTCTGCAATGCATGGGGATTACTGGTCTTTACTTTTGCAAGTGGATGAGGAAGAATGGGACAATGTTCGTTTACCTGCTGAAGAGGACCTCCCTGAATACATTTATCATCTTGAGTTTTGTACAAAAGTTGATGTAATTTGATGGAAAATATATCTTATTTGTCACCTGAAAGTAATCTCCGTCTAAAGTCTTTGTAAAGGAGTTTTTGTGGGAATATATGTTTTCTTCTTCTTCGGGTTATTTCAGCTTAGTGTGAGGGAAGAGAGTTGGGAGGTAGTTACAGGAAAATGAGGCGCCAGTGAAACTGGTCTTGTTTGCTTAGGAAGTAGATCATAGTCTTTGCCGTTGGTCTCATCAGCGTCCTCTCCCACTGAACCCCGGATGGCCACGTCCTTGGCCATCCGGTCTACCGTCGGTCACACAGGCGTTACAGCCTATGTGACATTACCCCCCCTTAAGAAGAGTTTTCGTCCTCGAAAACAAACTGGGGAAACCTGTTGGAAATTGCACTACGGCGTTCCCAGGTAGCTACCTCCTCATCCCTATCTATCCTTTTAACAAGTACCTCCTGGTACACTTTATGTCGGGTTTGTCTGTCACGATACCCTAGAATCTTTTCAGGTTCATGTGGTATCTTTGGTGGCTCTATTAAGTCCACCAAAATCTCTGGAGAAACTGCGTTCTCTAACCCGTGAACTGATTTCTTCAGTTTATTGACATGGAAGACAGGATGGACTTGAGAACTCTCCGGTAACTCAAGTTTATATGCTACGTCCCCAATCTTCTTAAGGATTTTAAAAGGACCACAATATCTCGGAGAAAGTTTATCACACTTTCTCGTTTTCATGGTTTCTGACTGCGCAGGAACCTTGAGGAATACAAAGTCACCTTCTGCAAAGGTCACCTTTCTACGTCCTTTATCCGCATAAGTTTTAGCGCGATCCTGAGTGCTATGAATGCTCTCACGTGCGGCTCTGAGCATATCATTCATATCTTCAAGGAAATCCTTGACAGATTGAATCTTCTCCTTTTCTAGGCCTACAGCCATCGGAGATCTCGGCTGGAATCCATACATTAACATGAATGGTGTAAATCCAGTCGCTGAGTGTTTGGAGCTGTTATAGGCAAACTCCAATAAGGGCAAGTACTCTTCCCAATTAGATTGCTTCTTACTAACATAAGAACGCAACATATCCTCTAGAATTTGGTTAACTCTTTCAGTTTGACCATCAGACTCCGGATGATCTGCCGTACTCATACTCAGAGTAGTATCCAACTTTTTGAAGCTTCCCTCCAAAAATGACTGTTGAACTTTCTATCTCTATCCGACACTATATCTGCGGGCAGGCCATATAGCTTGTAGAGATGTTCAATAAAGACTTCCCTCCAAAAATGACTGTTGAACTTTCTATCTCTATCCGACACTATATCTGCGGGCAGGCCATATAGCTTGTAGAGATGTTCAATAAAGAGTTTTGCCAACTCTGGCGTTTTTATAGTTTTCTTCGTGGTAATAAACTTTGCCATTTTAGTTAACCTGTCCACTACCACCCACACCGAGTCATTCCCTCGTGGGTAAACCGGTAATGAAATCCATGGAAATGCTTTCCCATTTCCCTTGAGGAATCTCCAGCGGATGGAGTAGTCCTCCAACCTTAAGACGTTCATGTTTATTGACCTGGCACTTATTGCATTTCAGAACATTAGTCTGGACGTCCTTAAACAAACTAGGCCAATAAAACTGTCTTTTTACTAGTGCATAGGTCTTCTGAATCCCAGGATGACCTGCACTTGGACTATCATGACTTTCTTTAAGAATTTGGGCCCGAAAGTCACCAATAGTTGGTACACATACTCTACCCTTGTAGAGTAAGTACCCGTCGTCAATGGAGTAATTAGCATATTTCTCCCCCCGACGAAGTTTATCACTCCCCTTTGAAGCCGTGGCAGTCAAAGGTGATGAAGGGCCTATGTCAGAACTCTCCGGCTCCAAACTATACCCAGAAGACACGGTTAGTCTCTCCGGACTAACTCTCGCTTCCCTTCCCATTGCACCTTCGGCCAGTCTCTCCGAACTAGCAATACCTGCCAACGAGAGAGGTGGTCGCGTCTGTGAAGAAGTGCGTACGCGTACAGCATGCCAAACCTCTATAAAAGATGGATCGTGCTCACATAAACCACGTAGGAACTCCAAGAAATCATTCTTGAAGACTGTGAAACTAAGTTCATTAATCTGTGGCATGCGACTAAGTGCATCTGCCACCACGTTATACTTACCTTTCTGGTAATGTATCTGAAGGTCAAACTCCTGTAGAATCTCCGCCCACCGAGCTTTTCTACCCTTCAGTTCATTTTGACTTGAAAGCCATTTCAGACTTTCATGGTCCGTCCGGACCTCAAAAGTAGCACCATATAAATAGTGTCTCCACTTTTTCAGTGCATGAACTATCGCTAGTAACTCTCGCTCATAAGCCGAGTAGTTACGCTACGCACGATCTAACTTTTTACTCTCAAATGCAATTGGGCATCCCCTTTGCATAAGTACGGCCCCAATGGCCTCATTACTAACGTCTATTTCCAAAACAAACGGCTCATTCGGATCGACAATAGTCAAAATAGGTGCAGTTGCTACGGTCACCTTGAGCTTATCAAAGCTCTTCTGTTGGGCTTCCCCCCAACTAATGTTTTTAGTCTTTGACCGTAAAACTGGTCAGTCAACGGGACTGCGATCTTCACGTAGTCCTTCACATATTATCGGTAGAACCCTGACATGCCAAGAAAAATCTGCAGTTCCTCGAGATTCTTTGGTGCTGGCCATTTAAGAATAGCCTCTACTTTTTCTGGCTCCATCCGCGTACCATCGGCGGATATAATATGGCCAAGGTAGTGAATTTCTGTTTCAAAAAATTCACATTTTCTCTTCTTTGCAAATAGTTTGTGCTTTTGCAACAACTCGAACACTAGACGCAAATGCTCTATGTGTTCTTTCTGTGTCTTACTGTACACAAGAATATCATCTAGGAAAACTACTACAAATTTTCCCAAATATGGATGTAAAATGCTGTCCATCAGCATCATAAACGTCGCTGGAGCATTGGTTAGCCCAAATGGCATAACCAAAAACTCAAAATGCCCGAAACGGGTCCTAAATGTTGTCTTCGCAATATCTTCTGGTTTTATTCTAACCTGATGTACCCAGATCTCATGTCTATTTTTGTAAAGTATCTCGATCCATAGAGTTGATCAAACAACTCATCCATGCGTGGCATTAGATACTTGTTCTTAATCGTTATCTGATTAAGAGCCCTATAGTCTATGCACATCCGCATAGATCCGTCTTTCTTCTTTACCAGAAGAATAGGCGATGCCCATGGACTTGAACTAGGCCGAATGAAGCCTTTGTTCAAATATTCTGTCAATTGTTTTTCCACCTCCTGTGCCTCAGAGTGGCTTAATCTATAAGCAGGTTTGCTTATAGGTTTTGATCCTGGCATAACTTCGATGCCATGGTCCACTTCTCTAGATGGTGGTAAACCATCTGGTAAATCATCAAGAAAAACATCCTGAAATTCCTCCAAAAAATTCATTAAAGTATCTACGTACTTTTTCTTTAATGTCTCATTTACCTTGGATTTTTTCTTGTTTGAATCACATGCATGCCGAACAGGGTTTTCAAACAGTGGGTCTCATCCAAGGTTATTTTGTTTTCCTTGTTTGTCTACGCAAACATCATTTATCGTTTCATCTATGGAAACAGAATTCAAAAGAGGGTAACAAGCATATACCTCTACTATCTGGTCTCTGCGGACCGCTGTACACAGCTCCATGGAGGAAATAAGTGGTGTGGCAGGGACAGTATGGTCGCCCTACAGGGTAATGACTCTACCTCCGTGCTCAAAACATAGCGTATTATGTAAGTAATTCTGAGCTAGACTAGGGCCCAAGCCATACAGCCACTCCCTGCCTAGATATATGTCTGCTCTGGCTAAGTGCATGACCTAAAAGTCAAGCGGAGCCTCGTAGTCCTGCATAGATAATGGGACCCCCAATACTATGGTATTCCATACCGTTTTATCATATCCGTTGGCTAGGCTAACAGTATACTCATGATCACTCCGGGTCTCAGTCAATCCTAACTTCTTGACAAACGAGTAGTTCAAGAAGATGTGGCTAGCTTCATCATCAATAAAAACTGTGACTCTACGGCCACCTATGGTGCCATACATGCACACCACGTCATGCGGACCTACAGTAGGCTGCCACATCGCTGGTGTCACTGAACAAGCGTGATGCTCATCACAATGACACGCTGTCACCTCTCTGAACTCTGCGGAACTGAGAGGGAGTCTCTGCACTGTATGCAACTGCCTAGAAGATTTACCATCTTTTTTGGGCTCGTTGCCACTCGTGCTGGCTTTAGGCTTTGGACACTCAGCTTTCGTGTGCCCTACTTCATTGCAATTAAAGCAGCGATTTTCCTTTCGCGCTTTAATATACTGCTCTTTCTTTTGGATTTTGCTGTCTCTTTTTTTCTTGGATGGTCGTGGTTTTTTAGACCAATGACCACCTTGTCCTTCCTGGTCCGTCCTATCCCCTTGTTTATCAAAGCGGAACCCTTTTCTTTTGAGGCCTGACCTCCTCTTTTCACTACCCTCAGCCCTGCTAGAACCACCACGCGCACTACGGCGCTTGATGTCATCAAATATTTGCGCATACTTAATTGCCTCTGCCAGGTCTTTAGGCTGTAAGGGCTCTATGTACTCAAGGTAATCATCTTTGAGGCCTCTTTTAAAGCCTCGCAATGTCTGGAATGCATCGATTCCCTTTAGCTTGAGTACTATCTCCCTATAGTCTGAGATGTACTGAGTTAGGGATTTGTTCTCCATCGAGCACTTATCCCATAACTCCCAGCTTCTCTCTGCCTCATTAACAGGCAAAAATTCTTTTCGAAACATCGTTTCAAATTCCGTCCAAGTGGCAGGGCGAGTTGTCAAACTCATCCACCACTTGTACGCTTTGCCGGTTAATGAGAGGCTAGTCTCTACGGGCTGTATACGGCTAGGCTACTGTGGCAGCGCGTGCAAATCTGACCACTTCGCTAGAAACATATTGACTGAGTCCTTGTTTCTCTCCTTCTCCTCGCCACCAAAACTAGGCGGCTTTAAGTCTTTTAATAACGACGAAGCTGTCGCTTACTACGGACGGCCCTGCAGCAGGCGCATCGGCCTGTACTCCTGCAACCACTGGCGAGGCTACGCTCACCCGTGCTGCTGCAGGAGCTCGGCTACCACGAGGAGTCGAAGTACTAGCTGAGGCGGCTGTCAGTGCATCTAACCGTGTGGAGATGCTCTGTAGCATTGTGACTAAATCAACCTGGACTTTACCCATATTATTCAGTTTGGCATTAAGATATTTAAACAGTCCACTAGAGAGCTCCATCTCTGTCAGGACGTCGGCAGGGTCCAAAAGGTCATAATCGTCGTCGTCGTACTCCAAGAGGTCCTCCTCGGTCCCCTCGGTGACGTCGGTGTTCATGTCCTCTGGTTCATCGGCTAGAAAGGGGTCATCTGCTAATGCGACCGCTGCGGGCTCGCTGGGTCCTAAGGAGGGGTCAATAGACGAGGAGGGTGCTGGCGGATCACGCGTGATCGACGAGCGCACTCCGAACCGAACAACGGTCGAGTGTGTACGGCTTGACAATTCGATCGGGGTCAAACCCGCGATCGAGGACAAGAGACCGAAAAAACCTAGAGAAGTAGAAGGCGGTGGGGACACACTACACCTAGCAGACATCTTTAATTCTTGCAAAAAACAATGCGAGAACTCGGAAATTACAAAAAAAAACACTAATAAAATGAGCAGTGGTGGAGAGAGAATAGTCACCCCCCTTTATGGTCGCCTGTCGATTTGTGTTGAGCTGCGAGCCTTCAGACAGCGCCGTTTCTCCGGGATGCTCCGATCCGAGAGAAAAAAATGCCTGCAACTCATAAGAAAAATAAATTTTCTCGGGAAGTTGTGCCTGGAACACTCGGATTATCCCTTGCCGAGATTATCCCTCCTCCCCAGCTGAGAGAGGATTCGTTTGAATTTAGTTTCATTTTTAATAAATTAAAAATGAATAATTGAAATATATATAAAAAAATGATTTTGTTTTTCTTCTTCTTCTTCTTCTTTTCTCCTCTGGTGGCCGCTGATGGCTGGCTGACCCCCTGGCCTGGCTGGCGTTGTGGCTGCGCGGGCCGCCGGCTTCTCTGGTGGCCGTCGCGCCTGGCCTGGCTGGCCACCGCTGGCATGGCCGCCCACTAGGCTAGCCGCCTAAGGGCTGGGCTGGCCGCCGTGGGGCTGGTCTTCACCCCCCCCACACAGTAGAGACGGGGCGTCAATGGGTCAGCAAGTCGCCCCCCCCACTCAACGTCGCATTGCTCCATGGTCTTCACCCCCCCACGCAGAGTTCATTTAGCGTTTCAGCTATGGGTCTTGGGCTGGTTTTCGCCCCCCCATCCCCACACACGGTAGTGTGTTCAACATGCTTTCGTGGGGCTGGTCTACGCCCCCCCCCTTCCACACAGTGGGCGACCTTATCGAGATTATCTTTGCGCAGACAATTTCAATTTCGAAAGGAAAAAAAACGAAATAGCTTACCTGCGTTTCGCTTGTTGTGTGTGACGGGGAGAGAGAGAGAGAGAGAGAGAGAGTTCTTCCCTTCAAAAATCTCTTGGCCGCCTCCCTCCACACACTCCATTGTGGAGATAAGGGTGAGAAGATGAATGGTTGAAAACCATCGAGTGGGCTCCGGTCGCCTCCCTCCACACACTCCATTGTGGAGATAAGGGTGAGAAGATGAATGGTTGAAAACCATCGAGTGGGCTCCGGTCCCCCGATCACGCGCGGACCCTGACGACTCCATCGAACCACGCTTTAATACCAGTGTTAAATATCCGTATAGGCGTTACCACAGGAGGGGACGGCCTCTGGCTCACCACCCAGCCATAGAGGAAGAATGAGGATTGCCCCTCATCCCCCAGGCTATATAGTGTGTGGCTTGCCGTCCACACTAGCCTGGCCGCCCATGACTCCGCATGGGCGTCCTCTCCCACCCCACTGAACCCCGGATGGCCACGTCCTTGGCCATCCGGTCTGCCGTCGATCATCACAGGCGTTACAGCCTATGTGACAGCCAGCCATGACTCTCTACCAAATGCAAAATCTTTTAACACACTGTAAGTACTTAATATTCACTGAATGCAACCTTGGATGGCTGCCAATTGACTGAATCACCTGTAAAGCGTATGAAAATTATCACAAAGTAGAGAATAGAGTGTGACTGAATCACCTGTAAAGCGTATGAAAATTATCACAAAGTAGAGAATAGAGTGTTACTGGGCGAAAGTATGATGGTAGATGTTGTTGAAGACACTGTAGATGTTGCTGCACACCAAATCTTTGCCACTACACAGTAGCCCAAACACCCAAAATCGAGCAGAACCAATCCAAAATGATGCCAGAACGTTTGCAGAAACCTTATGATGCCCAAAACACGCCGAAACGCACCCGAAACGCGCCCGAATCGCACTGCGGACCCTGAAAATAATGTATACTTTGTATACAGTATACACCTTCTTCTCCTAAGAGCGTATCTCAATCAGAGACAGAAAAATAGGGTCATGAGGAGGGAGAGAGACTACTAGATCAAGTGTTAAGGAAGCTAGCTCTGATACCAATTGTTGGAATTAGGATTAGGGTTGCAACAATGCACACACACAAGATAGAGAAGCTTGAAAGCACACAAACTCACTAGATTAGAATGAACAAATGTGTGCCAGATACAAAAGATAAGTACATACCCCAAAATGAGTAGATAAGAGGGTGTACATACGCACGGGGGAAAAAACCTCCTAGTGAGGGAAAAAGTGCCCCAGCGGTCCTAAGTGTGTTCACACACATCACTACCATATAATGCTACACTCAAAGGGGGGAGGTGGTCCATCTTAAGGCCTTCCCTACTATCAAACTAGTTAACCAGCCATGAATACTAAGACACACTTTTCCCCTCTTAGGTAAGCTCTCTCACATAAGCTACATGGAAGACTCAAGAGCCACATGTGGGAGATGATATGCAGCCATTGTATATATATGTTGTAAGTGATGGTGGTCTAAAAGAGTACATCTATGATGGGGGGATGCTCCAAAGTTAGCTAAGATGATCTCATACATATTGATGCCTCAATTTACCGAATTATATGTGAGGAGAACATCATCACTTACAGTCTCTCTATACTTTTCCAATCATTCACACTAACTTCTGGACCTAAAAAGCGGCACCCTACAACATCGCTATAGGGTATACCACAAAGTGTCACAAACAACCAACACTTGTTGCTCTTAGAATTGACCTTGGAAACATTATCTCTCCAAACATGCTAGGGATGTTTAGGGCCTCTTGCAAGGCATGCGTGGGTAGTTGATACCATGGAGAAGGTCAAGCATGTGAAGGTACCTAAGATGAGACACATCCACCTAGAGAATTGACTAGCCTGCACTCCATAGAAGGTTAGACCATGACCTTGATTTTACCAAGATTAATAACCATGTGGTCTCTCTCATTAAAAAATCCATGCAATGCATCTAGATGTCTCTGTAGCATAATTAAAAATCAAGACTATGTTATCTACATATAGTAAGATGAGCACCATTGATTGTATGGGCTAACCATGAGCCTTTCCCTCAAAAACTATCCACAAATTATGTGATCTCCATATATATTCCAAAACATTGTAGGATAGACAATGGGCAACCATGCTTGACCCTAATTGTTTTGTGGATTTCTCATGAGAGCTGTCCTAGCACACCCAAATTCTATAAATCACGGTCTTTTATAAAGCCCTCTCATGAGAGACCTTTGGGCACCTGGACTCCTAATACTACCCAGACTCTACCAATCACGGTCTCTTATAAAGCCCTCTCATGAGAGATTTGGGCACCCAGACTACCAATCATGATCTCGTATAAAGCAATCACTCCCCATACTACATTTGATGGAAACCAAAGTTCTTATGCATTTTAGAAGTTAGAGTCAAAGGGGCCTTACAAAAGTCCACAAAATAGTAATGTGCATGCTGCGTCCATGCCCTCATCTCCTCAATGGTGGCTTGAAGAGTTAAGATGTGATCTAGAGTAAAGTACTTTCTCCCTAAGCATGTGTGCTTATGGCTCTCTATTCATGTGTCTCAATCTAAATATTGATCTCAACCTTCAAAACTACCCAATAGATCTTGCCCACCATCATATGGCCCTATCATAATGGTCTTATAGTTTTCGAGATCGGTGGAGTCTCTAGCTTTAAGATGATAGATATTATGTGTTGTCCCCACCAAGAAGGGGGGAAGCCTTCACATAAGTCCCTATTAAAAAGTTATGTAAGAAGGGGGCTAGATTTTGTGACCATGTGTGAAGTGTTCCCCCAACCAGTATGCAACTTTAACAAAGCCCTAGTGACATAAGTAGTGTTTAAAAGATGGGCTAAAGTGGTGTGTAGTGTATGTGGGCTGATTTGGCACATCATAGAGATGTCAAGAATAAGCTTACCACTTTAGCGGGATCGACAATGATGGGTGGATTGTTTCATTTGAAAAAGTGCCACCCATCGGAGCTATCCACACTCAAGAAGAGTTGGTATAACTTTGCCTCATGTTATGTAGGCCTCCAATGTACTTGTGGCACTAAAAATCCCAAAGAAAGATATGGCTAGAAATACCCGAGTCTCCTCTTACAATGATAGTAACACAATGATAGTACCATTCTCCTCCATAAGCAAGTTGGAGACTACTTCCTGGGAAGAGAGCAATGGGTGGCATTTTAGGGATCACGCTCTCTCACTAGTGATGCCACCTATGCATGAGGCATACAATCCCACAATGGCAGGTGGGAAGTAGTCTTGTATCCCTTATTAGACCTTGGAAAGTGTAGATATAGTACTCTCTAGAATGGGTGAATGAAATCTAAAGAAGTATATAATGGATGTCAAAGAGGCATGTCTCTCTCTAACTCCCTAGGTGTTGTCTAAGCATGGTCTCTTGATGTTTGCAAAGCTCTAGTAGGTACAAATCCAAGAATCTCATCTTCATAGTGTATAAACCATGAGAGAGGGTCAAATACATCTCAGAAGAGACAATTCAAAATATCCCCGAATCTCATAGTAGTAAGATGGGCATTTGAACATGTAATGCTTCTCCCTTTCGACCTCTTCTATCATGCATACCCTGCATATCTACCATGCCTTATGAGGAGTGCAATCTAATTTATTGGAATCAATTTACAAGTAATGGGATGATACTTATAGTTGGCCAAATGTAATGATACTCGTACCTTTCCAATGGCGATATGTAATGGGATGATACTTATAGTTGGCCAAATGTAATGATACTCTTACCTTTCCAATGGCGATATGCACACATGTGGCATGTACTTGAAAATAGCTGGGGCTCACAACAAATCCATCCTCTGTAGAACTAGGGTTTCATAGTGAGCTCTAGTGAAGACAACCATGTGCCGCTTGTGTGCTGCTATGTGATTAGGGCGGATAAGGCAGTTAATATTCTATAAAAAGGAGAGTCTGAGATTAAGATGGCTATGCGAGATTTAGATGGCTATGCGAGATAGTCAACCATTTATCACAGATGACAAAGCAATGCCTCCATAGAGAAGTCAGACTTAATCAAGGGTGCTAACTATTATTAGAGATACAATATATAAAACCCAAAGGGCATGCACTGAACCTAACCAACAATATATATATATATATATATATATATATATATATATATATATATATATATATATATATATATGGACTACTCACTGTCACGCTTGTCTCAGAAGCCAACCTCATATACAATTAATACATCATTTAATCATTAATTCAAGAGAATACATAGCACATGTACCCATTCAAGAGACATCATAATACAAGGTTTAAAGCATGGGACATAATTTCAAAAACAACCACATGACAAGTCCCCACAAGTAGCCGATATTAAAGGTCCATTGCCTAACATGCATTAGGGCTGACATTCGCAAAAATCAGAGGAGCAAAATCAAAAGTTTTTTTCCAGAATATATATACGTGGCATGCAAATAATAGGATACGCATGCCAGCGTATTAATACCCCAAGAAAAACCTTTTAGATGGGATTCATAAAATCATTATCCCATAAGCACCCGAGCTTCATGAGCAAAATACGTATATATTAGAAATCGAAGGGTTCCATTAATCACAGGTGTTAAGATCCCTTTGCATGACATGCCAATGCGTTACTGATGCAATATTCAAAGAAATACGACCGAAACCAGAGTCTATATGGGGCATGCAACAACAAGATGTGTATGCCCTAACATCAAAGAGAAAATTTAAAAAATATCATCAGGTACCGTTAATCATTGATTTTAATAATCCTTTGCATGTCATACATATGCTAGGGCAAACAGTAGCAATATTCAAAGACATAAGAACATAACCAAAATATATATGGGTCATGCGGCAACAAGATGCATATGTCCAAAAATCACAAAGCCTTCGTTCTTGTAATCAGCAAAAAGGGATTCAAGTAATCATTATCCCATGCGATAAGACTGCCATCATTGATAGCATAGAAAATACATCAAACCCTTACAGAATAGTAAGTACTTAGAGGATGAGCTCCCAAAACCGAAGCAAGAACGATGGACATGGCTGGAGGAAAACCAATAATGCACAATACAAGCTAAGTGAGTTTGTGTAACTCACCCCATATGGTGTCCATTTTATAGTCAAGGCCAAGCAGAGGGTGCCAACTACTACCGCCATGAGCTTTCATGAAGAATCGGCATGTTCAGAGCAATTATGCACATAGCCAGAGTAGCCAATGTAATAGCCAAAGGTGTGCAACCCTCATTATGGTAATAAAGCCAAAGTTATTGTAGCCAAGTTAAAAGCCCTTGATAATGGTTATATTAAAAAATTTCTTGAGTCAATTATGTTAACACGGCAAAATTTGTGTGTGTGTGTGTGTGTGTGTGTGTGTGTGTGTGTGTGAGAGAGAGAGAGAGAGAGAGAGAGAGAGAGAGAGAGAGAGAGAGAGAGAGAGAGAGAGAGAGAGAGAGAGAGAGAGAGAGAGAGACTCTCGTGGTTTTGCAGAGCGTTGATTATGGCCATGAAAATAGCCGAAGCAACTCTAATCAAAATAAATCAATGCTATTTTTGGTTTATTGTGCTATACTTACTTTTCACAAAGCATACCAAAAAAGAGATGTATATTCTCACCAATCATAAAATTCCTTGTGGTTTAATGTGGTTGCTTCTTATCCAAAATTGGTACATGTGTAATCATAATGTCATATAATTATTTGTTTGTCATTGAGCACATTTATGTATGCTCATGATTTTATTATATTGTGGTACTGCCTATGTATGCTCATGATTTAATTACATTGTGTTTGTCAAGCCAATGGGCTCTAGCTTTAGTGCTACTGCTTTGGTTTGTAGACACATAGGTCTAAGATTAAAACCTTAGCATCCACGTATAATTGATCTCTCAAAGAAAAACACGCATTTATGTTATTTTGAGTGATGTGGTTCTGTTGAATTTAGACCATGGTATTTAAGTGCTAAAAGTATTCTTGCACCATTTAAATGTTTGTGCACACATAGGTCTCAAAGCAAGACAACCCTGAAATCCATGCCAAAATCCTTCCAAATTGGTCCTTCACACATAGAACATCTGTCTATTGTCATCCCTTTGGTTACTAACTTATTTCTTAACTATCACTTCCCAAAGGAATACCATTTTATGCATTGGTGGATTAGAGTCCTAGAGAGCCATTCATCTTATTTACCATCCTTTGTAACTCAAATGAACTCTCCAACATAACTTGATAACATAACTACCTATATAATATAGTAATGATACAAGAGGCTAGTGGGCCCCCATCACATCCTAGACCCAATCCTTGATCCAATTATCATCATTGAAGTAGGTGTGTTGATAGGCAAAACCTAGACCTCCTTCTTGAGAGAAATCTCTTAAGTACCTTCTTATTAAATCTAATAACCTAAAACATGACGACCATATGATCACATACCTTCATCCTAACCATATAATAAGTAATATTAAGAGAGGCTAGTGGGCCCCCACCAACCTAGACCCAATCCTTGATCTAGTCATCAGTATTAAAGTTTGTGTTGATAGGCAAAACCTAGATATGCTTGAGAGAAACCTTAATAAGTACATTACTTAAGTATTTCCTATTTGAAATCCCCTGAACCTTATTTATATGCAAACCTTTTACATATAAATACCAAGTATATGCAAGATTTAGACTTTAATGATTATGAGGATATAGAAATGAAGGAGATGAAACAAAAAATATATAGTATAGAAAACAAACTTGAGAAAATGATGGGTCTTCTTAGCTCCTTGATGGGAGGGGAAGAATTGGGAGTAAAAGATATATCTAAAAGTAACATTAGTGAGGGAAGGGAAAAAACTATAGAAAAAGGATTGAATGAAACCATAATTGAAGAGGGTCCCAAAGCTAAAGACTAGGGTATGGTATTCAATCAAAGATTTAAAGGCACCTACTAGGAGAGAAATAAAGATGTGGTCCATATTTTTCTACAAAAATAGCAAGGTTTGCATCTTTTTAGAAATATACCTGATCATAACCGCCCCATTGAAGCTAGCCTATCCTAACAAGCCAAAGCTTATAAGTGGTGGATGGGTTTAGCGGAAGCTAGGCAAGTACCTGATTCTTGGAATTCATTCAAGGAATTATTCTTAAAGGAATATCTCCCTGAAAATGAAGAAGACCAAAATTGGGAGGAGTGGGATGATTGTTCTATGAAACAAAAAAAAAAATTAAATCTCACTCAATATATAGCTTGGTATAGAGAAATTATCTTAAAGCTTAAAGGAATAGACAACTTTCAAAAAGTAAGAGGCTTCATTAAAAGCGTGAAAAGGGAGTACAAGAAGGAAGTTCGCTCCAAAGAGCTAAAAAACTTAGATGATGCTATAAGATTTGTAAAAAAATTTGACGATACCATGGGTAATGGTAATCATAAAGCAAAAGATAATTTTCTTTATATAAACTTCATGGAGAAAATTTTGGCTCTAAAAAAAAGAAAGGGTTTTTTCTTTAAAAAGGAAGAACCTTCAAAAAAGCAAAAATCCAATCCTAGAAAGTTTTTTTTAAAAAGAAGAACCTTCAAAAAAGCAAAAATCCAATCCTAGAAAGTTTTTTTTAAAAAGTAAGATTTTGGGAGAGCGGTTAAAGAAAAACTTTATTTCTCTGGTCTTGAGCCGAGACATGATAAAAAGCATTGTCCTAAGTCCCAAGGTCAAGAACTTAGTGGGAATGGTAATGATAAACCTAAAGGAAAATCAGTGCACACTATTCAAGTGTTGACACTTAAGGATTCTCCTAAATATAAATCGGTCGAGGTTTGTCATTTTGATGAAAAGCATTGGTTGTATGGTGGAAAAATCTATGTGGAAACTACCATTTGGACCACATGATTTGCTTCGAGTACATAGAAATATTAAAGATAAAAAGTTAGAATCCTCATAGATGATATGGGCACACAAACTTTTTAAATTACAACTTGGTTAAGAAACTTAAGTTGCCTCAAATCCCAAGTTCTCATAAGTATATAGTATCATTAGCCAATGGCTATGATAAATATGAGTGGGATACTATGGTAAACCAAGTTGGGATAAAGATTCAAGAGTATGAAGCACTTTTAGATTTTCAAGTGATGTGTCTGTCGACCGCATATATAATTCTTCGGAAAGAATGGTTATTTTCACTAGGGGGAAACACTTTCAAGAAGCTATTCGCATAATACACTAACATTTGAGCATAAAGGAAAATTTATTACATTGCAAGGAGAGCACAATGTACCGTCTTCTCCTTTGATATGTAATATTGAGCTCCAAAATCTTTATCAAGATAATGAAATAGAACAAATATTTTTGTGTTATGCAATGCCTCAATTTAAAAACCATTGTGAATCTCGGAAAAAGAAAAAAACCATTGTGAAAAGTTTGATTCAAGTATTTTTTGTGAAGTAGTTAATTCTTCTTTGAACAACTTATTAGAAGAATTTAAAGATGTTTTTCTAGAAACATTGCCAAAAGTTTTACCTCCGGACAGAGGGATAAATCATCCCATAGAAGTTTTCAGGGATTCAAAGTCAATTAGTAAGCCACCGTATAGAGTAAGTTTAACTGAAATACAAGAAGTTGAAAAACAATTGGCTGAATATTTAGAACAAGGTTTTATTAGGCCAAGTAAGTCTCCTTGTGCTTCACCAATATTATTGGTGAAGAAAAAAGATGGATCTATGCGCTTGTGCATAGATTATCGTAGATTGAATGCAATTTTTAAAAAAAATCCTATTCCCAAGATAGATGAGTTGTTTGATCAACGTAAAGGTGCTAAATATTTTAGTAAGATAGATTTAAGGTCTGGATATCATCAAGTAAGAATTAGAATCGAGGATGTGCCAAAAATAGCATTTGGGACATCTTTTGGGCATTATGAGTTTTTAGTTATGCCTTTTGGTCTAACTAATGTTTCTGCTACTTTTATGACTATGATGAACACTATACTTCATCCTTATTTAGGGAAATTTGTGGTGGTTTTTATATCACCACTTCATCCTTATTTAGGAAAATTTATGGTGGTTTTTATTGGTGATATACTAGTCTTTAGTCAAAATAAACAAGAAAAGATTGAGCACCTTAGAAAGTATTTCAATCATTGAGAAAAAATAAATTATTTGCTAAAAAATCTAAATTTGATTTTTTCAAAGAAGAAGTCCAATATCTTGAACACATAATGTCTGAGGAAGGGAGTTGTATGGATCTTGATAAAGTTGAAGCTATATTGAGATGGAAGGCCCCATCTAATATAGATGAGTTACAAACCTTTTTAAGACTTGGAGGGTTCTATTAAAAGTTTATAAGGAATTATGCTAAGATAGTTGTTCCAATGACGAATCAGCTTAAAGGAAAAGGAAAACAATTTAGTTGAACTCATGATCAACAAAGTAGTTTTGAAAAATTGAAAGTAGCAATAGCTACTACTCCTATTTTGCAAATAGTGGATCCAAATGAACCATTTATATTGAAAAAGGATGCTAGTAATTTTGATGTAGGAGTAGTATTATTACAGAAGGGAAGGCAAGTTACATCTGAAAGTAAAAAGTTGGACAAAGCTCAAAGTAACCATTCAACTTATGAAAAAGAACTATTTGCAATTGTGCATGATCTTAAAAAGTGGAGTCATTATTTGTATGGTGCCAATTTTGAAGTATTATCTAACCATGAAAGTCTTAAATGGTTAAATACTCAAAAGGACTTAAGAGGTAGGAAGGCTAGATGGGCTGAAATCTTACAAGAGTTTGATTTTCAAATTAGATATAGAAAAGGAAAATTTAATGTCGTGGTAGATGCTCTAACTCGAGCACCCATGATAAATGAGATTAGTTTTACTCAACTAGAAAGTGAATTGCTGGCTCACTTAAAAGGAAAATGTACTAATGACCCTACCTATCAAGTAGTTTGGAATTACTTGATTAAAAAAGATAACTCTTAAATAGAGAGTAAAGAAAATGCAGTTGCTCGTGATATAAAGGTGTCACTTAAAAAAGATAGTGGTTCAAACGAATCACTTAAAGAAAAATCAATAAGTGAAAAAGATTATTGGAAAAAAAAATTCATCGATAATGGGTACTTGTTATATAAAGGTCGCATTTGTGTACCTAAAGAAGAAAATATTCGTAAGAATATTTTAATAGAATGTCATGACAATCCAAGTGCAGGACATCCAAAAATTTCTAAGACCCATGCACTTGTTAAAAGATAATTTTATTGGGTAGGTTTAAAGAAGGACGTCTAGAATTATGTTATAAAATGGCCCAAGTGCCAAGTCAATAAAGATGAGCACCTAAAAGTAGGTGGAATATTACAACCACTACTAATACTTGAGGGTAAGTGGGAAAGTATTTCTATGGATTTCATACTGGGACTACCCCGAACAAGTAGAGGGCATGATTTAGTGTGGGTAGTAGTGGATACGTTAACCAAGTCGGTAAAATTTATACCAACTAAAAAAGAAGTAAAAACACCAAAATTGGCTATAATGTGTATTCATTATCTATACAGATTGTATGGATTGCCAGCAAATATAGTAAGCGACTAAGATACAAAATTTATAGGCCATTTTTTTTGAAAGAAGTGTTTAAAAAATTAGACACCAAACTTCGTATGAGTACATGTAAACATCCACAAAGCAATGGACAGACTTTAACCAAGTCCTAGAAGATATACTTCGAGCATATGTTAACCATAAGCAAAAATAATTGGGATGAGTATCTTCCATTATTAGAATTTGCTTATAATAGTGTTAAACATTCTGCTTACTAGTTTTAGTCAATTCATGCTACTGTATGTATTTCACCGTAGAGCACCCATAGTAGTTGGGTTACAAAAAGAAAAATTGCAGAGTGTAAAAGACTTTCTCAAAGACATGCTACAAGACATGTTAAACATTGCAAGAAGCAACGTTAAGAGAGTACATGATCTTTCTATTAGTTATGAGAAAGGTAAAAGAAGACCAATAAATTTTGAGGAAGGTGATTTAGTTTATGTAAAAATTTCTAAAAAGTCAGAAACTTTAAAAAGTGGAAAAGTTCCAAAGTTAAGTCCAAGGTATTGTAGTCCTTATACAATAATTAAAAAAATTGGAAGTGTAGCTTATAAGGTAGCTTTACCTGAAGGTTCCAGAGTACATCTTGTCTTTCATGTTAGTAGACTGAAATGCAAGATGGAAAACAATGACAACGTCATTGGAAAAGAAGCAATAGTGGATTTTATAAAACCACCTGAGGCTTCCACATGAACCTGAAAAGATTCTCGACCGAATATCGAGAAAAGAAAACTAGACATTCTGTGTTTAAAGAATGTTTAGTAACGTGGAAAGATAGACCAAAAGAAGGATCAACTTGGGAAAGAGTGGCTACACTGAAGAAAAGGTTTCTTGAGTTTGTTTTCGAGGACGAAAACTTTTCTTTCAAGGGGAAAGAAATGTTATGAGACTGACAGGAAACACTAAAAGATAAGACTAAGAAAGATTATTTATATATAAAAGGTTTTCATATAAATAAGGTTCAGGGGATTTCAAATAGAAGATGCCTAAGCAATGGTTAATAGGCATTAAAGTTAAAGTAAAATAGGAGGTAAATGGTGCACAATGGAAGCCCAAGGGACACAGAAGAGGGCGCCCCCTTCTAGGAGTAGTTGAAGAGGCATTAGTTAATGAAAAGGCAATGTCTAGCCAATGAAAGGTCAATGGGCTGAAGCTGGAAGATCATGCACCACTTAGGCTTATATAACCATGAGTTTAGGGTCCATTTGGGATATGGTTGGGTGGAGAATCAAAGTACTAGTCTTACAAGTCCTCAAGCTTATAATGCAAGGAGCATTACAACATCCATGTCCATGGATGGGCTTGACCAACAAAGGTATTGCTTTTTTAACCTGCCTCATCTTTGCACGGGCTTTCACATCCAAAATTCCTAATCCTCACATCTTCTTATGTATGCACACCTTGACCCAAGTTAGAAAGGAGGAGGGTCTCTTGCCTTGTTTGTTTCTTGATAAAAAGGCCCTAAATCTTTTTGCAATCTTTACAATTATGATTTTAAAATGAGAAAGCAATTGTACACTATCCCATTTTTTGATTTTATTTTTACCAGCTTCATTAGTAGCCAATATACTACATCTTTCCTAAACACTCACACTCCCATAAAGCATCCCAAGTGCTTGAACATATGTCCTTTATTTATAACTCCACACCCCAATCTAGTCACATCAGAAGGCTAATCCTCTATCAACCAAATTAGTATGGAGTTGAATATATTGCACTTAGATTTATATGCATTATTAAAGTACTATACCCAAGGTCTTTCTTACATTTTCATTTGAGGCTTCCAATAGTGAGAGGAAATCATTCTTTAATTTTTCACTACTAATATGTAGGCCTAGTGCGTATTTCTCAAAGGCTCCCACTTCAAAGCCAATAATACAGGATGAGAAATTACAACTAAAGAGGAGGGCTAGAGGACAACCTTGCCTCATAGATCTCAAAAGCCTTAGAGACCCTACTAACATACATCCCATTCAACAATTATGAGTCTTCTTGTAAACAAAGGCATCTTGTAAGACATCTCATCTAAAAAATCCAAATCTATAGACTTTTTTATTTTATTTTTTTGGGCATAAATGTGTTATTATCCATCAATGTTAATATCATCATCAATGTTGAAAGCTAGGATTTTATAAAAAAGAGCCATTAAAGTCCTCTCTCTCTCTCTCTCTCTCTCTCTCTCTCTCTCTCTCTCTCTCTCTCTCTCTCTCTCTCTCTCTCTCTCTCTCTCTCTCTCTCTCTCTCTCGTGCCCTTGCGCGCGCGCGCACACACACACAAACAAACATGAGCATACGTGCATGCACTCACACATATGTGTGCACACGTACGTGTACACATACATGCCACATGGCATGTATGCATATACACATGCATAGGACATGTATGCACATACATATGCACATGCGCACACACATACAAAATCCCTCACTCGACTAATTACTTGGGTTATTCAAATATGCTAGTTGTGTTGTATTTTTTTAGGTTTCTAAGTGATACAATTGCTAACTTACCCTATTGATGCAATATATCTTAATTACTACAATCTAACAAACCCATTCTCTCTTATGCCATGCTTTCATGACATTAATAACATGTGTAGAATCTTGAAAACTCCTGCCTTCCCTTTACTATTACAGACTCTTGTGTTGGTTTGGATAGCGGCACATATAGAGACTCTACTTCTGAAGTATTAGCATTGATTTTTGGAACTATTTTCATTGCATTGAGTATACAAAATTTTCACTCAGTTTTTTTCTGCATTTCTTTTTCTAGCTGAAGTACAATATTTTTTTTCAATTCTCAAATCTACTCCTTTTTTTTAGTGGTTCTTTTGTTTCAGTTCTCTCTCTTTCTCTCTCTCTCTCTCTCTCTCTCTCTCTCTCTCTCTCTCATAAGTCCACATTGTATAACCTTAACGTGCCCTCCTAATGCATAAAGTCATGGTACTAATTCATGTATATAGACACACAATATTTAATCTTTCGGTACAAAAAAAATATTCTCTAATTCTCTAGGCAAATAATACATTAATTAACACAATGTTAATTAATACTTTTATTAATGTTGTATTAATTAATGCCCGCTATGAAACAATGTTACCAACCTCCTCCTCCTACTCCACCCTTCCTTCTCCTCAGAAAGAAGTCGACCGCCCCTCCTCCTCCTACTCCACCCTTCCTCCTCCTTAAAATGAAGTCTACCGCCCCTCCTTCTACTCCACCCTTCCTCCTCCTCAGAAAGAGTAGCGCCCCCTACTCAATGGCCCAACAACAACAAACACCAGAACCACACTAGCTCCTCGTCTTACTCCCCAGTAACAAAAGAGAGAACTCAGAGAGAGAGAGAGAGAGAGATGACTTACGATCGTGGCCCTTTGAGAGAGAGTGTGTGAAAGTGTGCAAGTCCATGCATTCTAAAAAAAGCAATAAAAAATGGAGGTCAAGTAATTCCAGGGTGCCCTATTCCTTTAAGTGTCCAAGGTTTAACTAATTAATTAATCCAAAAAATATTTCGGGTGCTTATTCCAAGGCATTTTATAATATTTTAATACGGAAATAACATATCATATGCTATTGTGAGTTGGTTATGGTATTTCTTTTCGCCTCGTTGGGCTATGGCGGGCATCCTTTTGCACAATGCAGGCGGGGACCCCTTCTTTGCGTCAACCATGGAGCTCTCTGAGGCGAAGCTTGCCGATGCATCCCGCAGGCGAGTGCCACCATTATAAACAAAAAACCATTTTTTTGAGGGTTTCTTTTGAAGCAATTTGTGGTATCATAATGGCGCCCTCGTACACAATTCTTTTTTTAATGGGTTTTCTTATGGTAGATTTCCATATATGTGTGTGTGTGTGTGTGTTGATGCAATTATTTTTTTGGGTTTTGTTATGGTAGATATGCCTTAATGCTGTTTTTTTTGTAGCCCTTAATATAATAAGGCAGACAGGCCTTGATACATCTTTTTGACATTGCCTGCATTCCATAATGCAAAACATGTGGATGCTGCATGGATCCTACATACATCTCCTGAGCGTCGGTGATGTCCTGTAGCTTACACATGATGTACTTTTATACATCTCCTGAGCATCAGTGACGTCCTGTGGCGTGGATGTTAGAAGGATCCTACACCTACCCTTCTCGGTATGTTAGGCACTAATGTGATGGGCAGGAATGCTACACATAAGATAGACATGTCTTCAGGCATCGATGGCATGGCCATGGGTTTAAAGTTGATTGTTTGATGCCTTTCGATTAGGCTTTGATGACATCAAGACTGCGCTTGCTTCTTTGGGCCGGCTGCTCTTTGGGATGCTTAGGCTGATTTTCAGCTGTTTCAGAGCTGTATGAGGCCTTCTGCTGTGCAAAAGGGCTCTTTTACTCAGGCTGACGTGCTTTTGCTGACCTTTTGTAATCAGGTCACTGTATCAAAAATCTAGCGGGTGAGTTATCTATGGGGGTCTAGGAAACACCAGAAGAATGCATGGCTTATCCTAATAGACTTTGAGGGTGGCTCTCTTGAAAGACCAGAGGCGACTGAGACCTCATAGCTATAGTCTATCTGCTTAAGCCTAGCGAATCAGTCACAGATTTTCTCATCAACTTTTTACATTCTGGTTTTTCTGTGCGTTCCCCCCAGTGCGCCCCCCCCCCCCCCCCCCGCGTGCGGATTTTGTTCCCCCACCCCTGAGGATTTTGTGCTAGATTGAAGGCGTTAGAAATAATCCCCAATCAGGTTTGTATTAGTGAAGTCATATGAACATGCCATATTGCATGCAAGCAGTGATGTAATTGGGTCAATATGTCAAGGGTCAAAGAGACAAAAGGGCTATTGGGGCCTTATAGCTTCTAAATGATCCTTATGTTTGTCTGCACATCAGCCTTTTTTTCAGCTGCCTGCAGCAGCCTTGTCCCATAGCACATAGCCAAAGAATGCGGGAAAAAGCACGCAAATGCCAAGAATGGCACTCTAAAGACCAAGGAAGAATCTAGTCATGTTGCAGAAATAGTTGTTTGTTGCCATTGAAGAAGTGTGCTCTAAGAAAGACAGTTAATGTTGCGACACATGATGATTCTTGGATCATCGACAGTGGAGCTTCTAGGCACATGACTAGTCGTAAGGATTGGTATTCCTCCCTAAAGCCTATGGAAGATGACATCATGGTGGCAATGGGCAACGATGCAAAGTGCCTAGTAAAAGGTTCAGGTACTATTTAAGGAGGGCTCACCTCTAGTATAAATCTAGCTTGTGCCCTTCTTGAGTATCAAGGAAGAGTTCTCTCCATGGAAGCTTGGAGTTTATCCTCACCTTCATTAACATCATCATCGAGAATGTGAGAGTGTGCGAAAAGATCATCTTCATCATCGCCATCATCAACATCACCGGTTGCTAACCGTTTTCCTGAATATCTGCGCTACCCATCTTTGCGCTTCAACACTGCCGCCAAGCCACTCGTTGCTTGATCGCTATCTAGTGTCGTTGTTGCACCTGCTTGGCTGTTGGTGTCGTTGCTGCAGCTGCTTGGCTGTTGCCTCCAGAACCACCATCTGTGTCAGCTTTGGTGAGCGTTGCCCCCAGCTTCAGCTAGCTCTGCCGCCCAACCTATTAAGCGCTGCTTGAGCCAGCGATGTATGCGCTAGCCGACAGAGCTGCACCACCATTTGCTCTTTGTTTGTGTTACAGGACCATGGTACATGGAGATTAAAATATTCCACAAATTGAATACTAGAAGATGTTAGAAGTCATCTCCTGTCTTTACTGAGACACCAGGGCCTCTGTTGTGGGTGTGCCCGTCCTTGTAGGTGTTGTTCTCATTTTTCCTCACTCCCCGTATTTTTTCCCATATTTTTTTCATTTTTTATGTGGCTTGGGGGACAGTCCTATGGTGGCAGGTGGATCTCTGATGATGCTGGCTGATTGCATTTGTTTATGTTGGAGGTGGTCGACCGTCTTGGATAGGTCGTGGACCGTTTTCAGATGCTGGCCGACTGGTTATTCTGCTGGTTGTGGGATATATGGTCCAGTCGGCTACGTTTGGAGCAGGCCGAATTCACTTGGGGGCCATATAAAATGGCCCCACAGCCCCTTGCCATTCTTCTCTTGTATTCGGGATCTTTTTTGTGTATATAGAGCAGAGTTACACGCCTCTCTCTCTCTCTCTCTCTCTCTCTCTCTCTCTCTCTCTCTCTCGTGCTGTTTTTCTACATTGCGTTTGCTCTTGTGCTCCCACCTTGCTGATTTCATCGTTGTTGGGGTTCCATGGCCGGAAGTAGAGGAAGGGGAGTTACCGTCAACCCGAAAGGACCGCGAGGCACAGGCACAGTTGTGGGATCGTGTCAACGCCAGGGTCCGTTCATTTATCTTCCTCAACTGCACACCGCAGGTAATCAATCATGTAAAGCATATGACGCAAGCTAGAGGTATATGCCAGCATTTGGCTTCTCTTTACAACAGGGTATCGCCCATGAAG
This sequence comes from Cibotium barometz, assembly GCF_041138505.1. Classification (NCBI taxonomy): domain Eukaryota; kingdom Viridiplantae; phylum Streptophyta; class Polypodiopsida; order Cyatheales; family Cibotiaceae; genus Cibotium; species Cibotium barometz. Next base: position 31,277,140 of record NC_141096.1, on the reverse strand, counting down.
AGGATTTCCTTGGAAGTACATATGCGGGTTATGAGCCTTGCAAAGTCGTCGATGATGCGGGGGCATATTAACAAGCTGCAGGCTCTTCAGCAGGAAGTTCTTCAGGCTAGGAAGGAGATATCGTCAGAGGACATGGCCATAACGTTACTGTTGCACTTGCCCTCTCAGTACTCAGCATTTTACTCGTCTTTGATTACCAGTGGGGGCAGGCTCAGCACCATCACTCGGGAGGAGCTTGTGCCCATGGTCTTGGACCAGGAGGAACGATTCACGAACCCTCCATAGGGCGGAGGTTCGGAGGCCTTAACTGGCCAACGGTCGAAAGGCCGTAACTCGGGCAAAGGGAAGGCTTCATCGGAGAAGTCTTATGAGAAGAAGTCCGACGCTGACAGCGAGAAACTAAGGGCAGATAGGACCTGTAATGATTGTGGCGAGAAAGGCCACTATTGGAGGCAGTGTCCCAAGTAGAAGACCGAGAAGGGTGAAATTCCTCAGTAGCAATCATGAAGACTCCGGCTTTTGTGCACTTGGAGGTGATGGACACCGATGTTTCATTTTCTTCAGGCAGGGAGGAGGTTGGAGGACTCTCCGCAACGGATACTCGGGAGTGGATTCTATACAGTGGTGCTTCCAGGCACATGACTCCTTCTCGTTCGGCTTTACAGGATCTCTGCAGGTATTCTGGTCACATTCTTACTGGGGATACATCCACTATCCCAGTTCATAGTGAGGGCAGGTTGGAGATAGTTCCCGATGGTGGCAGAGGGGGGAAGCATTCCTCCCAGGTGTTGTATGTTCTATCCCTTGGTTTTCATCTGTTGTCAGTGCATCAGGTTTGCAAGACTGGCATACGGGTGGATTTTGATGAGCATTTTGTTGCTCTCCGGGACAAGGCAACAGGCCAGGTGGTTTGGGGAGGCGGAGTGGAGAATGGAGTTTACAAATTTTCAGCACTCTCTCTCCCAGGTCCTCAGTTTTGTGATGAGTGGCAGTCTGGTAATGACCACTTAAGTGTGGATATGCTGCAGGTGTAGGCTTTCCGGGACGAGATGGTGGATAGCTTGCCAGTTGATGGCAGCAATTGGCAAGAACTTTCTAGTACCGATTTTGGTGGTTCTTGTGCTCGTCAATCAGAGGAAACTGAACAGGTAACTTATGCTCTGATGTCTCGTAGTATTTGGGACAAAGAAACTCATGTAGATGAGGATGTTCTTTCCATGGGGACCTGGGAGGTGATTTCTGCTGGTCGTGGGATATATGGTCCAGTCGGCTGTCTTTGGAGCTGGCCGACTGCCACGCCATATAAAATGGCCCCACAGTGCCTTGCCATTCTTGTCTTGTATTCGGGATCTTCTTTGTGTATATAGAGCAGAGTTACAGGCCTCTCTCTCTCTCTCTCTCTCGTGCTGTTTTTCTGCATTGCGTTTGCTCTCGTGTTCCCAAATTTGGTCATCATCTCCGCTGCGTATTCTGACAGAAGAACTAAACCATAATCACCATAGCCTAATTCAAGAGCATAAAGATCAAAGATCATAAGATTGGGAGAATGCTTTTAAAGTATCTCATAAAAAATAAACCTTGCCCAACATATGTACAATGGGCCGAACCATACAAAATCAAATATTTAGCACATATGTGCTCGGCTAGATAATCTCGTTTAATGTCCACCTTGGTTGTTCCGAACTCATGATCTATACTCAACATAGTCCACAATGTTAGATCACAACTACTATGGAATCACTCACAAAAATAATTCTGACACATGGAGATCATTTACTTGTCAGAATACGCAGCGAGATGATGACCAGATTTGGAAACACGAGAGCAAAACGCAATGCAGAAAATAACAGCACAAGAGAGAGAGAGAGAGAGGTGTGTAACTCTGCTCTATATACACAAGAAGAATCCCGGAATGATACAAAATGTGGCCAGGGACTAGGGGCCATTTTATATGGCCCCCCTACAGCAGTCGGCTTGCTGTAGGGCAGCCGACAGAGCCTGAAGCTCCACGGCCAGCCATGAGGACTAGTCGGCCAGCAGCATGGTGTCGGCTAGCTCATCTGGGGGGTCGTGGACTTGAAGCAACACAAACAGCCAGCAGCAGCATGTTAGATGCAGTCGGCGAGCTTCAGAGGTCCACCTTCCACCACGGGGCTGCCACCCAAGCCACAGAAGAATAGGGAAAAATGGGAAAAAATACGGGGAGTGAGGAAAAATGATAAGACACCTACAAACGGCAGGCACACCCACAACAGAGGCCATGGTGTATATAAATAGATAGGAGATGACTTCTAACACCCCTCCTCAACTCTTGGCTTTGAAACCAACCACAGGGAGCTGGGGTGCCGCCTGAGCAAATCCTGAGATAGCAACTTCGTGTACTGTCCTCCGTCGAACAGAACTCTAGCAAGATGTCATCAGCAACGATCTGTTCACGAACAAAGTGCCTCTGGATGACCATGGGTTCCTCAAGTGGAAGCCCAATCCTGCAATGCAACCTCTGCATCCACACCACCTCACAAGTGAAAGAGTGCACAGAGCGGAAGCAGGGTGGCACTAGAATGTGCTGAATAGAGAGTGCAAGAGAGAGAGAAAGATATGGAGAGAACTATGCTGAGTATACTGAAGCAAAACAGTCCCAAGCAAGAGACACCGATAGTCTCATAAGTGAGGGAGCAAAATATGTACAAGAGTGAATGAGACAAGAGAGGCCAGCACCCACTATTTATAGTAAGGGAATGCTGGCCGACTGGAGTTGATAAACAGGCCGACTGGAGCTAATGGACATGGCCGACTGGTAAATGCCAGAAAGGCTGGGAAAAATCTCAAAAAAATTGTAAAAAAAGGGGTGGCCAGCCCACAAGCAAGGGCCATGCAAAAGGGACCAAATGGGCACCATAAAAGAGCAGAATCTGGGGATGAATGTGCTAACACCCCCTCTCAGCACCAGATGCTGAACAAACTACGAGAATCCGAAGATGAGGAGCCAAGGAAGCCTGAGAAACCGGCTTGGTGAACAAATCTGCAGCATTCTCCGTGGAAGGACAATACTCCAAACGCAAATCTCTAGGTGATACTGAATCTCAATGTGTTTCATACGAGCATGAAACACAAGGTTCTTGGCGATGGCGATACAACTTTGATTGTCACACCAAAGAAGAGTAGATCCGAGAGGAGGACAGCCGAGCTCCTCCAATAATCTCCGCAACCATATTGCCTCACATGTAGCATAACAAATTGCACGGTACTCCGCCTCGGTAGAGGAAAGCGCCACAGTAGGCTGCTTTTTACTTCTCCAAGAAATGGCTCCTGACCCAAGTGAAAAAACACAACCAGTGGTTGAACGCCGTGTATCTGGGTCTCCCACCCAGTTTGAGTCAGACCATCCAACAAGAGTGCGTCCTTGGCCATAAAAGATGCCAAAATCCAGAGTGCCACGCAAGTACCGAAGAATTGTGAGAGCACACCGCCAATGCTGTTGACGGGGTTTGGATGAGAAGAAACTCAATAAACTGGCTTCGAAGCATATGTCCAATCGGGAGTAAGTCAACCATACCAAACAACCTACGAGAACCCGATACTGTCCCTGATCAGTCCCTGGAGAAGCATCAAGTGAAGAAAGCTTCTCACCAGTATCCATAGGAAAAGATACTGGTTTGCACCCAGTCATGTGAAATCTGTCGAGAATCTCCCGAGTGTACTTCTGTTGAGAGAAGAAAATGCCCTTCGAGGTCTGCCAAATCTCAAAGCCAAGAAAATAATGCAAGAGGCCAAGATCCGTCATCTCAAACTCTGTCTCCAAAGCATCCATAATAGAACGGATCCGCACAGAATAAGAACCTGTAAAGATGAGGTCATCAACATAGACCACAATGATAAAAATCAACCCCCTCTCAAGGAGGATATAAAGGTTCGAATCTGCATGAGAACGGCGCAGGCCGAGCTTCTGAAAGAACTCATCAATCTGTTGGTACCAAGCCCGCGGAGCCTGCTTTAGACCATATAAAGCCTTCTTCAGTCGGTACACATGATCCTGTTTACCCGAAACAATAAATCCTGGCGACTGATCACAATATAAACTTCCTGTGTAAGCTCTCCATTTAGGAAAGCCGACTTGACGTCCATTTGGAAAAGAGTCCATCTATGATGTCCTGCAAGTGCAAGAACGGTGCGAATGGTAGTCATCCGGGCCGTCGGAGCGAAGGTCTCATGGAAGTCGACACCAGGGCGCTGAGCATTACCCTTGGCAACCAACCTCGCCTTGTGCTTGTCCAAGCTGCCATCAGCTCGGAACTTTGATTTGAAAATCCAACGCACACCAATCACCTTACGCTACAGGGGCCGAGGCACCAAAATACAAGTGCCATTCCGTTCGATAGCATCCAGCTCTGCCTGCATAGCATGACGCCAAGGCTCATGTGAAAGAGCCTCGTCTACAGAAGTGGGATCAGAAGGACCATTTATAATTGTAGACATAAGAGCATAATTAACAAACATGTTGCCGTCATGAATTTGTTTCCCTGTAACTCTGGAAGAACGCCGAAGAGAACCAGGCAGAGGAGCAGAAGGAAGCTCATGCAACCAAGAATCACGAACTGTCTGATAACACCAACCAGGTACAGATATGCTCGAACTTGCCGGAGGAGGAGTAGGGTCATCATCATCTGACTGAGTATCCTCAGCTCGAGGTGTTACAGTAACAGCGGGAGCAGCAGCAGGAGGATAAGGTGGTGCAGGAAGAAGAAGCTCACCACCCCCCTCTGAAGATGTAGGAGTCTCGTCGAACACCACATCACGGCTCACAACAACTTTACCGGCCTGAGGATCAGAAAGACGATATGCCTTGGACACAGTGCTGTATCTGAGAAAAGTCATGCGCTGAGACTTCGAGTCCAACTTGGAGCGGTGCTCCTTAGGCACATGAACATACGCCGTACACCCAAATATCCGGAAATGAACAACGGAGGGCTTCTCACCATGGAAAGCCTCATATGGAGTTTTGTCGGGAAGAGCAGCAGTAGGAGACCTATTTTGAATGTAGACAGCAGTGGAAGCCGCCTCAGCCCAGAAACGTCGAGGTAATGAAGAATGCTCAAGCATAGCACGGGCCATCTCCGTAATGGTCCTATTCTTCCTCTCGGCAATTCCATTCTGTGATGGGGTATATGATGTAGTAAGCTGTCTCCGAATGCCATGTGTCCTGCAATATTGCTGAAACTCCTGGGATGTGAACTCACCCCCTCCGTCGGTCCTGAGAGCCTTGACCGAGTGACCAGTCTCTTTTTCCACCTCAGCTTTCCAATCACAGAAGTGATGAAGAGTCTCATCCTTGGTCTTCAGAAAGAAAACCCAAGTATATCTGGTAAAATCATCCACCATCACGAGCATGTACAACGCCTTACTCAAAGACGCGGTACTCATAGGACCACATAAGTCTGCATGAATGAGAGCAAGTTATGTCGAAGATCTGTGTGTCGCCTCCTTCGGAAAGGCGGCTTGTGATATGCAGCGGAAGTCTTTGTATTGGAAGATCCTGTCACACAAATACTCACACCGTCTTCTGTATTTTGAGTTTCGTGAGTTTAGCAATCCACTTTAATACTTCAAACTTTAAAGAGATGAGAGAGATATATATGAGAACTGTACACCAGATTGGGTCTCAAATTACCCACTGAAGGGCCCCCTATCTCGATAACGAGATAGTATTTGCTTTATTTCTTTAGAGAGAATGACTCTGGACTGTAGATAAGCCAGACACAAGATCTCGGAGGATCGGAAGCTTGGCTGAACTGTACACGGCTGTAGAAACACCTCGATGAACTGATCTCGAGCCTATGCACTCTTCCCAAGGGCATGAGGAAGGGCTGCACACCTGAGGCTGAGAAAAGAAGGCGGTGGACTGTTCTAAGCTATGTTAGAATGCTGTAAATGCTTATGAATGCTTGGTTACCTTTACCAGAGGGTTGGTGTATGCCTGGATGATGTACTGAAGGCTGGTTAATGATGTAAACTGCTGTAGGACTGAAAACACATGGAACAACTGCTGTAGAACTGTCAACGCATGGCTGGGCTGATGCTGGACAGAAAAACGCAGACTGATGTGCTGTTTTGGGACTGTGTAGGACTGAATCTGCCCTATGCAGGAAAACACAGATCTGCCTGCTGATTTGGACCTGAATAGATGCTGGATGCAGGTGCCTCGGGTCTGAAGGGCTGCGTTGAACTGTAGAGGCTGATTGGAAGCAAAACGCAAGGTCTCTTGGCTGGAGAAGCAAACGCAGAAGCTCCAATAGGGCGGGATTAGTCTAGGGCTGAAGGCAATGGAACTCCTAGGGCTGAGGAGGAAAGCTCTTAGCACACTGAAGACTGAATGAGGAACTAAGCCCTATGCAAGCCTATTTATACTAACTAGAGGCTGGTCATTTATTTAATAAAGTTTATATTTATAAATGACAATAAATGCTAAATAAATACCAAAAAATATGGGAAAAATACCAGATAAATCCTAGTAAATTCCTTAAGGCTTCTGGGATGTTCTAAATGATGCACAGGCATATGAATGCATATTATGCGGGATGTAGAGTGCTTTCTGATGCAAACCCTAAGGCTTCTACTGACTCTACATGCATGAATGATTCTCTCCAAGTGGGTTAAGGGACTTGACTGATTGACTGACTCGCTGAGGTTGAGGAATGACCTACGTAGCTCGTGCCTGACTTATCCTGGACTGAGGATGTACAATGGGGTCACGGCGTACGACAATTATCATCCTACTGGGTTCTAATAATGTACAACTGTTGCATTGCTGATGATGAGCCATCTTGTCACCATGCACTGAGTGCAGAGTGCATGTGACACGGCTCGGTGTTGCTTCCACTGTAAACAAGAGGAACAAGTAGAAGACGGAGCTTTGAAGGTCGGTAATCCCTCAACCAACCCATCCTTCGAAGCTCGCTGCAGAAGCTGATAGCTCAAATAGCCAAACCGAGCATGCCAAAGAGCAGAAGAAGCACCACAAGAAAGCAGAGCGGTCAACTTGTAGAGACCACTATCTTGGACTCCTTGAGCCAAGATGCTACCAGTCGCTTTATCACGAATGGTAATCTCATAATAAGAAAAGATCACCTCCGCACCCTGAGTTGTAAGGGCACTCACTGACAAAAGGTTAAAAGCCAAATCTGGAATATACAGAAGGTCAGAGAAGTACCTCTTGTCCTCGTCAGAACGGAAGATGGGGATAGTGCCATGTCCATGCACTGGCACAGAAGAAGAATCACCCAGAGTGTTCTCGCCTGATCTGGCAGTGAAGTCCTCCAATCAATCTCGATGGGGTGTCATATGAGCAGTAGTACCGCTACCAACAATCCAAGACCATGACTGAGAAGTCACAAGAGCAAGTATACGCCGAGTACCTGCTAAGAGAAGAATGCCATCATCCTTCTTGGGTTGAGACACCGCCGTCGAGGAAGAGTTCTTTGCGGCTTCATCACGCTTCTTCTTGTGACATTGGGGTGACTTATGACCCTTCTTGCCACAATAATGACATTCAATGTTCTTATTCTTTGAAGATTTGTTGTCTTTATCCTTGTCGGAATCCTTGGAGTTCTTGTCAGAACCCCCTTTTCCTTTCTTTTGTTGAGTCTTTCCTTTATCTCGTGTTGCCAAAGCTCCATGAGGGCCACCAGAAGTGCCAGTCTTCTCCTCAAAGCGAGACTCAATCTGCATAACGGAGGGGAGAACTTCCTCCCAAGTAACTGGAATAGGACGAGGAGAAGAAACAGAGACTGAAAGTATGCATCAAACCTCTCTGGAAGTTTGGAGAGCAGCCGAATAGCCATATCCTCTGTGGAGATGTCCTTGCCACAAACAGCAAGCTCGTCCTGGAGATCTTTCATCTTCGAGATGAAAGCAGATAAAGATGGAAACGCAGAAACTGATAAGTTCATAAGTTGCTTTTCCAACGCCAAAATCCGACCTGGGACTTAATCTCATAGAGATCTGCAAAAGCCTTCAAAACTTCATGTGCAGCATCTGCTGTACAAACATGAGAGAGAAAAGCATCCTGACAGTTCAACATCAGGAAGGAGAAAACGCGTCGATCATTCGACTGCCAAATATCAATATGTGCCTGAGTCGCACCACCGAAAGCAAGGGTGGAAGGGGTGGCATTGGCTGGTGTAACAAGCCAATCCCAAAGATCCACGCCACGCAAGGCCGATTTCACCTTCACCTTCCATAGGGTGTAGTTGGAATCATCCAACTTGGCAGACTCAGCAAACATATGAAGAGAAGTCGGTGCAGCCATCACAAAAGCTTGGACTCAATCTCAAGCCCACAAGCAAGGGCCATGCAAAAGGGACCAAATGGGCACCATAAAAGAGCAGAATCTGGGGATGAATGTGCCAGCACCCCCTCTCAGCACGAGATGCTGAACAAACTACGAGAATCCGAAGATGAGGAGCCAAGGAAGCCTGAGAAACCGGCTTGGTGAACAAATCTGCAGCATTCTCCGTGGAAGGACAATACTCCAAACGCAAATCTCTAGGTGATATTGAATCTCAATGTGTTTCGTACGAGCATGAAACACAGGGTTCTTGGCGATGGTGATGCAACTCTGATTGTCACACCAAAGAAGAGTAGATCCGAGAGGAGGACAGCGAGCTCCTCCAATAATCTCCGCAACCATATTGCCTCACATGCAGCATAACAAACTGCACGGTACTCCGCCTCGGTAGAGGAAAGCGCCGCAGAAGGCTACTTTTTACTGCTCCAAGAAATGGCTCCTGACCCAAGTGAAAAAACACAACCAGTGGTCGAACGCCGTGTATCTGGGTCTCCAACCCAGTTTGAGTCAGACCATCCAACAAGAGTGCCTTGGCCGTAAAAGATGCCAAAATCCAGAGTGCCATGCAAGTACCGAAGAACTCTGAGAGCACACCGCCAATGCTGTTGACGGGGTTTGGATGAGAAGAAACTCAATAAACTGACTTCGAAGCATATGTCTGATCGGGAGTAGGTCAACCATACCAAACAACCTACGAGAACCCGATACTGTCCCTGATCAGTTCCTGGAGAAGCATCAAGTGAAGAAAGCTTCTCACCAATATCCATAGGAGAAGATACTGGTTTGCACCCAGTCATGTGAAATTTGTTGAGAATCTCCCGAGTGTACTTCTGTTGAGAGAAGAAAATGCCCTTCGAGGTCTGCCAAATCTCAAAGCCAAGAAAATAATGCAAGAGGCCAAGATCCGTCATCTCAAACTCTGTCACGAAAGCATCCATAACAGAACGGATCCGCATAGAATAAGAACCTGTAAAGATGAGGTAACAACATAGACCACAATGATAACAATCAACCCCCTCTTAAGGAGGATATAATGGTTCAAATCTGCATGAGAACGACGCAGGTCGAGCTTTTGAAAGAACTCATCAATCCACAAGCCCGCGGAGCCTGCTTCAGTCGGTACACATGATCCTCTTTGCCCGGAACAACAAATCTTGGCGGCGGTTGATCAATATAAACTTCCTGTGTAAGCTCTCCATTCAGGAAAGCCGACTTGACGTCCATGATGTCCTGCAAGTGCAAGAACGGTGCGAATGGTAGTCATCCGGGCCTTCGGAGCGAAGGTCTCATCGAAGTCGACACCAGGGCGCTGAGCATTACCCTTGGCAACCAACCTCGCCTTGTGCTTGTCCAAGCTGCCATCAGCTCGGAACTTTGATTTGAAAATCCAATGCACACAAATCACCTTACGCTGCAGTGGCTGAGGCACCAAAATCCAAGTGCCATTTTGTTCGATAGCATCCAGCTCTGCTCGCATAGCATGACGCCAAGGCTCATGTGAAAGAGCCTCGTCTACAGAAGTGGGATCAGAAGGACCATTAATTATTGTAGACATAAGAGCATAATGGTCAACGACTTTGCAGGGCTCATAACCCGCATCTGTACTTCCAAGGAAATCCTCTTCATGGGCGATACCTTGTTGTAAAGAGAAGCCAAATGCTGCCATATACCTCTGGCCAGCGTCACATGCTTTACATGATTGATTACCTGCGGTGTGCAGTTGAGGAAGATAAACGAACGGACCCTGGCGTTGACACGATCCCACATCTGTGCCTGTGCCTCCCGGTCCTTTCGGATCAATGGTAACTCCCCTTCCTCTACTCCGGCCGTGGAACCCCAACAACGACGAAATCAGCGAGGTCGTAAGACTCCAGAACAGATTCCATCATAACCTTCCATATGCCGTAGTTGTTCCCGTCCAACTCACGGTCCATCGGGAACGTGGGGAGTGTAGGAATCTTCACATGTCTCTCGGCCATCTCTAACAGATCTGCCATTGCGGGGATGTACTCTAAAAAAGGGTGGGTGGGTGGGAACAAAGAAGAACTTACACCTGCAAAAGTGGCTGTCCAGCAAATCAGCCCGCCGTCCTCTTGCTTCTCCTCTTCCCAAACAGTCCCGTACAGTCCACCAATTAGCAACACAACAGTCCCCCTCTTGCTCACACAAATCCCAAGAACTATCTAGAGCCTAGGCTCTGATACCATGTTAGAATACGCAGCGGAGATGATGACCAGATTTGGGAACACAAGAGCAGAACGCAATGCAGAAAATAACAGCACAAGAGAGAGAGAGAGAGAGAAATCATTGAACTATCTTGACCAATAGATTTGAATTTAACTATAGTTTTTTTCCTCTTGCTTGGTAAGAAAGTCACCTAAGGACTCTAAATTCTAAAAAAAATAAATTAAACAATGCATAAGTATCACGGTGTAACATGCGGAAGCTTCGGAGAAGATCGGTAACTTCAATGCTCAGAAAAATCTGCACACTTTTTGGGATGGAATTAACGCACAAACTGAATGAAGATGTGTAGAAAATAGAGAGAGAGAGAGGGAGAGAGGAGAGGACACAATATTGGGTCCCAAATACCCTATGTAGGGTCCCCACCACGAATGGTGTATTTGCTTTAATAGAATGATGTAAATTTGAAAAGAAAATACAGAAATCTTGATCTTTCTTGGCTGAGAAATCTCTGCCCTTGACCTGCAGTCCTCCATCCCTTTGCTTTAGCAACTTCTTGGTTGTCTTAGCCCTGGTTTGCTTGAGCACTTGGTGAATGATGAGATCACACAAATGATTTATGGCTCACCTATTTATACTACTTCTAATAAGCAGTTGACCAGCATCATATCCAGGCGGCGAGCACTGATTTCTGTCCACGACTGAAAATCAGCATTAAATGCTGAATAAATCATAGAAAATGCTGCGCATCACTTCATGGCAGGCTGAGCATCATGCGCCTGAATCTATAGGGGCTGGACACTGTTCTGCAGGCAGTCTGTGGGCTGGGCAGCCTGTATGGGCTGCCCCATACATGCCCTACAGCCATATAAATGCTTAATGTATTGTCGGCTGCCCTTGGCATGCCCCTGGGGCTATCCTACAGCCCCTCCATGGCTGGTGGGTTCAGCCAGGGCCTTCCTGGCCCTCATGGGGGTGGTTTCACACTATCCCCATGCCCACACTAAGACTTGGGGTAGCCCTATGGGCTGGCCCCTATTCCTAAAAGCAAACCCTAACTATCTACACAATGATCTGGCATCCGGTACCATACCAGATACACAGAATCACTGACATCATTCCAGAGGGAGACTCACAGCGCGGACTGGCACTGTTTCATGTGTAGGACAGTGCACACCTGACCTTGGACTCGTGTGCAGGACAATGCACACCTGACCTCGGACGACTGAGATGAATCCCTGGCTGACTCGTCCCGGACTGGGCTCACATGGGACCAGTTTACCATCCCAGGTCCTGCACCTTCTGTACAGATATGTCTACGTGGCATCCAAGTGCGGGATGCACGTGACATCCCCTTCTGCTTAACTTAACGGAAGCTACGTAGCCTCCAAATAATCCGTCAATAACGCCGGATAGTCCTCGAAAAACTTTTTGTCAAGCCATACCGCTTCGTGGGTCCCTAGGTCTTGAAACTTCATGAGGAACTGTCTTTGTCTTCGGCCTGAGACATGCTTGAAACGGTGCAAAAGGATCTGTTCTGGAACCATAACTTCTGCTTCATCAACAATATCTGGTTCCGCCTCCTCTTTGACTTTTGAAGAGATTGGACCTGCATATGGCTTTAACCAACTGACGTGAAACACATCGTGCATAGTCCAACTCGGAGGTAACTTTAATTGCATAGACACCTCATTAATCTTTTTCATGATAGGAAAAGGTCCGAAGCTCTTGAAAGACAACTTTGGGCATCGCTTGCCTGTCAGAATACGCAGCGGAGATGATGACCAAATCTGGGAACACACGAGCAAACGCAATGCAGAAAAACAACGCAATAAACGCAAGAGAGAGAGAGAGATAGAGGCGTGTAACATTGCTCTATATACACAATGAAGATCCCGAATATGATACAAGATGACAAGGGGGCTATGGGGCCATTTTATATGGCCCCAACACTGCAAAAATGAGAACAACACCTTCAAGGGCGGGCACACCCACAAAAAAGGCCCTGGTGTCTAGAGAAAGACAGGAGATGACTTCTAACATCCCCTCTCAGCTCCTGGTTGTGAAACCAACCACAGGGAGCTGGGGTGCCGCCTGAGCAAATCGTGAGATAGTGACTTCGTGAAGAGGTCCACCGTATTGTACTCCGTCGAACAGAACTCTAGCAAGATATCATTAGCAACGAACTATTCACGAACAAAGTGCCTTTGGATGACCGTGGGCTCCTTTAGTGGAAGCCCAATCTTGCCATGCAATCTCACCTCACCACCTCACAAGCAGCATCACAAGCAGCCCGGTACTGTGCCTCTGTCGTCGACAAGGCAAAAGATGACTGCCTCTTACTACTCCATAAAACTCCTCCTGGGCCTGAAGTAGATCTCCTCGTGTCCGGATCTCCTCCCCAATCTGAGTCACTCCAACCGTGGAGTCGGACTCCATCAATCAATCCCCCTCCTGTGTAAAAGAGTCCATGATCCTTTGCATGCTGCAGAAACCACAAGATACGCAATCCTGCCTCCCAAAGAGTCATCTGTAACCATGAGCTCAACTGCCTCATCAGGAAGCTCCCATCCAATCTGGTGTCCATCAACCAAATCAATGAACCATTCTGCTTCCGAGTCAAAGAGGCATCACACTCCTCACAAGGATCAACACCTGTTATGGTGCAAAGCCAAGTCCTGGAAACCTGCTGAAGACCACGCAAGGCCTTCTGGAACTTGCCAACCACCCCCTCTGAATCTGGAACCACAAAGCTTGGAGAATCCACCTCCTTCTGCAAGTAATCAACTGCCACCTGCCTGGCTTTCGAGAGGTTCCCGTGGAAAGAACATCCTCATCTACACGAATTTCTTTGTCCCGAATACTACGAGACATCAGAGCATAAGTTACGTGTTCAGTTTCCTCTGACTGACGAACACAAGAACCACCAACATCAGTACTGGAAAGTTCCTGCCAACTGCTGCCATTGACTGGCAAGCTATCCTCCATCTGGTCCTGGAAAGCCTGCACCTGCAGCATATCCACACTTAAGTGGCCATTACCAGACTGCCACTCATTCCAAACCTGAGGACTTGGGAGAGAAAGAAAGAAAGAAAGATTGATTTTATTAATGTCTTCCAAAAGACCGAACTCGGCCTATGAGACAAATGGGTGTACCTGAATGGGGTAACCTCTGTCATCCCAACAAAATGAAAAAGTACTGAACTAAAAAGCTGAATCTGGGTGTGCAATGAGTACAATGAGTGGGGGGAGGGGATGGAGCTCTACTACTAGGAGAATGCAAAGCTATATGCATGGAGTATACAATCATGATATGCAACCTAGCTAGCTCCATCCTGTACCATACTGGGGGTATAAAATGGTATACATCAATGAAGGGGGTGTCCACAGCTCCCTGAAGAACATGCCTGGGTGTGCTCTGAAGCGAGCCAGTCGCTCCGCACCCTCTCTGTGAAACTGAGCTCTGATCTCTGTCATCTCTCTCTGGTATAGGCGTGGTGTCCGAAAGCCAGGTGCCCTCTGTCTCCTGCGGGCTCTGAGTGTCTCTGCTCTCTGGAGAGTAATTCCCTGCCGTGTAGGGGCTGGGAGTGGGATGGATCTCTGAAAAAATGTAGTAATCTGTGTCTGTCGTCCCCCCTCTACACGCACTTTACAGCTTGATGTCCTAGATATGACAAGATTTCTCACAAGGATAACCAAAACACTATCTTGTGTGAGAATTTCCACATGTTTGTACAGAAGTTCTGAAATGTATGAACAGTAAGGGTTTTGAACAATTTTGATCCCCAAGGTGGAGGTTGTTTTTGTAGGTGCATGAGTTTTTTCATAGGGGCATTTGTTCAGTGGTACAATCAATAGTTAAAGACTGTCTTTTTTATGGCGTTGTTGGAAAGGATATAGGCCGTTAGGCATAGGGCACATGTAAAGATGGCACTGTTGATGGTCCAGCTTTGCAATGCAATATTGGCTTTTGGTTTGCAAAGAGTGACAAAAACAAGAATTACAAGCTGAGTTGCGGAGTCCCAAGCATGACATTGTGGGTCTGCTTTCCTGCTCACTGCAGCTGGTGGACATGTTGAATAGCGAGATCAGGCTCTAGCCTGAAAATCCCACAAAAAAAACAAGAAATTACAAGCTGGTCCACCCTTTCCAATGAAGGAGACTTCAAGAGTATATAATTGACTGAAGTAGTATGTGATCCACTGATAAGGTTTGACTCTAAAGTTTAGAATAGTGGCAAGGTAAAAGCTCCACTGATTTCTTTGACAATCCATGCAGGTCTCATTAAAGTGAAGGGAGACAAACAATGCATCCGTTGGAAGGATCCAGAAAAAGGTATAATATCCATAATCCTGCCTGGAAACACTCTAAAAGAGGGTCTGTCTTTAAAATTTAATTATGGTTTCATGGTTGAAGTCTCTGAGGTAAACCTTTCAAAGACTAAAGTTAGATTGATCATAGGCTTTTTCGAGGGCCACAAAAGATAGCTGCCTAGTTTCAGGGGGCATCTTTCCTGTACAGATAAAGTGGCACATGGCTGTGAAAAGAGTGACTTTTTGATAACAAAAATCATCAATGGTAAAGCCAGTTTGCGGAAAAAAAAAACCACAATCCACGAGATAATGTGAAGTGGTTGCAAAATAGGGGGGAGAGAGTGAGTTACTTCTTCGGAGGCTCTCTAGATTTGTAGGCCTATGCAGGCAAATTTTCCACAGCAGAACCCAATGTAGAGAGAAGTTCTCTATGTGAGCCTCAAAGAAGGTAAAATGCATATTTTTGGGTACCATGTTTGTACTAATTAACTCCCTGGTCAATGCTTGGAAAAGTAGGAGGGACCGTGGTGTCGATGGATTTGTGCATGGAACTGCTTGAGATGTATTGATTGGACTTTGCACATGCTTTTATCTCGAACATGTTAAAGGAGCTGCACTTATCCTTTTTAAATAGAAGAAGCTCAGAAGTGGCAGGCGACCATTGGGCAGGAGCAGGAGGCTGTGCATATGAAAGTGAAAGCATTTGCATGGCATCTTTTTCAATTCAGTGTGATTGTCAGATAACTGAGAATTCTATTTTTGATATGCTTGAGGTCAGCATGTCTTGGCCGTCTCAGATTAATTTGCTGTGCGCTCTAACTTTTTTCATTTTTTATTGATTCTTCCAGCAATGATGCTTCTGAGGTCCAGTCTAATGAAACTGTCCGACTTCAAAATCTGCCTGCTGTTCAGACTGATTATTTAACTGACGGGGATGCTGCAAAAGATGGCCAGAATGATCAAAATTCAGGCTGGTTTGAAGTCAAGAAGGTATGATTTTGAAAGGTCACTTGGCCTTGTCACTGGATTACGAGGCTTGTAGGCATAATGTGAACATATACTTTACAGTTGGAAAAAGTAGGTTTATAACATTGTTGCTTTGCTTAAGGTTATGGAGTGGCTTTTAATGATCCCATGTTTTTAATGACAGCCTATAGCAGAGTCTTTTGTGCAGTCAAAGAAGCTTGACATGCTGGTCTCTGTGTGGAAATGTGAATGTATGCTGGCATCCATACTCTTTAGTAGTGAATGCTTCTTTATCTGCTAGGGTCGGTTGTTGAATCTCTTTTCTTCAGAATTTGGGACAGCTTCTATGACAAGACCACATAGATGCCCCTCACTTTCTTACTGCACCAAAATTGGGTTTGTCAATTAGAGCTGTTTGCATGTTGCAAGTTGGAAAGTAAATTAAGAATGCGGCCAGGATACACAACATCAATGAGCATGCAGCCATGAACTTGGCAGAAGAAGTACCAACCTGGAGGAGTGGTTTTGGACTAGCAAGCCTTTATACAAGGCAGGGGAGCAGCTATGGTGGCCTGCCAGTGTTGGCCAACTGGCAGTCTGTACCAACAACTTTTGTTTACAACCATCACTACCAATCCCAACGGGTGCTTTAACCATTATTAATCCTATGTTCGCCAGGTTTTGCAGCAGCCTCCTCGCTCAGTCCAAATGTTACGTACGTAGACATTAATCTACAGATTACGGACCTAATCCAACGGGGCTAGTGGGCCTTAGGATTGGGAATTAGCAGGCAGATACTTAGCTAGGGTTCTTGGATTGATAAAATAGCCTTCTTGGCTGTTTATAGGAGGTTAGCTCGGGTCAGCATCCACCGATCTCCCCCGAGGCAAGGGTAGGGTTGCTGCACAATCCCATAGGCCTATGTCTAACTCCGACGTCCCATACCACCAAAGCCTGCCCAAAGGCCTTTGACACGCCAACGTATGTACTCGCCATGTGCATGTCATGAGCATGTCTGCTCTCTTGGTCCAAGCCAGACCTTCAGTGGTGCATCCGCACAACTTTGACTCAAGCCCTCACTTATATAGTGACAACTACGCCATAAATCGCTAACCTGCTATACACATCTATTAAGCTTGTTTTATCAATCTAGGAACCCTAGCTAAGTATCTGTTTGTTAATCCTAATCCCGGGGCCACCTAACCCCACAGGTTTAGGTCCCTAATCTGTAAATTAGTGTTGAGGTACATAACATACTTCCCCTCTTCAAGCATTTACTCTTAAATGAATTTAGGAAAGCACTTATTCAAACTAGCTGCTGCTGACTCCCAAGCGGAGTCCTCCTCTGCCCTCTCTTTCCACTTAATCTTATATTCAGGGATCAACTTGTTCCTAAGTTGCCTTTCCTTTGAAATCTATTACCTCTCTTTCAGCTGTGATTAGGGCAGATCTTGTGGAGGACTTTACACCAAAGCAGCCAGCAGCCCTCAGCATGTGCATACACAGACATGGCCCATGAGACAAACATGGAAAAATTATACGAGGTTAAATTGCATGAACAATCTGAATAGTCCAAGTGTTTTACGGTCAATTGTTTTGCTCAAGAAGATAGAGCTTGTATGTAGTACATGCTATCGTGGCTACGTGGAATATAGAAACCCGCTCCCTAGCCTTGCTTAGCTAGTCGCCCTGTAACTTCCCCCCCCCCCCCCCCCCCCCCCCCCCCCCCCCCCCCCCCCCCCCGGAACCTTTTCTTTCTTCTTCCTTCTCTCTCTGTGGACTGTGGGTGTAGTGGTTATGCATCGGGCTCCTAATTGAGAGATCCTGGGTTCATGTCCCCCTTTCTGCAATTTGGTGCAGTCGTATGGGATCTGTGGGCTTGCCTATGATGTTGAAGAGTCATCTCATCTCATCTCATCTTTGAGTGTGGATCAAGCCTCTCAAGATAGAAACTTAATACTATTGGAATGGGGAGGGCGGGGGAAGGGGAGATCAGGGTCTGTGACCACAGTGCAGTGGGCCCTTTGAATGTGCGGCCTCCCACTGGGATTCAAATTAAAGATGGGTAGGTGGCAGGTGCCAATGGGATTTTCCATGGCAATCAGCAGCAATAAGTCATGCTTCCCAATGCCATAGTTGCTGGGCTGCCTTACAAGTCAGTTGCAGCATTTTCTGGGACTTCTCTACAGCTTGTCATTGTTTTCATAGGGTGGTGTATGCATCCATACCAACCATATACCATCCACAAAGGCGCCATGTGCCCCTCACCTGCCGTGGACCTTCAGGCATGGGTCACCTTCTGAAAGTGTTTTTGGGGTCTCAAAATAGTGGTCTATTGAGATGTAATTTCAGACAGTAAATTGTCGTTGCTTATTTACACTTCTATACATTCAAGCATTTACCTTGTATGGTGCCTGATACAAAGGAACGTGGTTGAAGAATAGTAAAAGGAGACTTGATTTAGCTCATAATATTAATGCTTACTCTTTGTTTGCAGAAAAGCAGGTCCAGCACAAAGTCTTCTATGCACAAGTCTACTCCTATCAGCAAAAAGCCAGTTGAACCACCAGGGAAGGCCAGAGCTTACACAGGACAGGATAGGAGAGAAGACTTACCATCCACGGAACAGCAGAAGATCTTGGGTAGCTATCAGGATGCAAAAGATGGAGCTGGATGTATGTTTACTGTAGTGGATAACATTGAAAGGTTGCCTGTATCACCATCAGCTGATCAAATGGTATGTGTAGTTGTTTTGACTTATTTGTTAAATTTGACGTGCAGTGTTATGTGCGAGTTGGTGCATTTGGCCCTTCAGCCCTTTGCAATCTGAAATTTTCAGTCAAAGGCTTTGTGGCCCTTATAGTGCGGCTACAATAAGTCCTTTTCTATGTGAGGAAAGCTTTGGTAATAGATGTTCATGAGCCTTTAGTCTTCTGACTTTGTTGCTGATACCAACCTTGTGCTCCACATAGGAACCTAGCTATGGGCTGTAGGAGAGTCAAAATTGCCACCCGGTGAATCGATGCACAATAAATTATGCAGAAAGCTCTGATTCTCTTGCGGCAACACTAAGTTTAGGCCCCTAGCTTCTTTGTTGGCATAATACTGAGCCCCTAGCTTTTGGGTTGGCATCAAGTTCTTAGCTCACAACAGTTGCAAGAACAACAGCACAAAGCCAACTGGATCAATTCACAAGCAAAATTAAGGGAGTAGAAGTGCATGTATGCGCCTCCGCAGCTTTCACTTATCTAAGTTTTTCCTTTCAGACTTCACTAACCCTTGACTTGCCTGCACGTGCCTGCTTTCATTTTTCAGGTTGATTAAGGGTTTTTCTGTTCACTGATTTGGCACCAGGTGCAGCTTGGAAAGGGCCCTAGAGAGTTGTCAGGACACCAGTTTAGTACAAAGCTAGTAGATGCTCCAAAGTTTAAATGGGGGAACCTGGATGATGAAGACCTGGCACAAAAGCTACCAGTGGAGGATCGATTAGAGAAGATTACAAAAAGCTTGCCCCTAAACCATCATCAAAGTGGAATGACCAAGAGGGAAGACTCGACCATATCTCTGGAAGGAGGAAAGCAGAGCTCTACAAAGGAATTAAATGGTATAAAAAGTGAAGATTCAGGGAAAGCATTAGCAGATTACCCTCACACACCAGAAATCTCATATGTATCACATGCCTCAAGCTTTACTGTAAGTAGTGAGAAAGGTGACCACACAAAGGATGACTGTGGGGAAGGGTTTGCAAAAGGCTTGGCAACTTTTACAGCCAAAGATTCTAATCCTACTATGGCACTGCGTGTAGATGAGGTGCACCCATCTCCAGATGGGGTTGGAAGCTCCACCAAGCTCTGTGCAAAGCAGCCAATGGTGTCGGAGAGTGGTATGGTTTTCATGGCTTCAAGCAACGTGGTTTCTGAAACCTCAGTGGAGATCACAAGTGATTTGAACCTCAAGAAGGAAAATGCGATGGACAGTCTAGATTCTGTAGCTACACAGTTCTTGGAATGTCAACAAGCAGTGGAGGGTGATTTGGGTTGCCCTCAAGGCAGTGAGGGGGAGAGGGATGCAAATAAACAGCCTATGGAGTTCAGTGTAGCTGCCAGCATGTTGATGGGGAAGTTTGAGGAAACCAAGTCAGGTGAAAGCAAAGAAAGGTTTCGACAACGGCTTTGGTGTTATCTATTTGAGAATTTGAACCGGGCAATCGATGAGCTTTATTTCTTATGCGAGCTGGAGTGTGACATGGAACAGATACAAGAGGCGCTTCTTGTGCTTAAAGAGGCAGGTCTGGATTTTAGTGAATTGAAGTCTCGGGTGAAGGATTTTGAGGAGGTCAAAAAGCACCCCTGCACATCTCAGATTCTGTTTGGGGGAAACTTGGGAGGCACTTTTCCCGGTAAAGTGGAGCATAGACGGCCTCATGCCATTGCTTGGGAGGTGAGTCATTCTTGTAATGCAGCAGTCTCTGATCTTTTCTGTGGGAAAACGCTTGTTGTTTTTTAGTCAGAGTCATTCTCACTTGACAAGTATGTTCTTTCCTTATGCCAACACCCCCTCCGCCCCCCCCTCTCTTCCCTCTTGGGGGGGGGGTGCATGTGCGTGTGCGTGTGCGTGTGCATGTGTACATACAAACATATACACCAATATATGCATGCACTTGTGCACCTAGATATGCATGTGTGTGTAGGCATGTATACATGTGTGTACACACACATGTATGTATGTATGTAAATATATGTGTGTTTACATGTATGCCTGTGTATGCATGCATGCATGCATGATCTATGTATGTTGGCATGCACATGGATATATACATACATACATTTTTCTCTTTCCCTGCCTTTCTCTAAATAATTCTTTTCCCTTGTAATTATGTGTATTGTCTGGATTGTTCTGCTGTATTATCTGTCTAAATGATGCATTTGCCTTGGCAGGTTCGCCGCATGGCGTGTTCCCCACATCGAGCAGAAATATTATCATCTTCTCTGGAGGCTTTCAAGAAGGTTCAGCAAATAACTGCACAAAAGAAATTAGTTTCACAACCTAAAAGGCGTGAAGCTGCCAAATTGCTTGATATCGAGCAGGGTTGTGCTGCCTTTCCTTCAAAGCTACTTTCCTCCGTGAACTCAAGCTCATACATGAAAGAAGCTGCCGCTAAAGTAGAGGATAAGCAAAAGTCCCTAGCAAAGGCAAACAGGTTGTCAGTTTCAACTACACAAAAGGGAGGAAAAATACACGTTGAGGTTATCAAAGACAGTAAAGAGCTTTGTAAGTCAGATTCCAATGGACAAACTACAGGCTCTGCATCTTCAAAAGTGCCTTTGATTGAAAAAGCATGCAGTAAAACCACCTCTCTGCACCTTTCGAGTTCTAATGCCATGGGTGAAGTCACGGGTGAAGTGATACCTGAAAAGGTAGCTTCATCAGTGTCAAAAGACGAAAAAGGTCCAGTGGTTGCAGCAAATGTTGAGAGAAGCAACAAGTCTACTGAGAAGCACGTCTCCATTGTTTATAACCAAAGAGAAAAGAAGATGCCAAAAACCAGGAGCTCCATGGATGCTTGGAAAGTGAAGAGGAATTGGGAAGATGTGTTATCTTCCCCTCTGAAGAACTTAAATAGGGCTTCAAGGTCCCCTTGCACTGGATGGAAGAGTACAGAGAGGGTCAAAGTTCTGCATGATAAGTTAATGTCACCTGAAAGGAAAAGAAAGAGCCCTTTGGAGATGAAGAAGGAGGTTGATGAGAAGCAGGCTCGAGCCACAAGGATCAGACGAGAGCTTGAAAACGAACGTGTTCAGCGTCTACAAAGAACAACGGACAAGCTGAATCGTGTCAGTGAGTTGCAAGCAGTCAGAAGCAACAAGTTGAGGGAAGGTATGCATGCCCGGCAACAAAGAGGGGAGTCCCGTCATGAAGCCCACCTTGCTGAGATAGCAAGGCGTGCTAGTGATGAGAGTAGCAAGGTGAGTGAAGTACGCTTCATTACATCTCTTAACGAGGAGAATAAAAAGCTTTCACTCAGACAAAAGCTTCAAGACTCAGAATTGCGAAGGGCAGAGAGACTGCAAATCATCAAGATAAAGCAGAAAGAGGATGTGGCACGAGAGGAGGCAGTGTTAGAGCGTAGAAGAATCATAGAGGCAGAGAGGCTGCAACGGCTTGCTGAGGCACAGCGCAAAAAGGAAGAAGCAAAAGTAAGAAGGGATGAAGAGCGCAAAGCAGCCAGTGCTGCCCGAGAAGCAAGGGCTTTCGAGCAAGTTCGCAAGAAAGAAGTGAGGGCTAAAGCACAACAAGAAGTAACTGAGTTGCAGGCGCAGAAGCTAACAGAGAAGCTCAGGGAGAGTGAGCTTCGTCGGAAAGTCTATTTGGAGCAGATTCGGGAGAGGGCTGCCATGGAGTCAAGAGAACAGGCTTCTCCATCAACACGTCTTTCTTTAAGCAGGGATGGGCAACCTAGAAGTGTTAGCAACCAAGGATTAAGTGAAAGTGATGGTTTCATTGACAAAGAGTCTGTAATCATAAGGCAAGTCTGTGGGAGTAAGGGTAACCCTGAATTGGGGCCTGGAGTGCCGGCTTTGAAATCAGTTAAGATGGCTCTGCTACATCAGGCTTTAAAGAAAAGGGTAAAGAAAATACGTCAAAGGCTAATGGCTAAGAAGTATGAGTTTGTGGAGCCCCCTGCAGGAGTTGAAAGTTCTGGAATTGGCTCTATGGCTGTTGCAGCTGCTGCCAGGTCCAAGATAGGCAGGTGGCTGCAGGATCTACAGAGATTCCAGCTGGCTAGAAAGGCAGGAACTTCAGATGTCGGCTTTATAGTTAGTGAGATGATAAAGGTTGTTTTCTTTGCTGGTGCACCCATTTATTGTTTTGATCTTACATGCACATGCACATGCACCACACCTGTGCATGTGCCCATGATGAGCTCATGTGCACATGTCGAACAAATCGGGAAGAGGGAGGGTCGGAAAGGACAAAGGGAAGGGCGGGAGGAGTCTGCTATTTTCTCCTTCAACAAACTTTTCCACCTTCATGACATGAGAAAGCATTTAGGGGCTTGGTACCAAGTTATATGATTAGGAGCCCAGTAAGTTTTTAGAGATGAAGCATCCATAGTAAGATTGTATCCTATCTAGTGCTTATGGCCAGCCATAAACTTGGTGAGAGGGAAGATAACACACAAACTACAGTCGATACAGATTGGGCTACCATAGACATGACCTACCAGAAGGTTTGGCATAACACATCCAGTTGACGAGGGAGGCTTTGGAGGCTGCCTTCACAGAGGAGCAGCTTGCTGTAGCTTCTTGTGCACTTAGTGCGTTGGAGAAGATGACCTTTCAGTGTCTTCTTTCATCATTGCTGGTAGCTTGTTGAAACTGCCTTACAGCTGCCTTCAACAAGATAATGCTGATAGGTGAGATCTTAAAGAGGCTCTCGGTTGTCACCAAGGCGGTAACCTAGTGGATAAGACTTTGGACTTTCTACGGGAGGTCTAGGGTTCAAATCCTCTTGGGGACATCTTATACCAAGGGTGTGTTCGCGTGCAGGTGGGCACGTAGGCAGCCATCCGCACTCCTTAGGGTGTCATTGTTCGATCGTCGTGGCGCTTGCTTCCACCTGTTAGCAGTCATCTCTTGCTGTATAGTATACACCAGGGCCTCTGTTGTGGGATTGCCCGCCCATTTTAGGTGTTCCCCCATTTTTCCTCACTTTCCATAGTATTTTCTCATTTTTGCTAATTGTGGGAGGGCTGTCGGGTGTGTCTACTGTTGGCCAACTGGACTGGTGCTACCCAACTTCTTCCTCAGTGCTGGCCGACTGCCTTTCTCCTGGCCGACTGACTTGTTTGCTGGTCGTGACTTGTTTGCTTTGGTGGCTAATCAGGTTTTGCTTGCCTCTTGTTGGTGCTTCTCTCGTGCGTGCATTGGCCAATTGCGGAGATTGATCCGCAATTTTCTCTGGTCGGGCTTGGATGGCACCTCAGACAATCGTGCCAGGGTTGCTTGGCTCACAGTTATTCAGCCCAAAAGAGAGGGGGGCTTGAATATTATTGATCTAGATGTTCAATGCAGGGCGTTGCTTTGCAAACTTGTGGTCAGAGGTTTCCTACCAGGCACTGAGCCTTGGAAGGATTTTTTCTTGTCTTAGATTTTGAGAATACACCGAGGGTCGGGAGAGACTGGATGCCCAACACACGTTTTTTGTTCACACAGGCTGATATTAGGGCACCATCTTCCCCTCTTATTGCAGCCATTGTCAGAGCATGGAGAAGCATGAGATATTTTTTGCGACAAAGGCTTCCTAGGTCTTTGGACGAGGCCGACCGACAACCTATTATGTGGAACGAGTTCATTAGGGATGAGGCTGGTTGGCCACTTGGTGCATCTCGTTATATGCAATGGTCAGGATGGGAGAGATGCGCATACACAGTTCTTGCTTGGAAGACCTTTAAAAGTCTTCCGGAGGATCGGAGAGTTGGATCCACTCAGCATCTTAGGGGCTCTCGCATTCGTATTGATCAGATTGATGCAACTATTCCGCATGAGTGGCTTTCTGGGACCTTTCATGGAGACTATCATCCGAGTTGGCTGGGAGTTTTTTTGAGGATAGACATACCTCTGCAGGTCATTGCTCTGCCAGGCCAGGAGGATACAGATTTCCTCATGTATTCTATCATGCCTGGTGGGAGATTGAGGAGATGTAGTATGGAGGAGATCATACCAAACACTAGGCTTAGTCCAGTGAGGATTGTTGGTCGCTCGTGGAAGCACTGGTTCATTGACCCTTCTCCTCAGATAGTGACTCATGGCTCTTGGTGTTTGTGGCTATATGGTGGCAGTCCTATCAAATATCTTCAGTGGGATCCAGGAGAGTGGGAGTGGATTGATGCCTTCGACCCTTCCTCTGTGCCCTGTGTCTCAGATCAGAATGCGGCTCAGTACTAAGAAGCTGGTGATAGAAATCGGTGGCAATCTGTCTGACCATGAGAGGATCTGAGTGAAGAGTGCCATGTGAATCTTGCAACTGCCTGACACACTCTCTGGCATGAGATGGACCGTGAGAAGCAAAGAAATGTTTGTTACATCTGCCACCCATCTGTGTCCAAAAGGATTCCTGGGCATGGAAACGATACTCCGCGCGCTGCTCAAGAGAGTGATGAAGTTTTGTTCTAATAATACATAAAGAATCTGCAACCCATTGAGCATGAGGATGTTTCTCGTGCTCTTTCTGCAAGGCAGCCAATCTACGTCTAATAGCCCTTTCTAAGTCCAAGGCCTCTTGCCTCTTAGACAGGGCACATGTGTGATAAAAGTCACTAATATCACAGAGAGCAGAGGCCAGGCTTTGAGAGGCCTATAAGAAGTCATGAGATCTCCAAATATCAAGCATACAACGCTATAGTTCTGCATCTGAAAACAAATGATCAGGGATGCATACATGGGGTGCTGATCCATGGCAATTCGGATCTCTAATACATAAAACCACTGGGCAATGATCCGATTTGGAGGTGCCTGTAGCAATCAAAGTATGGCCACCTCTGTCAAGCACCCAATCATCCACATAAAATCTGTCTAACCGTGCATAGATACATCCTACATCTCCTCCTGTTATGAATAAAGAAGAGTGAATGGACTCCTCAAAATGTCATCCTCATGCCAACAATCTCTACCATGAATGGAGAGTATAAACCTCTCCCAAGACGCTCTTTCAAGAGGATGCACCAAGCCCTCATATCCACCTCTTTTATCCGTTGGCATCTCAACCATGTTAAAATCCCCACCAATAATCCAATGGTCGGCAAGAGGCATCAATGTAGTGAGAGATTTCCGAAAGGCAATCCTCTCACCTCTATGGTTAGGAGCATAGAGGTTGAGAATACCAATGCGTGTAGTACCCTGCATAAGAAGGATCCACTGCTCTCTCGCAGGCAAAATGACACCATGTCCAATGATGCAAGGCAAGATCAAAGCTGAAATAGAGATACAAACACCAGCCTTGGTACCAACAGCCGGTGACCAAAAGGTGTGTCCTGAGAGAAGCTTGCCTGATCTCCCACACTGACTAGCATCCAGTTTACTCTTGCAAGAGCAATATATCCATAGGTCCACCTGTGACTGCACAATGAAGCTGGGTTTTTACAATTTGTTTCCGTCGACGCAGAAAAAAACCCCCAAGACCCTGAATGTTCCAAGAGACAATCCTCATAAAGACTCAGAGTAGGAATGACCCGATCTCGTGGTCGACGAAGGACCCCCTTTAGAGGCGGAAGTACGTCTCGCATAGGTAAGGGAGGGAAGATCTGACGATGTAAACCTTACCTCTCTCTCCCACTCCGGGGAAAAGCCAAGGCTAGTCCTCAGAACTGGAGAGGTACCATGACAATGCGAATGTGCAACATCATCCTCAAGGGTGCAATCATCCTGTAACTGTAATGCAGCATCCTCCTGTGAGGGATCCAGATCATGTGCCTGCAAGGCCTCATCCTCCAAAAAAGGATCAACATCCTGTGAGGCAAGAGCTGCATAGGGGTTAGGGTGCTCCGTAGGGAGTGTGGGTGAAGGGGCAGGTACGGGGGTTCGAGGGTGCCTGCCATCCCTAACCACAACCCAACGCTGTGTGGTCTACTGTGGCAAAGGAGCAGCTGGAGTCTCGGCATTTGCAGAAGGCCTCTGATGGGTAGCACCACGCCGCCTCCTAGGATGGCCCCTCGATCTGGGACAATCTCTAGCAATGTGACCCTGTCGACGACAAATCCGACACTGGTCAGGTCTGCCTGCAATCTCCATCCTCTGGCGGAAATGAGATCCGTCAGGTCTCTGAAGCATAACATGATCATCAGTAATCGATGGATCAGGAACAAGCACAAGGACCTGGGGTACGCCATCAAGAGTGGCGGTAACGGCCGCGGAAGTTGAGGCGGGAGAGCTTGGGAGGATTGGTAACTCTAGAACTTGGCCAAAGGATGCCCCTATGGAAGCTAAAAGCTTCCAATAGGACCGAGGAAGAGCAGGGAATCGTAATGAGACCGGGGTAAGGCGCTGATCCTCCACCACTGGAACAAAGCCCACCTGGTACTGAAAGAAGAAAATCTTCCTAGGACCAAGAGGAAAGGGGTTGCTAGCCAAAGCCTGAGAAGTAGCTTCTGAAGAATGAAAGTCCACCTGGAAGAAGCCTCGACCAAGTAAACGAGTATCCTGAAAGTGCACAATTAGCTCTGAAGGGAGAGCTGCTAGAAGCCATTCACGGGCCTATGAACGAGAAGGGTGGGAACCATAAACTCTCGCAACAAGGGTAGTCTGGACCTCAAGGTCAATGTCGTGCTGAAGAGAGGTGAGCTCGACTTGTGAAAAATTGATGATTCTCCTGGCCAGTGGGGGTGATGAGAGATTGGTTGCGGCCGAAAAAGCCATAAGACCAATCAAGAAAAGTGGGCGGCCGACTTGAATCCAGATAAAAATCTGAAAACAGCCTTTGAGGGCTGGTCGACTTGCTCTATGAGCGAGACAGGAAGAAGACGATGATGTTGAGTTGTCCTGGGCTGATGTGGGAGTGCTATGGGCTGTCCCTAGTTGTCCTGCATGTGCTGGATGCTGGGAATGCTCACTTGTGTTGAGAATCGTCAGCAAATTCAGTTTATGTTATGTTTTCTTGTTTTCATATTGTATTGGAAGAAACAGGTGCAGCTAGTGGTGAACCCTGGGCACCCGCAAAGTTGTATTGGAACAGACTCCTTTTTGGGGGTCAACCCATCTTCTGGCCCCTAGTGTGGTGTACTGTGTAGATTTGTCATCTTGTTTTATCTGGCATGCTTATGTGTATTTTCAGATTTCATGATTGATTAGATTTTCCGTGTTGAGTTGCCCTTCCGTTTACAGAGTACTACGAAGAGTGCTGATTTTTCGGCTTCAACTGCAAAGACTCTAGTCTTTGTGTACTTGGAGATTTTGGACACAGATGCTTCATCTGCTTCGAGCGAGGAGACAGTTGGTTTCATCGCCAGGGATACTCGGGAGTGGATTCTCGATAGTGGTGCTTCCAGGCACATGACTCCTTCTCGAGAGTTTTTACAGGATCTTAAATGGCAGTCAAGTCGCATTTTCATTGGCGACAATTCCACTATACCGGTTTTCATCTATTGTCAGTGTATGAGGTTGGCAAGACTGGTTTCTGGGTGGAGTTTGAGGAGCATTCTGTTGCTCTACGGGATAGAGAAACAGGCTAGGTTGTATGGGAAGGCGGAGTGGAGAACGGTATTTACAAACTCTCAGCACTCTCTTCTTTGACAGGCACTCAGATTGATGACTTGTGGCACTTCCATTTTGGCCACTTGAATGTGGATGCGCTGCGGCAGGCTTTCCGAGACCAGCTGGTGGATGGCTTGCCAGATGTTGGTAGCAAGCAGGGACGTTGTAGTTCTTGCATTCGTGGTAAGCAGCATAGGGAATCTTTTCTAAAGCAGGCTTCTAGGCAGGCTTTGAAACCTTTGGAGTTGGTACACATTGACTTGCGTGGACCTATGCAGACCCCATCCTTGGGAGGTTCTTTGTACTTTATGTTGCTTGTTCATGATTGTAGCAGATTCACATGGGTTTATTTCCTTTCCGAGAAGGACCAAGCTTTTACTTGGTTCAAGGAGTGGCATGTTATGGTGGAGGAGTCTGGATTGCAGATAAAGATTGTTCGGGCTGACAAAGGAGGAGAGTTCTCTTCTAATGCATTTGTGCAGTTCTGTGCGGAACATGGCATCAAGAGGGAGCTGGCCAATACAGGTTCGCCTTCAGAGAATGGAGTGGTTGAGCGAAAGAACAGGAGTGTGGTGGAGATGGCGATCACCGATGACTTCAATACCAAAGATGACTCCATATGAGGCTTATTTTGGTAGGAAATCAGATGTCTCCCATTTCTGTGTTTGGGAGTGATGCCTATGTTCACATTCCAAAGAAGCAGAGAAGGAAGCTTGACTCCAAGTCCCAAAAGCTTGTATTTGTGGGATATAACTCGCTTTTCAAAGGATACAAGTTGTATGACCCGGAGCGGAACAAATTGTTGTCAGTAGAGATGTTGTCTTTGATGAGCATGTTCCAGCTTCCATTGTTGATGAGCCGGCACTTCTTGGAGACCCAGATGAGTTTGAGGATGATTCCCAGTCTATTGTTCCAGCTAGACAGCCTCAGTCAGTTGTTGAGGTTGAGCCTGCGGCTGGAGATGAGCTCCCGCAGTAGCAGGAGGCTCCGCGTTCTGTTCGAGTACCAAGGTGGTTGTTAGACACCCTTCGGGAATTAGGTGTTACGGAGCTTCCCTCCGAGTGGACCGCAGAGGACGGGCCTTGAAGATCGCATAGAGTTCGAGACAAAAGTCATTCAGCGGAGCTCTTACTGTTGGTCATGACCACTCCCGGCTAGTTCAGGCGTGAACACAGCTTACTCACGAGCACTTTTTCCCTGTGACTGGACACAGGTTTTTTCCCCGTGTGAACACACTTAGTGTGTTGGGCACTTTGCCCTAGGCCTTTTAGTATTGTACTCTCATTTTCATATCATTATCGTGTACATCTTTTCCAGCACTCTTGAGCTTCACTCGTTTTCTCTCTCTTGCAGCTGTGTGTGTGTGTGTGTGTGTGTGTTTGTGTGTAGGCTTCTCCCCCCATACCCAACATTGGTATCAGAGCTTGGCTAGGGTTACCCCTTGCTACCCGTCAAAGCTTCAGCTTATTGTCCATACACTGAAGCGCCCAAAATGCTGCCCGTTGACTGTACCTGCTGCTAGTCGACCAGTGCTTTGCGCCGTCCACGACTTGCAGCTGCCGCCCTGCCCTGCGCTGCACGACTGTACCAGTGTCGTTGACTGTACCAGCTGCGCCGTACAAGCGCCACCGCCACCCGACTGTACCAGCTGCGCCGCCTTGTGTACTCGCCCGTACTGCGCCCGCCTTGTGTACCTGCCTGTATTGCGCCGTTGACTGCTGCTGCTCCGTACACTGTCGCCGACTGTACTACTGTACCTGCTGTCCTACGCAGCTGATATGTGGCACCTACACAGTCGCCTGTTGACTTGTGCGCCCAATCGACTGAAGCGACTATACTTGCGGTACAAATCGTGTGCACTATTGTGTCTACCCGATTGAAGTTGCTCCATAACATTGGTATTTATGTAATTTTTTCAAATACTCAGAAATTGCTAAAAACTAGCAAATACAGTGCATTAATTTTGGGGCTTTTCACTATTGAGCTCAAAATTGCAACATTGGCACTGATTTTACCTGATTCAGTGCGTAATTGCACTAGAAATTAGGGGATTTTACAGAAATTGACTCGATTTTGCAGAAATTGGCACTATTTGCAGGCAATTTTGGGTATTGCAGGCACATTTGGTTGGCATTGGAGCATTTCTCCCAAATTTTTTGGGAGTTACAGCATTATTGCAGCATTACTACTTGTTTGAACACACTTGTGACTACCATGTCTGGGAATACTTGTGATTTATTTGGTATGCTTTCCGTTGAGGATAAGTTGGATGGCACCAACTATCCTGTGTGGGCATACATGATGAAACATGTACTTGTTGCAAAGAATTTGTGGGTTTATGTATCAGGGGTTGATGTCAGGCCCATTGCTCTTGCACGAGCAACAAGTACTTTAGGAACCATGGATGCAGGTGATGATGTATCTTCAGGTGGTGCTACATCTTCTGCACCTTTACCACCCACTCCAGAACAGCTCAGATGGGATGCCAAGGATGCTCAGGCACATGCTTTGATTGCCCTCTCATGCAGAAGGCAGGTCATACCGCACATTCGTTCATGCACCTCTTCTAAGGGTGCATGGGATGTACTTGCTTCAGGTTCGCAATGAGGCCCGTGTTGCCTATCTTCGCAAGAAGATTGAGTCTAAGCATATGGATGAGGGTGACTCAATGGATAAGTTCCTTACCCGCATCAAGGATTTGCAAGAGCAGCTCATCAATATTGATGAGGTCATTCCAGATGGTTCACTTGTATCTACAGTGCTTCAGGGTTTGCCAGAATCCTATCAGGGTTTTGCTACTACTCTTCGTCTACTCATGAAGGGTAATCCAAACTTGTATACCTTTGATGAGTTGGTGACTCTCTTACTGTAGGAGGAGGAGTCTCGTTCTAATAGGACCACTATGCTTTCTGCTGATCAAGCATTTGGTGCCTTTGATCGAAACAAAGGTAAATCTGGGGCTTCATCTAGTGGTAAACCAAGGGCAAACCACATGCCCATTCAGATTCGCCTAAAGAGGGTGACAACAAGAAAAAGAAGAGATGCAACTATTGTAGAAAACCTGGCCATCTTATTGAGGAATGTAGGAAGCGCATTGAGAGTGAAAAGAAACAGAAGCAGCAAGGTTTGGCTGCTACTGTGGACACTAAAGAAGAGGCAAACTTTGCTCATGAGGGATATGCATTAGTGGTTACATGCAGTTTGCATGCTTCTTGTATGTCTATCTCAGCTGGAGATTGGTACTTTGACAGTGGTGCTTCTAAGCACATCACTTCTTGCAGAGATCTCTTTGCCAATTTGCAGGATTCACCTCCAGGTGGCATAGTTATGTGTGCCAATGATGCCACTTACTCCATTAAAGGTATTGGCAATGTGGAGCTAACAGCATGTGATGGGGATAGCTTTACTCTTTGTGACACTTTATATGTACCAGGCATTAAGAAGAATCTCATTTCTATTTCAGCCCTTGCATTATCTGGGTTTAAGGTTCAGTTTTCTGATCATTGTTGCTCAGTGTATGACAGCAGAGATTCAGCTTCTCTTATGCTTTCTGGGACATTATGCAGTGGCTTGTATAAGCTTGATATGTATCACAGGAGTACTTATTCTCATGATGCTATGATTGCCTCCACATCCCGTGTGATGAGTGACACTGAGTTATGGCATGCTCGGTTTGGTCACTTGAATTTCCCATCTCTTGTACACTTGCAGAAGCAAGGTATGGTCCATGAGCTTCCTCCTATGGAGGTTCCCTTCAAGCATGTATGTGAGGGATGCATCCTTGGAAAGATGCATAGGAATTCCTTTCCTAAAGATGGGGCTATGAGGGCTGTCCGACCATTACAGCTTGTTCATAGTGATCTTTGTGGCCCCATGAGGGCTCCATCTTTTGGAGGACACTTGTACTTCATCACGTTCATTGATCACTACACTTGATTTTGTTGGGTGTATGGTTTAAAAATGAAGTCAGGTGCCTTTGCAGCTTTCAGAGACTTCCGTCCCATGGCTGAAAATGCTTGTGGACACAAGCTTGTCACATTGCGTACAGATTGAGGGGGGGAATATTTGTCAAATGAGCTCACAGCTTACATGCAGTTACATGGTATTTCTCATCAGTGTACTACCCCCTATACTCCTCACCAAAATGGAGTTGCAGAGACGTAATCGTACACTCATGGAGATGGCACGTTGCATGCTCAAAAGCAAGGATCTGCCGAGTAAGTTTTAAAACGGTACTTGGGAGTTATGTGACTTGCCCCTGGGCAAGCGTGCTATTGGCACAAAATGGGTTTTCAAACTGAAGCGTAAACCTGATGGTTTAGTTGATCGCTATAAGGCTCGCTTGGTCGCCAAAGGGTATGCCCAACGTGAGGGCATTGACTATGAGGAGACCTTTGTTCCCACTTCACGTATGACTACCATACGTACTGTTATTGCATTGGCTGCCCACAAGCAGTGGCATGTACATCAGTTGGATGTTAAAACTGCTTTTTTGAATGGTGATTTGCAGGAGGAAGCTTGTGTCTCAGCCTCTTGGCTTTGTTCAAAAAGGTGCAGAAAATAAAGTATGCCGTTTACATAAAGCATTGTATGGTCTTAAACAGGCCCCTCATGCTTGGTACCACAAAATTCATACATACTTGACTGCCAAAGGATTTCAGAATAGTTCAGCTGAGAGTACACTTTATGTACGCCACATTGGGAACAATGTTCTTATCCTTATTCTTTATGTGGATGACATGCTCGTC
Organism: Cibotium barometz; assembly: GCF_041138505.1. Classification (NCBI taxonomy): domain Eukaryota; kingdom Viridiplantae; phylum Streptophyta; class Polypodiopsida; order Cyatheales; family Cibotiaceae; genus Cibotium; species Cibotium barometz. The sequence goes on along the minus strand of NC_141096.1, from coordinate 31,244,337 downwards.
ACTGGCCCTGAAGAGGGTGATATTTTAGCTTTTAAAGCTGATTTGCAGCATGCATTTGATGTCACAGACATGGGGCATTTACATTACTATTTGGGCATACAGTTTATACCTTTTGAGGGTGGTATCATGTTATCTCAGTGCAGATATGTTGAGCAGCTCCTTGAGCGTTTTCACATGACAGATTGTAAACCCCTATGGAATCAGGTCTAAAACTGTCACTTGAGCATGCTGGTGAGCCTTTTGATGTTGCCACCTATCAGCAAGCTGTGGGATGCCTTATCTACTTATGCTCTACTCGTTTGGACAGTATGCTGTTTCCCAGTTGAGCAGATTCATGCATTGTCTGAGCACTATTGTCATGTGCACAGTGTATTATCTACCGTGTGCTACACGCACGCAAGACTAGTTTCGAGGCTTGGGGAAGCTTGGAACTAGGCAGGCTGATTGGCGAGCTGAATTAGGGATATAGGAAGGGGAGTATGTCATGTGCACAGTGTGTATCTACCGTGTGCTACACGCACGCAAGACTAGTTTCGAGGCTTGGGGAAGCGTGGAACTAGGCAGGCTCATTGGCGAGCTGAATTAGGGATATACTATCGGGCGGGCACCCAAGTATGGACGGGCGGGCACCCAAGTGTGGACGCCCAAGAGCCTATAAAAGGGTGGCCAAGGTTAGTTATTGGGATATAGAGAGTCTCGTGAGTTTGTGAGAGCTCTATGGTCTTGGAGCCTGGATCTAGTGCAGACGTGCACCTGCTTTACGCAGCCGAGGCCGGCAGCAATCTCGAGGCCTGCAAGGGCAGCTTCGTGGCGGTATGGGACGTCGCGAGGAGGAGATTGGTCGGTACGTCATCCTAGTTAGCTCAGCTCGTGGCTCGGTGGGGACAGGCAAGACTGTGGGCTTGCCCACGGCTGTCATGGTTGGGAGGTGAGTCAGGCCTGCACCCCCTTGTTGTTTGTTTATTTGTTTGTTTGCAGGATTCGAGTCTCGAACCAAGATCGATCACGAGGAGATCCGTGGGGATTTGACAACTATGCATTGTCTGAGCACTATGCATTGGCAAGTGTGTCTTTCGCTATCTCAAAGGCACTGCAAACTTTGCCTTGTTTTATGGCAGTTCTTCTACACTATGCTTGCTTGCATTTACAGACAGTGATTGGGCAGGTTGCTATGACACACGAGTGTCAACCAGTGGTAACTGTTTTCTTCTTGGTGACTCATGCATCTCATGGCTCAGTAAGAAGCAGCCAACAGTGGCCACTTCTAGTTGTGAAGCTGAATACAGGGCAGCCTTTACAGCTACTGTGGAATGTGTTTGGCTACGATCCCTACCACCATTTACACTGACAGTCAGAGTGCTTTGGCAGTTGCACAAAACCCAGTATTTCATGCCCGCACAAAGTATATTGAGGTTCACTATCACTATGTCAGGGAAAGGCTCCATGCAGGAGAGATTGACTTGGCTTATGTGTCTACACATGCCAATATAGCAGATGGGTTTACAAAGCCTCTTTCGAGGGAAAAGTTTGAAGCTTTCCGTGAAGCTTTAAGCTTACAGCCTCTTCCAGGGTAGTCTGCTACACCCTGCTCCCGTTCACACCATTCACTTGAGGGGGGTTTGTTGGTCATGACCACTCCCGGCTAGTTCAGGTGTGAACACAGCTTAGTCACGGGCACTTTTTCCCTGTGACTGGACACAGGTTTTTTCCCGTGTGAACACACTTATGTGTGTTGGGCACTTTGCCCTAGGCCTTTTAGTATTGTACTCTCATTTTCATATCATTATCGTGTACATCTTTTCCAGCACCCTTGAGCTTCACTCGTTTTCTCTCTCTTGCAGCTGTGTGTGTGTGTCTGTGTGTAGGCTTCTCCCCCCATACCCAACACTTACAGGTAAACTATGCTTTGATGTCTCGTATCATGCGGGACAAAGAGCCCACTTTTGTGAAGGAAGCTCTTTCTTAGGATACTTGGAGGAAAGCCATGCAATTGGAACTGGATGTCATAGAGAAGAATAAAACTTGGGAGTTGGTTCCGAGGCCGTCAAAACAGTCAGTCAAGTGCTTGTCCACCGACCCATCAGACGTATACTTGGTCTTAAAGACAACTTAGAGAAGAATAAAACTTGGGAGTTGGTTCCGAGGCTGGTGACATCTTGCTTGTTTATTGTTCGATGGAGGACAATGCGGCGGACCTCTTCACGAAGTCTCTACCTCAGGCTATGCTTTGGCAGCACTCCAGCTCACTGGGGTTGGTTCCACATCCAAGAGCTGAGAGGGGGTGTTAGTAGTCATCTCCTATCTGTATAGTATAACACCAGGGCCTCTGTTGTGGGTGTGCCTACCCATTTTAGGTGTTCCTCCATTTTTCCTCACTTTCCAGAGTATTTTCCCATTTTTGCTAGCTGTGGAAGGGCTGTCGGCTGTGTCTACTACTGGCCGACTGGACTGGTGCTACTTGACTTCTTCCTCAGTGCTGGCTGACTACCTTTCTCTTGGCCGAGTGACTTGTTTGCTGGTTGTGAGCATCTTTGGCTGCTGTCGGCTGTTTTTGGGCTGGCCGACCAGCAGCCTGGGGCCATATATATTGGCCTTGCCCCCCACACTTCTCTTGTATCATTCCGGGATTATCTAGTGTTTATAGCATTGTGGACTACCTTATGGGATCTCTGGCTTTGGCACACCTTATCCCCAACTTCTCCATTCCGCCACCCCCTTTTGAAGCTGACCATGCCTACCTCTCTTTCACTCTTACCTGCACACCATCCGTCCCTCCACCACCTTCCCCCATCTCACATTACACTCAGGTCCTCTTTGATCACGAGCTTGACCTTGTTTACTCCAACCACATCTACCGCCAACTCCAGGATGTGGAACCTACTGTCCCCCTATCCACCCTCACAACACAACTCACCGCCATACTCCACACATCCGCCACAGCTTCTTTCATATGCGAAAGATGATGAGTTATACCGACTTTTCTTAGGGCCGAACTGCAAAGAGGCATGGAGGAAACTCTGAGAACATCGCCCTCCCACACCTATCACCTGCCCAGACACATGGCACTCCTATGCATGCTCCCTCTATCACCTGCCCGGACACATGGCACTCCTATGCATGCTCCCTCTATCATATCCCCCATTAGCCACCCCTACCCACACCACCAGACCCCCGCCCCACCACCTCCACCTTCTTCACAAAGGGCATGGTCCTCAAGGCCATTCGTAGACTACGCAATGGGCGAGCCCAAGATCATGAGGGACTCACTGCCGAGTACATCTCGCATGCCCATGATACCCTAGCGCCCCTACTAGCCTACATGTTCAATAGAGCCCTTTGTGAAGGATTTCAACGGTCCACCAACACCAACACCATCACCCCCATCCTCAAAGCCGGAGATCCACTTGATCCTAATAACTACAGGACGATCATGATTGGCCACACATTGGCCAAGCTCTATGGATTAGTGCTAGAGGCGGAGCTCAGTTCATTTGCAGAGAGCCAGAGATGGAGAGCCTTAGGACAGGTTGGCTTTCGAAGGAGCTGCTCTACCCTTGACCACATCTTCACCCTCCGTGCCATCATCGAGGAGGGTAGAGCACGGCACCAGAGGATTTACTGGATGCCTTACATGACTTTTGCACTCAGCGGGACCTCTCTGTTAACCTTGGTAAAACCAAGGTAATGGTCTTCAATACCTCCCGCCCCGTCACATCCAGATTGAGCTTCACATATAGAGGAGATCCTGTTGAGATTCTCTCATCCTATGTCTACCTTGGTGTCACTTTCGGTGGCCCACGCTTTACTATGCTTTCCGCAGCACATGCCAGAGTGACGCGGGGATATGCAGCCTTGAGCTTACTTGAGCGGCAGTGCTTCCAGGCACATTTCCAGGAGCCTAGGATGAAGGGCTGGCTTTTTGACACCCTCGTCACACTAGCCTTGATGTATGGAGCAGCTTTCTGGGGGCCAGATTTATCCGAGGAGGATTGGCAGCGAGTTGAGAGGCCCCAGGTCATGATGTTCTCCTGTATGATCCGCAACAAACCATCAGTCCCACACTAGATTATCCAGGCAGAGAATATGCTGTAGCCTCGATGATAGTGGAGGCACTCTTCCATATAGTCACGTACCTTCATCGCATCAGTCACATGGATCCCGACAGGTACCCGAGGCTTGCCGTGGAGTCCTCCAGACAGCTAGCACTTGAGGGGCACTCTGGAGTATGGTATGCACTGGTTTCCACTTGGTTCTCAGCATACGGGCTCTGCATGGACCGCCTACCCCCCCTTCAGTACAGTTTGGACTCCCCTTTTTTTCGGTTGTCTAACGAGGATACCAACTGGGTTATCCGGTCAGATCTTCTTAGCCTCTACACACATTGCACATGGATCACACCCCGGGAGATCCCCACGAAGATGCACTTTTACACAGACCACTTCCTCACACTCACTGAGGATGGATTTATCCAGCAGCTGGGCTATTCGAGTGTTCACATGTCCCATGCCATGCGGATTGCGATTGGCCAGATACGGGTTTCTTCCCATCGCCTCAGAGTGGAGACAGGTAGAGCTGAGCGCATCTTCAGAGGCGAGAAGCTCGTACTGACACCCAGAGAGGAGAGGATCTTCCGACTATGCCACACAGAGGTTGAGACGGAGGAGCATTACATATGCCGCTGCCCAGTATACTATGAGATCCGCAAGAGGTTTCACTGTCTATTTCGTGAGGGATTCGGTCCACTCTCCAGGATCATTGACTTCCAGGACCAGCGTTGCCTGGGCCTCTTCCTGCTTGAGCTCCGTAGACACAGGGACACCTTCTTGAGACACAGGCCCCAGCCACCCCGCCCCCTCCCTCAGCAGCCAACCATCACCAGTTTCTTCCGAACCCAGGAGGTGGAGGAAACCGACATAGTGGATCTTGTGGACCCTCTACGAGCTGCTCTGGACCTACCTCGCCCGAGAGAAGTTACCTCTGACCGAGCCTCTGCACTCCAGCGTGCCCGACACCCTTGACCCCCCCCCCCCCCCCCCGTCAGCCACCATGATCACCTCATCAGCTCCAGATCCACGACATGCTCCACCGCCATCGAGCTACCTTTCCACGTGACATAGCTGAGGGAGACCTCTCGGCCATACTTGTCCACCCCATGCTTGACATTTTGGAGAGTGGTATACCATCTACTCGGAGCTGATGTTGGTCCCATGTTTTTATGTTCTTAGTTTTCCATGACGAGTTTCCATGGACAGTTTTGTATAACCCCAATGAGATAGCTATATTTATGTTTTCATTCTGTTTTATTTTCCATTCCATGATGAGATATGCCATGGACATTATTGTACCACTTTGGTCTCATAGGCCCATTGGGTCTTTATAGACGCTTAATATCTCTCTCTCTCTCTCTCTCTCTCTCCTACGTTTTGCTCTCTACAGCAGTTGTCTTCATTTCCGCTGTGCATTTTGACACCACCTTCCTCTTCGGAGATCCTGCGGCGACAATAGTGTGCAATGCTTGCCCTTCAAGCTCACGCTCTGGATCACGGACGATGGTTGCCATGGACATCAAAGATTGTGACTCAACTTCCAACGTCCAGTTATACCACAAAGCTGTGCAGGGAGTTCACTCCAATCGGCCGAGCGACTAACTTGTGGGGTTCTTCCCGCGGCTTGTCCACTGCCTATAAAGTGGCCAATATTTGGAAAGGGTGGTACCCCCTTGTGGTACTTGGGTGTGTGTGTAGCCGGGTGAAATTCCCGTGTGTGACTAGGAATGGAATAAGACCTTATGGAAAAAAAAGAGAGGCTCTCGGAGTGCCTCATTTGTCTCGCCCCCAAGAAAGGGGTTGACCCTTGAGACATCCAACACCGGAGGACTTACCCTTTGGGCAATTGCTTACAAAGCCCTGACGAAGGCCAGAAACTGTCTTCAGCCCTAAACCTTGAACCTCATCTACAACACTCAAATGATATTTAGTCCACGATAAGAATATTCTCGGCCTTTGCAGAGGTCACCAAGCAGGAGTTGGCTGTCAATTTGGATTTTGATAATGCTTACAAGTTTCCCCTTTTTTTTTTTTGGGGGGGGGGGGGGGGGGGGGGAGTGAAGAAAGGGGGGGAGCTGCAACAACCTGATTCCCCATCTTTGTGCTTGCAGCTAGCTTGTTTGGTGCCTTGCAAAAGCTCCAGCTCAATCTTCTACAAGTTGAGCCCCACTTGTCAGAAGAGCACCTACGACAGCCTTGATGTAGAACTGCCTTGCTTGTTTACTTTCGGGTGTGGCGTAGTGGGGAAGCATACTCACTTCTTTTGGGGGGTGGGGGAGACGCAGGGCCCACTTTTGTTCACCCCTTAGAAGAGGATTCTTGGATCAGGAAGGAGATTGCATGTGTGGTGTGGGGGACAGGGCAATTGCATGGAGACCAAGATCCAAGACCAAGATGGAAAGGCAGAGGGGATGGGACAAAGGTTAACTACTAGAATGCCCTTGAAGCATCAGGATATGGTTTTAAGTCTGGCCTGGTTTATGCAGTCAGCACCTATTTATTCAAATTTGTAAAATCTCAGAATTCGTCCACTTTAGCTGCCCCTGGAATATTATAAATTGATTTTCAAATCCATTTTCGAATTTTGAGAAAAACTAACCTGCATTATATCGACTTTATCTGTGCAATCTCATTAATGTTCGTGTGTGTTTTTAATGCAGTATTTTGATGGAAAAGAAGCAGAACTTCATGCAGCACGGCAGGCAGGTCTGGTTGACTTCATTGCCACAGCGCTTCCTGCTTCCCATTCTTCAAAAGCAGAAGCATCTCAAACAACCCTTTCTCTGCTTCGCATACTTAAGGTCTTACTGGCTCTGCCTGCTAATAGAAGCTATTTCATATCAAGAAACCTGTTGCCCCCTCTAATTCCTATGCTATCTACAGCTTTAGAAAACTTCAGCAGTCAAGACTTGGTCAGTGTGACCACTGGTACTGCCAATGTAGGCTCTCTTTTTGGTTCTGCCGATAAGGTACTGAATGATGAGAAACTGGATGCTGTTGGGGAAGTCCTTAATGGCCTCCTGGAGTGTGTGACACTGATCATGAACCACAGTGGTACAGATGAGCGGCTGGTTTCCATGAAGGATGATCTAGTGGAGCTTGTCATTGCTTGTGAAGTCATCCATCATCTCCGCGACTTGTTCTCCTTGTTTGACAGGCCACAGGTAGAAGGGGCCCCCTTTCCGGCTTCTGTACTTTTGGGCCTCAATCTTTTACAGGCCCTTACAGGTCCTAGAGGTAAGTCGGTTGGATTACCTTATGATGCTCTACTCAATATGATGCTTGAAAGGCGAGAGGCTGGAGGGGCTTCTTTCATTGGTGGTAATGCACAGGGTTGTGCCGTCAGCACCATTGTGCTACCTCAGAATGAAGCAGGTTTGGTGGAATCAGCTAAGCCATCTCTTAATACAAGAGGAGATATCAAGGCAAAGAAACACACTAATTCTTCATCAGAAAATGAGGACCAGCAAGATAAAGGTCCTCAAGCTGCAGGTGAAGGCCAAGACGGAGCTTGTACTGCTCTAGAAGTAATTATAGCTGATAAATCAGAGGTTAGTCCTGGAAATTTTGCTGTGGAAGAATTGCTCCATGAGGGTGTGGCAGAAGCTTCTAAAACAGGGGAGACAGTTAAGAAGAGCATAGATGCTGTTGGGAAAACGAATGGATCATCTCAAGAGTCTTCAAATGTTACTGGTGCTGAAGTGAAAACAATGGAACTCCGTAATGAAAAGGGTCAAATGCGGCAAAGCTCTTTGCCTGTATGCCGCTCTGTCAGTTTCCTAGTGTCTGCAATTACTGAGACTGGACTGGTTGGTCTTCCATCAGTGCTCACAGCAGTTTTATTGCAAACCAACCCTCGCTCAACTCCAGAACAGGTACTGTGATTTTCCTTACGCATGGGTTCTTGTGTACTTCCTCACATATGCATGCCCATGCCCAAAGGAGGCTTCATTATGATACTTGTGAGGCCAATGAATGCTTCATGTTTCTTGTTCCTTTGTTTGTGCTAACGTACCAACTCTTTTTCATGATTCTTGATATACTGATGATAGGCTGTCAACTGTGCAGGCTGCGGCTGTCCTTCCATCTAACTTTGAGGAAGTGGCAACGTGCGTTCTGAAGGTTCTCAATAACCTTGCCCGTTTGGATTTGGGATTGGTCCAGAGCTTATTGGTACGGTTTGAATCATCTGAGTACAGATATCTTCAGTAGTTGGAGTTCACGTTTTAGGATGTGAACTAGTATGATAAAAATTATGAGGCTTGTTTTGGACAACTAGAGAAATGCCATTTGAGCCTGTATGGCCATGCGAGCCTCCTCACCTTCAATTGTCAAGATCCGTGCTGTCATGTGTGAAGCTCACCTATATGATGAGCCTGTGAGCCACTACCACTGTGATCCTTCTTACCTAAAACTTAACCCTGCATGACAATTGAAGGCGCTCGAGCCTTCTCACCTTGAATTGTCAAGATCTGTACTGTCTGAAGCTAAAATATACAACCCTTACAGTGTGACCGCAGAGGTCATGACATGCCCTTGTTGCGCTAATGCTTAGTTTGTGCAAGTGGCAAGTTGTCTCGATTAAAAAGGATTTTTTCGGTACCAAGCATGATGGATGTTTGCATGCTTTTCTTCTGTGTTCTGTATATTATGTGTTGCACTTGATTGTATGACCCACTCCTGATAATTATGATGAGCAGGCTATGCCAGATCTCCAGATGGAGTTCTTTCATCTGGTCAGTTTCCTTCTGTCGCACTGTACATGCAAATGGAATAACTCTACGGATCAGGTGTGGAAGGATGAAGTACTTCATGTTTTTGTGTAACGCTTTCTTTTTTAATTTCTGGATAAGGAAGAAGACGATTTGACTAATTCTGTGTAAAGTGATCTTTGGGCAGATCCTCCACTTTGCTTTTGATTTTTGACTTTTTTTTTGGGTCTACAGGTGGCATCATTGTTGCTAGAAACGCTTCTATTGCTGGGGTACTTTGCATTATTGCACCCCGGCAACCAAGCAGTTCTTCGGTGGGGCAAAAGTCCCACCATCTTACATAAGGTTATACTCTCAACAGTTCAGAGTCTGTATTTGTTGTTGGCTTCCTGTGCATGTAATGGAGATGTAGGCCAGCTTGCCAAGCCTGTTGCTGCTCACAGCTTATTATGATGTGGTGCCGCATATGGTGTAGGCAGGGAGTACTCCACCTTGTGGAGCATAGGCAGTTTGCTTGTGGTTACACTGTATGAAAGCATGACTTTGAAACTACTTGTGCTTGCAGATATGCGACCTCCCGTTTGCGTTCTTTAGTGATCCTTTGTTGATGCCAGTGTTGGTCGGGACCTTATTGGCAATATGTTATGGGAGTGAACAAAATCGTGATGTGGTTAGAGAAGAACTTAGCATGGAAATGCTGCTTTCTTTGCTCAAGTCTTCAAGAACTGAAGTATTGGGAGACAAGGATAGGACCGTGGAGGATGCTCGAGCAGTTATTGAGCTTAATCTTACCACGAGCCAGAGCTCTCAAATAAATGCTGCCCTGAACGAGTGGAAAGCAGAAACTCCACTTGTGCTAGTGGAAGACAGTATACCTGTGAAGGAGGAGATAAAGAGGATGATTGAAGACACTACTGGCTCAGATAGTGAAATTAATTCTAATACTCAGCAACAGGCTGTACCACGGTTGAGTTTCGGGAGGTCTTCAAATTCCGATTTTGTCCCTTCCCCAAGCAGGAGACTAAGCAAAGCAGCTCCCAAAGCTGGTGCTACAACTGAAGGGGAGCCCTCTGCTGGCAAAGAATTAATGGGGGGGAGAGGTGCCATGAGCAAGAATCATGCTAGAGGGCATACCTTGTCTGCTAGCACAGAGAATGCCTCTTCTCAATTGCGGAAAGTTAAAGGATCCGGTTTTGACTTCTCTGCTAAAATTTGCAATCCTAATACAGGTCTGGTTTTCAACAAACGGCAACCTGTTGCAGGCCCTTGTGATTATCAAGGGAGTGCAGATCGTGCATTGATATCTGCAGATCCACCTGAACCCAATGGGTGTCTTCGCCCTGACTTGTTGCTGCAGAATCGGTTTCCTGCTTGTCTCCTTGATATGGCTCAAGATTTCTTCTCTGCCGTACTGTGAAAGAGGGTTTGGTATTAGTGTTGCTGGGCAATGAATAAGGAGGAATGAGACTTGGGTTGGCACCGGGGATCAGTTCAGTGAGTTGCCGGTTTTCTTTTTGTCAAAAGGAGGCGGCTGCAGAGGACTTACATCCATACCATGGACAACATGTGAACAATTTGCACAAGGAATAGTTGAATGCATGCAAGGAGAGAGGGAATACCAGCTAGTCCTGTGCACCTGCATTCTGCCTGTTGATGTGAACCCCCCCACATCCGCACAAAAAGAAACACCTGAACAATCACCACCTATAAAAGGAACAGAAATAAATAGAAAACCTGCCCCTCCTCTCTCCCGGCACCCCCAACCAGTGGAGTGGGCCAATCCCTCTTTGGTGTGGGTTTTGTTGGTAGTAAGGGTTCAAGTCCTGCCAACATTCTCTTGCTGGGTTTTGGAGGGCTGTTAGACAAATTTCGATTATGCATGAATGTGCAGTCACTCGTGTCATGATGTGAGTGGGAATGTCATAGCACTTAATGCATAATGGAGTTCATGATTTGCAGCTTTTTGAGTATACATACTATCATGGAGTCGAGAAAACCATTCTAATATGACAGTAAAAAGGCTACCCCACGTGCAATGGTAACTAGTCATCCACACAATGTTTTAAAGGTATGCTCAATAATTTACCGCTTAGATGCACCAAAAAAACTCACTATATTTAAGGTATCTGTAAAGATGTGGTTTTTCTCAAAGCCATGTTTTGACCACAATTTGATGGTTTAAATTAAAATGTGGGGACATAGCCAAGCATATGTAGTTTTTAAAATTTCACTAGTGTGGGATTGCATGTGTATATAAATAGCTGATTTGGATATACATTTCCCCGTGTATGACGGATCTGTGGTGTTGTGTGTGGGGGTGGTGGTAGTGGTTAAGGGAGGGCAGGCTTCATACAAAGTGAGAAGCGAGGCTCTACTAAGAGTGCATGAAGTGCAAGTAGGGTTGTGCTTTTGGCATCATGATGGAGTTGAGAGGTCAAGGATGGGAGAGAGGTAGAAGAGGAGGGTGACATGAAGAAGGTGATAGAGTAGTAAGAGAGGCTATAAATAATGAGAGTTCAGAACCAGCACAAAGCCAGATGATCATGGCATTGTGAAGCTCCCATTGAGAGTATTGGTTTCTAAGTAATAGAGCATGTCAACTGTTGGAACAGATGCTATGTGAGTATATAGAACTCTCTTTGTATGCACACACATGGCGATTTTCCCCTCCCTACTTAGTAGAGTTTAGAGATCACTTACGATGCTCCTGTTTTAGAGAAGTGGAGGCAAAGGGTGGACTCATAACCTATTTCCAAGATGTTTTGCGGAAAGGGTTTTTTTGACGTCCACCATTGCCCTTTAAAATCGATGGCAGATGGAAACAATGCAGACGTTTCTGATGATAGGCCTCCTGATTTTTTAATGTCAATGATGATCAATCAGCTTGTCCAAAAATTAGTATGAAAATCGGTTTTGACTGCAAGATTCCTGATAGCGGCAAAAAGAGAGGAAAAAGTGAAAGGTGTCATAAGGGGATTTGAAGAATCTGTGGCTTTATTGGTCTCCTCACTGTGTTTTCTCTCCCTCTCCCTATTTTGTTCTTAGTACAAATAGGTGATTGATAAGAAGTGAGTAATCATGTAGATTGGAATTGTAATGAAACAGGGAGAATGCATGGGATTGCATGCTATAGATATGTGTAGGATAACTATGCATTGAGGTCGGTGGATTCATTTTGTGATGATAACTAATCCATCAAACATTGATTGATGGTTGGTAACTTAAAGCTTCTTTGACAAGATTAAGAAATTACAGCCACCCAAAAACACTTTGTACTTACATTTAAGAACCTTGCAATGGCTTTTTTGAACAGAACGAGTAGTTGCTAAAAACAAGAGTAGAGGCCTACCTTATAATTATGTTTAATTATATAGGATGAAAGGACTCATTTTTGGAAGTGATTACATTTGCCTCTCTCGCCATAAGTAACATTATAGAGTTTAGAAAAAGACCAAAAAAAAAAGATTTGTATTTGGAATGAGTTCTTTTTAATTGTTTCAAGTGTCATCATTTACAATCCTCAATATCAATTTTACTGTATTTCCTGTATTATGTTGGAGGTGCAAATCCCACATGGGTAATAGGGGTCTGTAAGAGGGTGAAGGATGTGTCTAGTAATCTTACATGCAAAGGACGTGTGGAAGATGAAAGTATATAAGCTCTCATATCCTCATCTTCCCCAAGCTTGTTTTTGTAGATGAAGGGATGGTTGGTTAGGTGGAAAGGCAATCTTTTATCAACACTAGCCCCTCCCAATAGCGCATGTAGATGTGTGAGCCTTAGGATTCTAGTAGTCCTTGGTGGTGGGGGCAAACGGGGTACACGTTAGTTGGCCTCCAAATGGTTTTGTAGTATGTTCTTGGTCTACGTCATGTGTATTTGCAATTCTTGGTTTCCAAGATGGTATGAAAGTCTGTTAATGATTCCACATCACTTCTCTTCATGTTTGATGGAAGAGTGTTGAAGGCATAAATATCACATGGGTGATGGGGAATTGTAAAAGAGGGTGAAGGATGTGCCTAATAATCTTTCTTTCTTGTCAATCTTGTAGTTGCATTAGGTAAACCACCACCTTCTTCTTCAATTCCCTTGGCCATTTACTCTCTACTTAACTCAAAGTGGGTTAGCATACTTTAAGTTCTTCCATGCCATCTCTTCTCTTAGTCAATTGTTTCCAAATATTAGAAAATATGAGATGGTGCCATCCAAGAGGAGTGGTGGTATATGAGGGGATGCTACTTGTATGTAAGTAAATGCTAACCGTATTGCTATTTTAGGTTCACATTTTTATGTTCTCTGGTGAGGATTCATTTTATTAAATTTTAGTTTTAATACATGGTAGTACAAAGTTTACAATGCAATGTATTTATATGGAAGGTACTTTTTTCACTCAAGGAGTAGATACTAATGTTGAGCAAGTACAAGAGATCTCAGTCAATGATTTTTTTGGGAAAAATTTTAGAAGAATGGAGGTACATGATGGGGAAGATTGATCAAATCAACATGGCCATGGTCCAAAACTCTATAAAAAAATCCTATGGATTTGGATATTGCCTAAGCATCACACGTGGCTATTTTCTCTCTCCCAACACTCTCTCTCTCTCTCTCTCTCTCTCTCTCTCGTGTGTGTGTGTGTGTGTGTGTGTGTGTGTGTGTGTGTGTGTGTATATATATATATATATATATATATATATATATATATAGAGAGAGAGAGAGAGAGAGAGAGAGAGAGAGAGAGAGAGAGAGAGAGAGAGAGAAGCTCTGTGTGATGCTTAGGCAAGGAGGTACCATTTGGACCCATGCATAACCTAAAAAAGATCATGATCCATTTTAATTGAAGCCTTATTATTTGTTGTGAAATATATTTTAGAAACCACACACACACATGCATATTTTAGAAACCACACACACACACACACACACACACACACACACACACACACACACACACCCCTCCCCCTCCACACACATGCATTCATCCTGTTCAAGTCGAGAGCTTACCTTAGCCTTGTCGAAGCATGTGTCGTTGGATCTTGCTTTCTTTGAGTTGTAACTACAACTTCCCATTGTAGGGTGCGCTAGTAGGTTTTCTTCTTGCAACAGCCTCTTCTTCTTCCCCCATCTTTGTGAGAGAGAACCATCACGAAGGACCATCTCTTCTTGCCTCCATCTAGGCACTAATTACTCTCCCTTTATCCCTTTTGCAAGAAGCATTCCGGTGTGACAATGGAGTGAGGACATGACGAACAAGCTAGCGTATAAGCGTGACTAATTTTCACACTAGACCGGCTAAACTAAAAAATGGTCAGGCCTCTATTACTAGTCGTAAGCAAGTATATACACTAAGTCTGTAGACTTTTCCTCTTTAAGCTCATGGTAAGGTTGATTTACATGTTCCAACACTGTCTTACAAAAGTTGTGTCCGTTCTCGCACAGGTAAGGTTGATTTACATGTTCCAACGCTGTCTCACAAAAGTTGTGTCCGTTCTCGCACAGGTAAGATGGCAAAGCGCCTTAGGTAGGTCAAGCGGACAAAGCCATGTTAGCTTGTGGAGTGTTTACATTAAGCTCATGGTAAGGTTGATTTACATGTTCCAACGCTGTCTCACAAAAGTTGTGCCCGTTCTCGCACAGGTAAGATGGCAAAGCGCCTTAGGTAGGTCAAGCGGACAAAGCCATGTTAGCTTGTGGAGTGTTTACATATCCCCATGACCACGTCCTCATGTCAACCAAGTTGATGGTGAAGCTACTTTCGAGAAGTGGATGGTGTGGATGGTCTAGGATATGCCATGGAGTTGGCGGCCGAGGTCAAGTGGTTGGTTCGAGACCAATCCATAGCCAGAGGTAGGGCAAAGTGATGGGAAGGTTTGGGTAGCCCTGATGGTAGGTAGTTTACCAAGGTGGCATGAAAAGGGATAGGTAATATAGAGGTGCTTCATGCTAGGTCTTCATTGTGGTGCTTGAAGCATGGAAATGTTGGCAGAAAGAAGAGAAGTAGTAAAGTGCTTCCAGGACTTGGGGGTGAAAATTGGGAATGCCGGACACTGTAAAGAGAATGTGGGGGAGAGTGAGAGCTTCTTGAGTTTCTTGCAAGCAAACACATACATACACAAGAGAGTGCAAGATACAAGAAAGAGATGGATGACTCAAGTTTCTTCTATCTTCTTCTCTTCTCTACGACCATATAACTAAAAGATAAGAGTACATACATAAAGGGAAAGTACTCTCCTACAATAACATACAAAGTGGTGTGAACCCGACTATATGAGCTGGCGCTATAACTATGCTATAACTCTAGTACTCCAAAGTGGCTGTCACACAGCCTGTCATCCACTGGCGGCATACCAACCATAATGGCACCAACCGTGCCAGTGACATAAGTGCGGAAGGTATCACCCAGGTGGGTCATCAATGTCCGCCCATAGCACTAGTTGAGCTTGATATCTCAACACTTCCCCTCAAGCTCAACTCCACACACTTCACTCCAAGTAAGCTCCTAAACCCGTGGAGCTTCTTTGTGCCCAATGCCTTCATGAAGATGTCAGCCACTTGATCCTCTGTGTGCTGACATATACCAGATCTATGCTAGAACTTTCTCTCTCACAAAGTGATAATGCACCTTAATGTGCTTCGTTCTAGCATGGTATACTGGGTTACTAGCCAACTGTATGCTACTCATGTTGTCATAATAAATGACAACTTCCCTATCCACGGGCTCACCCATATCACCAAGTAGCTTCTGAAACCAAGCTACCTCACAAGCTGTCATAGCACCACCCATGTACTCTGCCTCTCTGTACTCAACAAGGCAACTGTTGGCTGCTTCTTGTTGCTCCAACTCATAGTAGCACTCCCAAATGAGAACATAAAACCATACACCTCTAGCCCAATCAGCATCTATGTTCCCATGTAGCTGTATCTCTATACCAGCCTCATAGAAAAGTCCACAATCAACTGTGGACTTTATGTACCTGAGAATCCGTCTAGCCACATCCAAGTGTGGCTTCCTAGGGCCCTGCATAAACTGGCTCACAAGTCCAACATCATAACTCAAGTCAGGCTTAGTAATGGTCATGTAGATCAAGCTACTCACACTATGCACCTGTATATAGTGGGGTCCTCCAAAAGCTCACCCGTGTCTGCGAGGAAAGCTTTGCGTTCTACTCCAATGGCACTGAAATATGCTTATAGCTTGTCGTACCATACTTGGACAACATGTCCAAGCCATATTGCCTCTGCAATAACAGAATGCCATGAGGTGATCTCACCACCTCTATGCCCAAAAAATATTGCAGCTCACCCAAATCCTTCATCTCAAACTTTTTCTTCATAAGCCTCCTAACATCCTGTATGTCAACATCACTATCACCAGTGATAATCAAGTCATCCAGATAGATGACTAATAGCATGATCCCTCTATCTGTCTTTTTCACGTAAAAAATTTGCATTGGATATCTGAAATCCAATGGTAACAATATACTCCCTGATCTTGTTTGGCCGCCATGCTATGGGTGCCTGCTTTAAGCTATACAGGGCTTTGCGTAACCTGCACACAAAATATGGGTGTGCATCACTCTCATAACTTGGTGGCTGCATCATGTAAACTTCTTCTTGCAAATCACCATGCAAGAAGGCATTCTTTACATCCATATGATGTAAAATCCAACCCTTTGCTGCAGCCATAGCAATGACAGCTCTCATGGTTTCCATTCTTGCAACCATGCTAAATGTCTCTTCATAGTCAATGCTCGCATAGCCTTTGGCCACCAATCTTGCCTTATACCTGCTCACTAAACCATCAGCGTTATGCTTGACTTTATACACCCACTTACATCCAATTGCCTTCTTTTCCTTAGGCAAAGGCACTAATTTCCATGTTGCATTTGAATCCAATGCTACCATCTCCTCATTCATGGCATCTTCCCATTTCTTATTTTCAAGTGTCTGCTCAAAACAAGTGAGCTCCAATTCTTGTATTGCTTTAACCATGTAAGCATAATGATGGGATGCATATCCATCATATCTTAACCTGTCAATAGGGTACCTAACGCTCGTAGACCTGCGTACACCTGGATCACTGCCAAGTGTCCTCAAAACAGCCCTTGTTCTCCTTACACCAAGAGTAACCATAGATGGAATTCCAAGCTCCTCATCAAGGCTCTGCTCAACCACTAGAGTCACCACCCACATATGAGTGACCTGCTGATAGATCAGGCACAAAAGGTTAATCTACCTTTTTCTTCCCTATGCGTGATACATGTGTACCTACATCTGTTCTCAACTTTCCTGACCATGGGCTAACATTGGATCCACTGCTAGAGGACTCTCCAGGTCCACTAAGTCGTATGATTACTGCTCTACATGTGGTGCAGTATCAGCACTTCTTACATCTACATCTTCTATTGCCTTCACTACTATCTACTGGTGCATACCTACTCATCTCGTTGTCAAAGACAACATCTTTGCTTACTCGCATCTCATGAGTGGTAGGATTATAACATCTATAACATTTTTGCTCCATAGCATAACCAATAAAGATGCATTTCTTTGCCTTTGGATCCAACTTTGTTCTCACTTTATTAAGAACATGCACATATGCAATATACCCAAACACTTTCAAGTGAGACACATCCGGTCTTATGCTTGTAAACTTCTGTTCCGGCATCATACCATGAATAGCTGCAATGGGTGTCCTGTTCATAATGTACACAACAATTGCTATTGCTCTGCCCAAAAATAATGTGGCATATTCTTTTCAGCTATCAAGGTATGTGCCACTTTTGCAATGTGCCTGTTTTTTCTTTCTATAACACCATTCTGTTGTGGAGTGTACCTACATGTAAACTGTCTCTTGATTCCCTGCTTCCTCAGAAAATTACTGAACTCATTGGAGAAATATTCTCTCCCACCATCTGATCTCAGGAATTTTATTTGCATGCCTTTTTCCTTCTTGACCAAGTTTTTAAATCTCTGAAAGTGAGCAAACACCTCACTTTTCTCCTTCATGAAGTAAACCCACACTTTCGTAGTGTGGTCATCAATGAATGTAACATAATACCTTGCATGCCTTTTTCCTTCTTGACCAAGGCTTTAAATCTCTGAAAGTGAGCAAACACCTCACTTTTCTCCATGAAAGTAAACCCACACTTTCCTAGTGTGGTCATCAATGAATGTAACATAATACCTGCAACTTGCAATTGTTGCAGCCTTGGTTAGTTCCCATACATTTGAATGTATGACATCTGATGGCTTTGCAATGACATGCATTTCATTTGGGAAAGCATGCTTGGCCTGCTTACCAAGCTGGCATGCTTCACATACTTTGTGCATACCATCAACCTTAAACTTTGGCAAACCTACAACAATATTTTGGGCCTGCATAGACTTCAGTCGCGCTATACATTCACATGAACTCCAATCCAAGGTAAGCATCCTACCATTTCTGTTACTCTTTGCAACCAAGCGACACTGATTTTTGAAGTCTTCTACAAAACATCCTTGAGGATTAAACCTCACTTGCAGAGACCTTGCTCAGCCATCTGTCCAATAGAAACCAAATTCTTTGTAATATTTGGAACATGAAGTACATCTGCCAAGTACTTTATTTTGCCATCTTGCATAGACAATGGCTCTTTACCAACATGCACAATTGGATGCACACTATCATTTCCTGTTTCTACATAACTTTTTTTCATTTTCTGCATGTCTCTAAACCACTCAGCATGACTGGTCATGTGCTTAGAGGCGCCATAATCCACATACCATGTATCTTGAGATCCACATCTCCTGTTAACTGAGCATGTGGATCACATTAGCTGCTCACTTCTGTCTCATCACCTCCCTGTTTACTAGATGATGCATAGTTCCCTTGTTGTAACTTTTCACTTTTAATGGCATTCTGCTTTTTATAGCAGTCCTTTGCTATATGCTCTGGTTTGCTACAATAATAGCACTTTATGCTAGTTATATTCTGATTTCTTTGCCAACCACCTCGGCCTCTTTGGTTCCCCTGCCTCTAAATTATTCTCCTTGACTGCAAAATGGAGGTCTTGAATGGCTTGTATGCTTTGCCAAGCCCATTCAAATAGACACTCACCAAATCATCATCTTCCCACTGGACACAAGGGATTCAACAATGCCCTTGATCTTTAAAGCATACTCATTGATAGACATGCTTTTCTTTTTCACAGTATGAAACTCTTGCTTTAGCTGCAATTTCCATGCCTTTGTGTTGGTCTAGACAATCTGCACTAGATTTTGCCATGCAACTGCTGGAGTGTTGGCATCCTGTATGTGTCCTATCATCGTGTCTGTGACACTAATTGAAAGCCAATATATGACTTTCCTTGCACCTTGGTTTCAATCCTTAAATGCCTTTATGTCTGTTGGAGTGGCATTCTCTTCAGACAACTCAAGAGGCTCCTCATTGTCTCCTTTGACATAGTCCCAAAATCCTTTACCCATAAAGAAATTGGTCATTCTGAATTTCCAGGCATAGAAGTTGTTCTTGTCCAGCTTCTCACTGACAATCCGATTGATTCCGTATGAGACATGTTTTCCTGCACAACAATAAAAAATTACAACATACAATTTTTATATGCAATATGTAACTCAGCAATATCTTCTGTGACTATTGCAGCGGTACTTCAGCACAACTTGTAGGTCACCAGATCTGACCAAAGTACATGTACATACACCCAATGTCAACAATACATGTGCAAACACTGTCTGCACTTCTAAAATGCACTGTTGCACTGCAACAACCAGATTTCGACTAGAGACAGTTCTCAACCAGAACTTCCCGAAACTGTAAAAAATACCTTGCAGAACGGAGACCGAAACGCAGCCGCAAAACTTTAGTACTTAGTACCACACAAGCATGTCCAAGCATGCGAAGATAGCTCCTCAATTAGAGATCTGTAGCTCCCGGAGCTACTGAGGGGTGTTATACCTAAACCAAGAAGGGAAAAAGATGATTATACTCTTAACCATGTACCGCTTCCTTACTTGCTTGTTCTTGCCTCTTGCTTGCCTCCTTAGCTCTCACATGAATTGGGCTCTGATACCATAAAGAGAATGTGGGGGAGAGAGAGAGCTTGAGTTCCTTGCAAAGCAAACACACAAATACACAAGAGAGTGCAAGACACAACACAGAGAGATGGATGGTTGAATTTCTTTCTACCTTCTTCTCTTCTCTACAACCATATAACTAAAAGATAAGAGTATATACATAAAGGGAAAGTACTCTCCTACAACAACATACAAAGTGGTCGATCTATAGTGTGAACCCGACTATATGAGCTGGCACTATAACTATGCCATAACTCTAGTACTCTAAAGTGGCTGTCACACAGGCTGTCATCCATTGACGGCATATCAACCATAATCGCACTAAACATGCCATTGATATAAGTACGGAAGCTATCACCCAGGTGGGTCATCAATGTCCGCCACATAGCACTAGTTGAGCTTGATATCTCAACAAATATCGACCTTGGATATACGGTGTGGCATTGATCGGTTGTGTAAAGATCGTTATTTGTGTTCATGGATCCAGATGGCATCATGGATTTTGATTGGGATACCCATGTGATTATGTAAGACGGAGGATTACACGGTGGTAATAACGTTACAAAATCCCAACTTGCCAAGCGTGGATGGAAGGCTAGTAGTCCTTGTGAGTATGCATATGTTGAAATTGTGATTCATGGATGGATAAAGGGCTAGACTGAGCAAGACAAGACTTAATGAATGAAGACGAGACAAGACAATTGGATCGAAGACAATCATACAAAGTGTTGGCACAAGGCATGGATGTTGCATGCAAGAATGGGATCCAATGTCGGAGTGCATTGATAAGGTGTACTTTAGACCATTGGGGGTGATTAGAAGGCAGGGGTGCATGGGTTGGTGCCGAAATGACCACAAGGTAGGGAGGACTATTTGGGCCTATGTGCGAAAGTGCCTGTGGCAAAAGGATGTGGCATTGTTTATCGTGATGTGTACAAAGGTTCCTTGTGTGTAATGGATTAAGCCCTTAGGTTTTGGGTAAGTACACAATTGTGATGCAGTTATCACGGAAGGTGTTTTGGATTGTCTGGGCATGTGACTTGTCATTATAAGTAGTGTGGCCGTCGCTGTATGAATCCATCTGGCCAAAAGAAGGATGCACTTGGACTTTCCGGGAGAGTACTTGCAAATAACCAGCCGTACCAGCTCTACCCTTTATGGGGAGTGCTCTACCCACTCAATGGGGAGCCAATTTAAGCAGTATAAGGAGGGTGAAGTGGTCATGTACACTGAGTGGACATGGATGTCGGCATTGCATTGGGCGAGAATGATAGTAGGGATCATATACGGTAATCTTCTCACTGGTGGCTTCTTGCCGGTGGTGGTTTCACCTTATTGTTGGTGTCGATGTTAGTGTGCCAGTTGGTCACTTACGGTTGCACACCGGCTTTAAGGTTGACATGCTGGCGTTGTGGTTTTCCTATAGGGGGATGTGTAACTTTGCCGATGGTGGGTGTGTCCGTGCCTTGAAGTTGAAGAGGCTGGGGTTTATGTTGGTGAAGAGTCCTAGGTGGCAGATATCTTTTAGTCTTGTAAAATCTTGAGCCTTGTACCACTGCACAATGACTATTACATCATGAATGTGCTTTATTAAACATGTGTCATCTTGCTATCCTATGTGCGATAGTGGGAGAGGTACTACGCACGACAGAAGTTGAAGGGGCTGGATCTAGGGTTGAAGTTGTGGGGTGAAGCTGGATGGTGCAGGGGGCAACATGACACATGTGGTGGCACAAGTGGTCCGGCTGGGCATTTTGGGTTTTTTTATACCGTGGGCGTAGTTTTTTTTAAAGAATATATTGAAAAATGATTTTTCTGGGTTACATAATATATTTACACAATTAAAAAAAGGGATTTTTAAAATATTTAATTTGGAAAAAAGTAATCCAAAAAGGAGGGCCCCTTGTTTTTTTTAGAGAGATATACATACATACATACATACATACATACATACATACATACATATATATATATATATATATATATATATATATATATATATATATATATATATATATATAAAATTAAATTGAATCCAATTAAAAACCACATGAAAAAAAAATTAAAAGATAAAAATAAAAAAATTATGGTTTTTTTGGGTGTATTGAAAGGGGAAAAAATCGATTAGGAGTTTTTTTTGAAATTAGAAAACAAAAAAGTATTAAAAAAGCAAAAAGGAGGGGTTAAAAATAAAATAAAATATTTAAAAAAGGAAAGGAAAAAAAGTAGGAATAAAAAAGAACTAGGGGGTCTCCTATATTTATTCATTTAAATTTAAAATAAGGGGGGTCTGGAAGAAGAAAAAAGTAAAATAAAAACAAGGCTAAAAAATGGGAAAGCTAAGAAATAAAAAGAAGAATAAAAAAGTAAAAAAGAAGAAAGCATAAAAATAAAATAAAATAAAAGGAAGGATAAAAAAGTACAAGAGAAGAAAGAAGGCAACTGAAATGAGGAAAGACGAGATTAGCCTTCGTGGGTAAGTTCTCTCTAAAAAAAGGTGGATGGAGAAGAATCTAATAATGAGAAATTAATCTATAATCAAACACAAGCAACCATCTAGATCCACCAATAGAGCACAAGAAATCAAGACTAGAAGCGAAGAGATTACAAGATGCTATTTTACAAGGTAATAAATTTGTATTGCTTAATGCCAAAAATAACTTATATACAAGTGACTAGCTTTCACATTAGATTAGACAAAACTCTAAAATAGTCCTTGACCACTAGTTCTAGTCAAAAGCAAGTTTGTACATGAAGTTAGTCACGTCCCTATATAGCATTACAAGATGCTATTTTACAAGGTAATAAATTTGTATTGCTTAATGCCAAAAATAACTTATATACAAGTGACTAGCTTTCACATTAGATTAGACAAAACTCTAAAATAGTCCTCGACCACTAGTTCTAGTCAAAAGCGAGTTTGTACATGAAGTTAGTCACGTCCCTATTTAGCATTACAAAACCACGTTAACCTACGGGGAGTGATTAACATATCCCCTTTCTTAATGGTATGACTGCATCCTCACATCACCCGAATCAGTGGTGAAGTTGTTGTCGAGAAGTGGATTGTGTGGATGGTCCAAGATATGCTATGTTAAGGTTGAGTGTAGGAACACCAAGTCATAAAAAAATAGCGCGAGCCGTGAGTTGTTATTTGCAAGGGCTCATCCAAAATTTCATAACAACTTAGAAAATGGCCACTTTTTCGAACATGTAAACCCATTTGTAACAAAGCGTTGCAATTTTGTTTTAAAAAGGCTAATTTTTAAATTAAAATTTTATAGCATTACTTGATGGCTTCTCTGTCTCGACAAATAAGCTATTTTTCTAACATAAAGACAACATAGACACCACCTACAAATCTCTGTTTCCAAAACTTGAGCCTTTTGAATCTCAATCAAATTTGTGACTGTAGCACATCAACTTTCATGGTTTTGATGCTTCTCTAGCTAGGCATTTAAGAGATAAGATATCAAGATACTAGGCCTACATGCATGCAATCTCCAAAGAATTTATAACCCATGAATAAAACTCCATCACATGCTAGTTAAATTTCAAAACATGCCAAACTTCAGTAAAAAATTATTGCAAACAATTTGAACTACAAATCGAAACAAGTATCTTCACAAAAAAATGACAAGTTTTTTGAAACTAAAAGTATGTGTCAACGAGATCTAAAAAGTCATGACAACTATGCTTGAATGGGAAGCTCGTCTTCCTTCTCATTCCTCGCCTCCTCTCCCATTGAAGTAATTGCAAGAGGAGTGTTAGTAACTTGTTCCTCAGCCTCTGGGCCATCTGGCTCATAATCCACAAGGTCAACTATCTCCCCAACCTACTCATTGCCAATCAAAGGCTGTGGCTCTCTAGATGCATCAAGAAAATGAGGATCAGATACCATGCTTTTCATTCCCACCTCTTGGAACTCATTTGGTAACTCCTTGAGAGCTGTCACTCTTTGCTCAATAAATTTTACTTGGAGTGGATCACATTCCGCTGTGAGCAACCACATTCTACCTCTTTTCAATGCACTAAAAGTAACTATGGTATCAGTCCCTGCAAAGAGATCCATCAACCACTCTCCTTTCATAGAAATTAAATCCATCAACCACTCTCCTTTCATAGAAATTAAATCAATTAAATCCATCATCAAAAGTTTAGGCTTTTGATATGGATTTGTGACTGTTTGTAGACCTACACTGGTGTGCTTGAACTTTTTGCAAACTCCTGGTTGCTCAAAAGTGTTTGTGCGATTTGGTTTCACAGCAAAATTGTATGATCCTCTACTTTGCACGCCCAAAGATGAGTAAAAACCAATGGTAGCAAACTCACAAGCCCAAGAAAGATGATCAAGTTTATGACCATGGATGTTTGGCATTGTTCTACCAAACAAAAGTTAACATCTAAGAAAAGAGCAACACATAATAACGTCTTAATGCTAGTATCAAAATTTTTAAGGTTTTACTTACCATGTCATCATTTGACATGTCATGTTTGAGTCGGTGAAGGCTTTTTGCGCTGTAGTAATTTGATCACGGGAATGAAAAAACACTAGTTCCCAAGAGTCACCCAAGTAGTGACCTTGCTAAAAGCCTCTATGACTTTTTTGTAGGTAGATACTTTGTACTTCACATCATCACTGAGTTTGGAGCACAAAAACCATAAGGAGCATCTGCAATGGACAAAGTGTAAGGACGTGTTGTGACAAAAGTGTTCATGTCTTTAACTCTGCCTTCATGAACACACCAATGAGTTGGATACTCATCTACATTATCAGGAATGAAAAGTGTGAGATCAGGAATGATTTTAATGCTTTGGGGCTATTGTCTCCTCCTCCTCTCTAGATGACAATGCAAAAGAAATTGTTCATAGTCAAGAGGGATTTTCTTGATGACAACCAGTGGATCTTTGTTCTGAAAAAAACCAAGCAAGGTGTAAGAAGAACTGAAAAAAATGGTTTGTTAAAGATGAAAGCTTAAGCACAGTTAGATCTCAAAATGAAAGCGTAAGCACAGTTAGATCTCAAAAGGTAAGGTATCAGTGGATTCTAGAATCCAAAGCAAAAACGAAAAAAAGTGCTAGAAACCAAGCCAATATTTGGTTAGTAAAATCCTAAATCCTCAAAAGGGGGGTCATTTTAAAGATTCTAGAAACTAAATCCATAAATAAAACATAAGAGAAAGAGAAGTAAGATGAACAACTCACCGTGTTACTAAATAACATGTACTTCTCCAACACTTGGGGTTTGCTTGAGTCTGGATGGTAGAGCACTACCTCATCCTAATTAGAGCAATTCAACTTTTCAATCATTATTCTCTGCATGTGAAGCATGGTTTTTGCCTAATAGACAACCAAAGAAATTAGAGCTGATTGAACAAGTAAAACTTCAAAAAATAAAAGAGCGAATTTAACAACAAACAAACCTTTCAAATTCTTCTCCCATGTTCTCTAGAGAGAGATGCTTCCACCCTTCACGCATGAGAGAACTGCGATGATCAATGATTTCTCATGAATTCCTTGCAAATGTCTTCACACTGTCATCTTCATTTCTTCAGGAACGGGCTTTGGTGCATCATCACTCGAGGCACGCCTTTTGGAGCTCAGGTGACTTGATTAACTTTTGACCTTTTAACTTTCCCTGCTCATGTAGCTTAAAACTATCTTCTTGTAGATCCCAAATTTCTCCATCACAAAAGGCAAGTTGAAAATAGTTATCATATTATTTCACATTGGGCTTTTGACTTGCTCCATGACCACCTTTTTTTTTCACATCAAGACCACACTTTTCACAAAGTGCAACTCGAAACTTCACATCAATTTTCTCACTACGCTTCAAGGTATCAATCCCCTCATTATGAAAGAACCTTATCTTTTGAATGAAAGTCATTTCCATTTGAAAGTCTGAGTTAATATTATGGTCAAGGGTGAGTACCTTTGCCTCCTCATTTGTTAAACCAGCATACACCCAACACATAGCCATTTTGTAAGTGTCAATCTGCTCATATTCGGTAGCAAGCTCTAGCAAGCAAAGAATGAGTTCCCCCAAGAACCTAATATCTATAAGACTCAGCATTGGCCTTCACCCATGATTCCTTATTAGGACACTATTTTCTATCCACTAAAACAAGCAATGGCAACACAATGGCATTCGGCTTGTTTTTCATTTTTTACTTTAGATTATGAACATGATGATCAACAACAACGCGAACCTCTAAGGGTCTTATTCTTATGAAACATTATGGCATCTGACATGTTTTGACCGCTTTCTATGGGAGCAACCTTGATGTTTCAAGTTCTGCTCCCACTCCTTCATTGGAGTTGCACCCAAAAATAGGGTGGTTGAAGGTCTTATTCATAAAATTTAAGGTCCTATTAGTAGAGCCAATTTTTGGTGAATTTGACTTCAGCTCAGAGGCCAAGGAGGCAGGTCTTATTTCTAGGTGTTCCATTGTTCCTTCACTCAGAGGGAACTCACATCTGTGTTTCGGTCATTTTCTCCCAAAGCTCCTTGCTTGAGGTGGATCTGAAGAAGTCTAGACTTCTTAGCTGTGGAGCACTTTGTTGAGTGCGGGCTATTTACTGCTGGGACCAAAGGCTTGATGGGTTTGAGGAGGTGTGGTTTGATGCGCTAAAAATTGACCGTGTTGTCATTTCTAATAATTAGTCTAGATTGGGTTCGCATCAAAGGTCCTGGTAAATGTGTTTGTACAGGTCTTTGTGGCTGTAATAATTGATCCGTACTATATAAGGTATACCTTCCTTCAAGATCACGTCTCCAAGATCATATGTCTAGACTCACAACTCATGTCTCGAGGCTTATGTGTCTAGATTCACACCTTTTTATGTGGGACTCTGAGCTCAAATCGTCTCCTACCCCCGATAGCTGGTTTGGCCTGGTTTTTGGTGGTTTTTATGATTTCTTAGACTTAATGGGGTTGGATTTGAAAGATCCCTGCCCCCTCCGTGCAACGAATTTGGGGGTGCTAGCAGCGGAAGTAGCACTTCTTGCGTGGGGCACGGTCCCTCACTCGAGGCCTCGCCCACACGGACATCCGGGCAAGAGACTAATCCCTCGGTTCTTCCAAAACCGAACCCAGAAGAACTTCCCTCGCCCAAAAAAAGCACGGGCGATTCCTCTAAGGTATTTTTACTCTAATGTAGTCAAGGTCATCACTGACCAAACGGATTTAACCGAACCTGTAAGTCACTTGGTCAGATCAAGGAAGAAACTTGCACTTGGATCATAGAGACCAACGCTTTTTTCCTCATTGAGAGGCACAGCCATTGATTCTTTTCCATAGAACAATTACTATTCGGGATTTACTTCATCTATCGTACCATAACAGAATTGAGTCTCATTTTAGGGATCCATCAGTCCAGCCTAACCCCATCCAGTCCCATGGGTTAGCCAACCGCCCAACCACTGTAGTGATGGGATCCATTTAAGAATTTGGTTAGGTTTTGTCTTGGGTACCAAGGAAAAGAGTTCCGAGGCCCCCTAGCTGGAACTTCATGCAAACTTCAAGCTAGTCATACTGTGACGTGAAAAATTGATATCTTTCATTGTCAATTTTGTGTATATTTTTATGGTTTCTCAATGGTAATAAGGTGGAAGCTTGTCCAAGAAGATTGCGGCGCCCACAATGGAATAACGGCGTGGTGATGCGGCGGCTTGGCGGCTACCCCGATAACAGCATTCTATCTTCAAATATAATGGTTTTACTTGATTTAGGGTGCACACATTGTAAATGCCACAAGTATGCTTGATAAATACTTTGGTATGGTAGATAGGCTAGTGATGTGGAAAATAAAAGTGGGCCTTCATGCTCACATGGATTTTAATTGTATTATTAATATGGTATTCACCATAAGGCAACAAGTTGGGGAGTGTGGAAGGCATGTGGAGGAGTGTGTGTAGGTGCATAATTGGGAAAGATTCTTCTAGAACGCTTACATGGAAGAGGAGAATTCCGCCATGTGTAAGTGGGATCTCCACCTACATGCCACTCAGGCTTGGCTATTATCTCATCACACTCTCAAAGTCAAAAAGTCTTCAATTTAATAATCAATAGAAGACTTAGCCTAAGAGGACAATTGATGGTGACATCTACCCTTATGTCACTGAAGGGTTGAAGATTTTTATGTTATAATTTGTAACAATGGAAGAGAGGGTGATTCTCCACCTATAAAAGGAGCCCTCCTCTCCCTTTCAAATCAAGGAATGAGCCTCCTCAATTGAGCATATTGTGTCATTGCCATTCTCTTATCTTTCAAACCCTTATTCAAACACTCTCTTTACATGTGAATGTCTCATTTAGCATTAGCTCCTCATGCTTAACCCAATTTTGGACCTCTTTGATGATTCATGATAAGGGGGATAAGGAGTTATTATCTTGGCAGGCCTGTGACTTCTCAAGGTAGCCCTTGTCTTATTGCCGCCCTCCTTTGGAGGTACCAATGGTTTTAGCGGTAATGAGCATGTGGAAAGACTTTGGGGACCATAGGTAAATCTTCACGATTGTCCGCTGAGCAATGTTAACCCTTACCCTCTAGCTTGAATCATGAAGGAGATGAGAGGCAAGAGGCTATGTGAAAATTGAGGTTTCATGCAAAGAGAGAGAAGTGCAGTTTTTTGTGGTCCAATACCCAAATTTCAACCGGTAATTACTCATCACTCGTGTATTGTTTTCTAAAATTGATCATATGGCTAGGAAGCTCTTTCTATGCTCTTTCCACTCATGTAACTAATTTCTTAATCCCTTACTTCGTTGATGATTAGAATTTCTCCCAAAGTTGCTAATTTTTAGGCGAATTTTGGCAGTTTTATAGTCTCGTAGTAAAATGCTCATAACTTTTCGCTCGGTTGTCCGTTTTTGAAAGTTTTTTATGGGCGCGAAGCTCTCTTCAAGCTCTACGCATCTATCTAATCATCTCTTGCACAGCCTATATGGATTTAAAACTGCAATTCTCTGTGTATCTCTGTTTTTTATAGAATTTTGGCAGTTTTATAGTCTTGCAGTAAAATGCTCATAACTTTTCACTCGGTTGCCCGTTTTTGAAAGTTTTTATATAGGCGCGAAGCTCTCTTCAAGCTCTACGCATCTATATAATCCTCTCTTACACAGCCTTTATGGATTTAAAACTGCAATTCTCTGTGTATCTCTATTTTTATAGCTTTTTGGCCATTCTTTCTTCTTAATCATGATTAATTCTCCCTAATCCCTTATCAAAAGGCAAATCCATGTGTCTTATCCTCTTGTAAGTGATTGCCATATTCATTTTCTTTAATATGTTCCGTCCAAATCGCCCAATTCGAACGGATGAACCTTACCAATATTCCCCGTATGTTTCCGTTCACATAATCCTGAGTCGGAAGATTTTCTTCCAACAAAGAATCGCCCTTTTGTTTGGAGCTGCAAGACTGGCAGAAATTCTTGCTTCTCCGGAGCCTTTCATCTTTCCTTCCATGAATTATGATCTCACCTTTGATGTGTATATCTTTATCCTAATCTAGGGAGAGAAAGGGAGGTGAGGAGGCTGTGAGGTTTCATACAAGTGTGTTTTGATTCTGAGAAGTTACCGAAGTCCAAACCCCAACTTCGTGTCACATCTTTTGGTGGAGGTGACGGGCAGGTTTTACTTAGAATTATTCTATTTTAACCTCAAGGTCCCGCATGATTAAAGAAAAGTTGTTTTGAAAAAAGTAAATTTCCCTTGTCACTATTCATCTTTTGGTGCAAGATGTTCAACATTCCGGTGTTCCGTGGATCGGAAGGAGAAGACCCGGGGAGTTATCTCCGAGAGTTTAACCGAGCATGCCGCTTGACGGGTTGGTCTATGAAGGAGAGGGCAGAAATACTTCCAAATTTCTTGGAGGGTATGGCCTTAACTTGGCATGAGGCTTTGCCAGAGGAGTCCGAGAATGATTGGGAAAGGTTGACCAAAGCAATGAAGGAGAGATTTGGGACAGTGGAGTCGCCAAATGCTTTACTATTGCAATTGGATCAAATTTTCCAAAAGGATAGAGAGTCAGTTTCTGCCTTTTCAGTTAGGTATGAAGCCTTATTCATCAAATATCAACAAGCTGCTTTACATGTTGTTGCTTCTTCTTCTTCACCTTCTATGGAAGATTCAAAGAGTTCTTTAGCAATGGAGCACCTTAAGATGAGCAAGTTTATCAGGGCTTTGGATCCCCGCTTGCATGGAAAAGTTCTTAGCAAAGATCCCACTAGTTTTAAAGAGGCCCTTCGTATTGCATTGAAGAAGGAGGCCACTCTTCATATTGAGTCCACATTCCAATCTTCTCCAAGTGTGCCAACCCCACCATGAGTAGAGATAGCCTCAACATCTCAGGTACAAGCTCCATCCTTGGATCATAACATTGCACAACTTATGGCAGAATTTGCTGATTTGAAGTTACACTTAGTCAATGCAAGGCCACCTAGGGTTCCACGAGCTGAGGATAAACCTAGGGATAGAAGTAGTGTCACATGCTATGAATGTCAAGAGAAGGGGCACTATCGTACTGAGTGTCCAAAGTTGAGGAAAAGTGAGGATAAAAGTTTAGCACTTTTAGAGGAAACATGCTCAGAAGAAGAAGAGGAAACATTGATGCCATTAATGGCAAAAAGGGGTCGTAAAACCTGAAGCCAGGAAGAAGAAGAACAAGAAGATAAATCTGAAGAAGAGGAGAAAAATAATAAGAAGAAGAAGTCATCTAGGAGAAAAATTGGACAATCTGATTTTCCTCTTGGACAAGGATCTCTTAGTTATGACCTCTTGACAGATCTTAG
The DNA here is from genome assembly GCF_041138505.1 of Cibotium barometz. Taxonomy (NCBI): domain Eukaryota; kingdom Viridiplantae; phylum Streptophyta; class Polypodiopsida; order Cyatheales; family Cibotiaceae; genus Cibotium; species Cibotium barometz. Next base: position 31,213,716 of record NC_141096.1, on the reverse strand, counting down.
GGAGAAAACGGCACAAATCACATTTGGGCAGCTTTTGGCACTCTCTCCTAAGCTCAGAAAGGAATGGGGTAAGTTGGCTAGCACAAGGGAATCTAAGAAAAAGAAGAAGAGGGATAATGGGACTCCTATGGTTCAGAAGGTGGATATTGATGTAGGAGATGATGTGCCTGTGATTGATGTCATCATTGAGGGGCAGACAATTTCTAATGCATACATTGATGGAGGTGCATCAATCAATGTCATGAGTGAAAAAACAATGAAAGATGCTGATTTAAAGTTGTCTTCTACCAACTCTCCCTATCGCATCAAACTTGCTGATAATACTAGGGTGAAAACCTTAGGAATTGTCAGGAATTTGGGAGTGGATGTATGTGGTATTTCTGTGCCTACAACTTTTCAGGTCATTCCTACAAAGCCTGATGCTAGGGCTTATCCATTGATATTGGGTAGGCCATGGCTTCACCAAGTGAAGGCGATTCAGAAGTGGGAGATAGGTGATCTTATTCTACAAGGTGAGAATAAGAAGGTCCACTACAACATCAAGAGTCGTCGCAAGAAGGTGGTAAGAGGTGAACCTTCCACTTCCGAAAGTTCAGAGTCAGAGTCATCCGATGAAGAAGAGACAAGTGGTAGCTCCGAGGATTCCATCTCAGAAGGAGAGGTGGAGGGAGTTGCATTTGGTCTTTCCCTAGGAAGGGATCGAGGGGATGCTGAAGACAATGGAGCCTTGGAAGGGGAAGCTTCTTCAACCATGTGCAAGAAAGGAGATGTGGACCTCACTAGTCTTCACCAACAAAATGAACTTCTTCTTGACGAGTCCATAGCAGGTACTGAAAGGGAGGATTACTTAAAAATGTTGGATGGATTTCCTAACCTTTTTGCAAATAGCTACTCACAAGTACGCCAAGTTACCCTAGTAGAGCACAAGATTGATCTCAAGCCCCAAAGTAAGCCAGTGGTGCAGCGGCTAAGGCGTTTGGGAGTAGTGCAAGCAGAGGTGCTTAAGAAGAAGGTAACAAATTTGCTTGAAGCTGGATTTATTTTTCCAGTAGAGAATTCAGAATGGATTTCCCCAGTTGTAGTCACTCCCAAAAAGGGTGGAAAATGGCGTGTGTGTGTGGACTTTCGCCCTCTGAATGCATGCACAAAGAGGGATTATTATCCTCTACCCTTTCAGGATGAGATTTTGGATCAAGTTGCAGGTCATGAATTGTATTCAGTGTGTGATGGATACTCTGGATACTTTCAAATCCGGATTTGTGAAGAAGATCAAAGGAAAACCTTATTTATCACCCCTTGGGGAGTGTATGCCTATAGGGTGATGCCATTTGGCTTGACCAATGCACCAGCAACTTTTCAACGCTTCATGAGTCAGGTATTTGCACCTTACTTGGGGAAGTTTATAAGGTTCTTTCTGGATGATTTTTGCATTTATTCAAGCCGCGTGGATCACTTGGAAAAGTTGAGGTTGGCCTTGCAAAGTATTGATGATGCAAAAGGGTGTCTTAATCCTGGAAAATGCCACTTGGCACGAAGGAAGGTGGTTCTCTTGGGACATGTTATCTTAGAAGAAGGCATAGAGATGGATCCTGAGAAGGTGCAGGCAATTGTGGCCCTCCCACCACCTACCAATGTACGAGAGGTAAGGAGGATTTTGGGTAAAACAAAGTACTACCAACGCTTTGTTGACATGTTTTCTGAGAAGCTGTATCCTATAAATCTGTTGACAAAGAAGAATGTTTCTTTCCAATGGGGACCCGATCAAATTCAATCTTTTTGTTTGCTCAAGGAATGCATGAGTCAAAGTCCAATTGTTCAGCCTCCTAGGTGGGGGGAGGACTTTTATGTGAACCCAAGTGTCTCATCACATTCAGTGGGTGCTATTCTCTTGCAAAAGGGAGAGCAAGGGCGTATGCAACCAGTGTATTATGCAAGCCGACAACTCACTGATGCGCCGAGGAGAGGTATGGTGAAATAGAGAAAGGTGGTTTGTCTCTTGTTTTTGCAGTAAAGAAGTTCAGGTCATACTTGTTACCTCGCCCTTTTTTCTTCCTCACATCTCAACCTTATTTACAATTCTTGGTCCGCAAGCCCAATCCTGCAGGAGGAAAGTTTGCAAAGTGGATTTGTGAGCTTCAAGAATTCTCTTTCACTTTTATCATAGAAAACACCACTAGGGCCTCTCTTGCAGATTTGCTTACCAGGAAGGAAGAGGAAGAAGGAACAGGTGCAAAGGAAGAAGTATATGAAGATTTGGAGACACCACCAACTGCTTTCACTATGCATTTTGATGGAGCCTTTAGCCCTTCTAGGCAATGTGGGGCTAGGGGGATAGTTTTATTTGATCCAGAAGGAAAAGAGGTATGGGCCAAGGGTAGGGAATTTCCAAAGGCTATATCAAATAATGTGGCTGAGTATAATGCATTAATTTGGGGATTAGAAGATTGCATAAAAGATGGAATTGAAGAGGTAGAGGTTAAAGGGGATTCACAATTGGTCATCCGACAAATGAAAGGAGAGTATAAGGCAAGGAGTCCTAATCTCCAAGAATTGTATAAAAGGGCAATGGAGTTGAAAGAAGCTTTTGAGTTTTGTAAATTTGTGCATGTTAACAGGAAGGATAATCAAAAGGCTGATGAATTGGCTACTAAAACCTTGGCTTCTTTCAAAGTAGCTACTCTTGCATTAATGGATACAGGTTGGCCTGAGCTCCAAGATGTTCAATACTATTTAGATACAGGATACTTCCCTCCTGGATTGAATCCTCAACAAAAACAAAGGCTTACCAGGAAAGCTCATCCTTACACAATTCTAGGGGATGTTCTTTATAAACAAGGTAAGGATAAGATTCTTAGGAAGGTAGTGAGCCTAGAGGAGTCTAAAAGGATTATGGAATTATGTCATGAATGTTCAGGTCACTTTGCCTCAGCCAGCACAACGCGGAGGATCCTTAACACAGGGTATTATTGGCCTCGACTCAACAAAGATGTCCATGAGTGGTGCAGAAGCTGTGAAGTATGCCAGGCATATGGGCATAAGCAATTGGTTCCCGGACCCTTAAACCCTATCCCAGCATATGGTCCATTTGAAAGGTGGGGATTAGATTTTGTGGGTCCACTTCCTCGTTCCTCACATGGGAAGTATTACATATTGGTGGCCACAGATTATGCAACAAGGTGGGCAGAAGCAAAGGCAATGGTCAATAATAAAGCAGTGGCTGTGGCATCCTTTCTCAGGGAATACATATGTGCCCGATTCGGGTGTCCATTGGAAATCCTTACAGATGGGGGGAGGTCTTTCAGGAATGACTTAATTGAAGCTTTGGTGCAGAATTTAAAAATAAAGCATGCTATGTCAACTCCCTATTATCCCCAATGTAATGGTTTAGTAGAAAAAACTAATGGACTGCTTTGTGGATCTTTGTCTAAGCTAGTGGATACTATGAAGAGAAAGTGGGATGTGCATTTGCCAGAGGTCCTGTGGGCCTATAGGACAACTCACAAACTCTCTCTTGGTTTCACACCTTTTCAGTTAGTTTATGGAATGGAGGCTATTTTGCCAATAGAATTGGAAATCACAAGCCTTCGCACATCTTTTGCACGCTTGAATAATGAAGAAGAAACACATGCCCAACGCCTAGCACAACTGGAGATCTTGGATGAGAGGCGACTTTAGGCACTTCAAAATTTGGAGGCTGCACAACAACGGCGCAAGGCAAGGCATGACACTCTCATGAGGAAGAAGAAGAAGCCAGAACTCAAGCAAGGAAGCTTAGTCATGAGGTATGATGGCTGTGTGGAGAAACGTCTAGACAAGAAGCTTCTTCGACGCTGGGAAGGCCCCTTCAGGATAAAGCAAAAGTTCAAAAATAACACCTATCTTCTAGAGGATGCAAGTGGCCAGGAGGTTCCCGGACGTGCCAATGAGTACCGGCTAAAGATATTCTACCCTCGAGCACCATGGCCAGCAGACCCCCCAGACAAGCATGGAGGATCTGCTGGGGGGGGAAAGATGTGACGTGAAAAATTGATATCTTTCATTGTCAATTTTGTGTATATTTTTATGGTTTCTCAATGGTAATAAGGTGGAAGCTTGTCCAAGAAGATTGCGGCGCCCACAATGGAATAACGGCGTGGTGATGCGGCGGCTTGGCGGCTACCCCGATAACAGCATTCTATCTTCAAATATAATGGTTTTACTTGATTTAGGGTGCACACATTGTAAATGCCACAAGTATGCTTGATAAATACTTTGGTATGGTAGATAGGCTAGTGATGTGGAAAATAAAAGTGGGCCTTCATGCTCACATGGATTTTAATTGTATTATTAATATGGTATTCACCATAAGGCAACAAGTTGGGGAGTGTGGAAGGCATGTGGAGGAGTGTGTGTAGGTGCATAATTGGGAAAGATTCTTCTAGAACGCCTACATCGAAGAGGAGAATTCCGCCATGTGTAAGTGGGATCTCCACCTACATGCCACTTAGGCTTGGCTATTATCTCATCACACTCTCAAAGTCAAAAAGTCTTCAATTTAATAATCAATAGAAGACTTAGCCTAAGAGGACAATTGATGGTGACATCTACCCTTATGTCACTGAAGGGTTGAAGATTTTTATGTTGTAATTTGTAACAATGGAAGAGAGGGTGATTCTCCACCTATAAAAGGAGCCCTCCTCTCCCTTTCAAATCAAGGAATGAGCCTCCTCAATTGAGCATATTGTGTCATTGCCATTCTCTTATCTTTCAAACCCTTATTCAAACACTCTCTTTACATGTGAATGTCTCATTTAGCATTAGCTCCTCATGCTTAACCCAATTTTGGACCTCTTTGATGATTCATGATAAGGGGGATAAGGAGTTATTATCTTGGCAGGCCTGTGACTTCTCAAGGTAGCCCTTGCCTTATTGCCGCCCTCCTTTGGAGGTACCAATGTTTTTAGCGGTAATGAGCATGTGGAAAGACTTTGGGGACCATAGGTAAATCTTCACGATTGTCCGCTGAGCAATGTTAACCCTTACCCTCTAGCTTGAATCATGAAGGAGATGAGAGGCAAGAGGCTATGTGAAAATTGAGGTTTCATGCAAAGAGAGAGAAGTGCAGTTTTTTGTGGTCCAATACCCAAATTTCAACCGGTAATTACTCATCACTCGTGTATTGTTTTCTAAAATTGATCATATGGCTAGGAAGCTCTTTCTATGCTCGTTCCACTCATGTAACTAATTTCTTAATCCCTTACTTCGTTGATGATTAGAATTTCTCCCAAAGTTGCTAATTTTTAGGCGAATTTTGGCAGTTTTATAGTCTCGTAGTAAAATGCTCATAACTTTTCGTTCGGTTGTCCGTTTTTGAAAGTTTTTATATGGGCGCGAAGCTCTCTTCAAGCTCTACGCATCTATCTAATCATCTCTTGCACAGCCTATATGGATTTAAAACTGCAATTCTCTGTGTATCTCTGTTTTTTATAGAATTTTGGCAGTTTTATAGTCTTGCAGTAAAATGCTCATAACTTTTCACTCGGTTGCCCGTTTTTGAAAGTTTTTATATAGACGCGAAGCTCTCTTCAAGCTCTACGCATCTATATAATCTTCTCTTGCACAGCCTTTATGGATTTAAAACTGTAATTCTCTGTGTATCTCTATTTTTATAGCTCTTTGGCCATTCTTTCTTCTTAATCATGATTAATTTTCCCTAATCCCTTATCAAAAGGCAAACCCATGTGTCTTATCCTCTTGTAAGTGATTGCCATATTCATTTTCTTTAATATGTTCCATCCAAATCGCCCAATTCGAACGGATGAACCTTACCAATATTCCCCGTATGTTTCCGTTCACATAATCCTGAGTCGGAAGATTTTCTTCCAACAAAGAATCGCCCTTTTGTTTGGAGCTGCAAGACTGGCAGAAATTCTTGCTTCTCCGGAGCCTTTCATCTTTCCTTCCATGAATTATGATCTCACCTTTGATGTGTATATCTTTATCCTAATCTAGGGAGAGAAAGGGAGGTGAGGAGGCTGTGAGGTTTCATACAAGTGTGTTTTGATTCTGAGAAGTGACCGAAGTCCAAACCCCAACTTCGTGTCACAATACCACTTACACACCCAATATAAAATTGCCTGTTTCACAGATTTAGCTAACTTTAAAACAATCTTTTAATGAAACCATAGTATCACTGATCATAATCCTCCAAAATATCCAGTTGAATTCTCATTTCCAATCATTCCTTCATCGGTGTACGTATGGCATCATTGGTAACCAGAACGCTCACCACCTGTCCACTCAGGGGCCTTTTCGATAGTTCCTAGCTCATAGTACCCGGCAATATATTCACTTATAAAAATCCAGATGGAATCTCCATTGAAGATCAACAAGATTAACCAACAGATCCATATAAAAGAGCCATGGACTCATCCGTTGAGGACCAGTCAACCAGATCCATGCCCGAATTCAGAAAACAACTCTTACTCCTTGTTCCAGTATCTTCCCTGACACATATGTAGGTATCTTGGTGACCCAAAGATTGAGCACGTATGGTCAGTACCCTCTAGGATCCTTCGCAAGTCACTTAGCGCTTCACTCATAGGCCGCTTCCTTGGTCCCTCATCCACCGTACCAGAAGCTCACCATTTAAATTGAACCGAGGCTGCTGGTCAAGACCTTGGCCGACCTTGCTATGCGAGACGTCCTTCGTTGACTCTCCGTGAGCTATTGCAACTTTATCAATTAGGTCTCCACGACCTCATTTGCAAGACGGTCAGAATGCTTCCCCAGCATTATTGACATAAAACAGTCATTTAAAAACAGGTCATAAATACAGTTTCTATAATACTCTCGTCTTTCCACATTGTTCCACATCAATCCACATTACTTAATCCACATCCAATTCGTATGTATTCCCATTCTCATCCAATCACATCTTTTTCCATCTCATCACATCTTTCCTCATTTATCCTCATGCATTCATATCTACCCTGATCCACATCGCATCACATCACATCACATCCATTTCACCTCACATCTCATTCATTCACATCTATCCCGATTCACATCCCATCACATCTCATCCATTCACATCACATCTCATTCATTCACATCCCAATTCACATCACATTACATCTCATCCATTCACATCCCATATCATTTATTCACGTCCATCACATTCATTTACATCACATCCATTTACATCCATCACATCACATTCATTCATATACATCGAATCATTCACATGTACGATTACTCGCATCTATTCATACATTCACATCTATCATTTCACATCCACATATATTCACGTCACATCACATCTCTTTACATCACATCACATCTCATCCACATCCACATCACATTCACACCCACATCCCTTTTCATCACATCACATCTCATCCATATCCACATCACATTCACATCCACTTCCCTTTACATCACATCACATCTTATCCACATCCACATCCACATTCACATCCATTTACATCACACCACATCCTTTCACATCCACATCCACATTCACATCCATTTACATCACATCACATCCTTTCATATCCACATCCACATTCACATCCATTTGCATCACACCACATCGTTTCACATCCACATCCACATCCATTTGCATCACACCACATCGTTTCACATCCACATCCACATTCACATCCATTTACATCATACCACATCTTTTCACATCCACATCCATATTCACATCCATTTACATCACACCACATCACACCACATCCACATCCACATTCATTTATATCACTTCTTTCACATACATATCCACATTCATTTACATCACATTCTTTCACATGCACATCCATATCCATTTACATCATATTCTTTCACATACACATCCACATCCATTTACTTCCCATCTCATCCTTTCACATATCCTCTCATCTCATTCTCATCTCATCATTCACATCCACATCCATTTACTTCACATCTCATCCATTTACTTCACATCTCATTCTCATCATTCACATCCACATCCATTTACTTCACATCTTATCCTCATTCATTTTTTATCACACCACATCCTATCACATCCCATCCACATCTTATCAGATCCTATTTACATCTTATCACATCCATTCACATCCTATCGCATCTCATTTACATCTTATTACATCCATTCACATCTTATCGCATCCTATTTACATCTTATCACATCCATTCACATCTTATCGCATCCTTATCACATCCATTCACATCTTATCACATCCCATTTACATCTTACCACATCCATTCACATCCTATCACATCCCATTTACATCTTATCGGGTAGGCTAGACTGATGGATCCCTAAATTGAGACGCAATTCTGTTATGGTACAATAGATGAAGTAAATCTCGGATAAAAATTGTTCTATGGAAAAGAATCAACGGTTGTGCCTCTCAATGAGGAAAAAAGTGTTGGTCTCTATGATCCAAGTGCAATCTTTTCCTTGATCTGACTATGGGACTTACGGGTTTGGTCATATCAGTTAAGTTAGTTAAGGCTTTTGACTACATTAGAGAAAAATTATGCTGGAGGAATCGCCTGAGCTTTCTAGGCAAGGGAAGTTTTTCTGGGTTCGGTTTTGGAAGAACCGATGGATTAGTCTCTTGTTGGATATCTGTGGGGCGAGGCCCCAAGTGAGGGACCCTACCCCGTGCAAGAAGTGCTACTTCCGCTGCTAGCACCCCTGAATTCCTTGCGCGGTGGGGACAGGGATCTTACAACTGGTATCAGAGCAAATTGGCTAATGTGGATCAAGCGAGAAACCAAAAATGTCAAAAATTTATGAAGTAGCAGTAAAAGGTAATTGGGTCTTCAGATGGAAGTACCACAATTGCATGGAATCCCTGACTTGCTTGAGACCTAGACATGATGGTATTTACCTTATAGTTCTAAGGACCTTGACTATCCGTATATACCGAGGATATAACTGCAGCTCTTTACTGGCAGTATATACAAGTAAATCTAAGACTTGAAATTATAAGCATAAATACTTATCCAGATGATGAATTCGAATGTGGTTGATATGATTTTTAAATTCTGGTTGAGAACTGATGAGTTGATTTGGATTCTGATTGAAAAATGATGATTCCTGAATTTTGGTTGAAATGTAATAAGCTGAGCAAAACCACAATCAGGATGAATGGGACAAGTCCCTATGATGATGTTCATAACTGGAATGACGTTAATGACTTCAGCAAATCACCATGAGATTAGTGGATTGTGCTGACAGATTGCTGCTGTTAACACTTGACCTAGTGGATCAAGTTAAGGGATGTTAAGTTTAAAATATGTATAATTAAAAATTCCCATGGAGGACTGATTCATATCCATGATATTCACATTCATTCAGATCCATCACATTCACATTCATTCATATCCATGGAGGACTTCTTATCCATCACATTCACATCCACATATATTTATGACATATCACATCTCTTATCTATCACATTCACATCCACATATATTTATGACATATCACATCTCTTTCCATTATCCATATTTGCAAATTGTGGTAGCCCTGCCTTTAGTTCTCCATTGAGAAATGCTCGAAGAGCTAAGAATAGCTCAGGATCTCCGTATAATTTGGATATGATCGTGGTTCTGATTTCAGAGGACATGAAATCCATTAGCTTAGACACATTCAACGGTACTTTTCGAGACATCGCCCCCTAGGGACTGGTGAAGATGGAATCACTTCCTCTTTGATGGGGTCAGGCATTCCCTCACTAAACATTCTTTCAAGCAAAAAGGGTGTTTGCCCACTTCCTGATGTCCTATCCTCACTTTCTTCCCGAATGATACTAGGTATAGCTAACGGTTTATGGTTCCTGTGAGGCTGAACTTGCGTAGGAAACACTGTGTCTCGAATTTTGATTTTTCTCGGGTTTGGCTCCAGTTCTCTTTGTGTTTCTTCCACCAAACCCCTTAAGTGTTGCACTTGTTCAATCTCCTCAACTGGGTTCGGGTAAGTTCCAATCTTTTTCTTGAGGGTCTTTGGCCCACGTGGCTTGTCTTGGGGAGTCTTAGTCAGTTTGGGTGGTCGAGAGGGCATTAACTGACTTGGTTGTGGGGCCGAGGAAGTTTTCTTCTGTTTCCCCTGATTTATGTATTCACCTGATTCTCCTTCGTTGAGCTCCCGAGTGGGGTTCTCCCTTAAGGTAGTGGCTTTGGTCCCCATGGTTTCTATTGAATCGGAATCATCTTCAGGATCATTCATATACACGGGGTCGTCTCCTGTCCCTATGTTAGTCTTTGAACTAGGCTTGGAGCTCGTGGCATTAAGCGATCTCTTCCGTCGCGTTTTCTTTTTCTTTGCTCGAGCAATTGATGCAGTATCCCTCTCTTTGAGAATGTAGTTTTGATTTTGAAGCATTGATCGTGTAACTACATTCGCGGGTACAACAGGTATGGTTCCTCGTGCCTTGGTTGGTGACCTCAACCAAATTCAATGGCGTAATCTTGGGTGCATTAGGATTATGTGGACATTGAGCAATCAAATGATCTATGCCACAACGATTACATGTAAGTACCGGTATTCTCGATGTGCTCCCTTGATTTGGTTGCATCTGAGTAGCGATCTTCTGTAGCCTATTAGGGCACTCCGCTACACGATGCGGTCCACCACACTCGTAGCATTGAAGAGCTGGTCTCCTCGCCAAGGTATTAAGGTTTTGGCCTCTTGTGGCAAGAGCAGCCGCTTGATATACAGGCTTGACTTGCCCGAAATGATCCTCCATGTAGTACTGGGGAATCATTTCAAACGTATCAATCCCATATGGAACAGTGGGATCTATCTCCTCTTCATAATCCCCACACGCACTATGTGACTCACAACCCATCTGGTTTATTGGGGTAATCCTTGGATGTGGAGGTTGTGGTCCTAGCACTGGCGGTGGTAACGGCACAGACTGGACTACATTCGGATTCCTTGGAACTATGTGCTGTGATGGTTGCTCGACAGGTTGTGCAGGCATTAGCGCGGGTACTTGAGGTGTGTTTGACCAGGCTAGTGGTGCCTGATTTGCCAACATTCGCTTAAGTACTAGACAATCCTTAGATTGATGGCCGTACTTACCACATGCATTGTAATTCCCATTGAATTTGACTCTGAATGTGGGACATTCACTCGTGCTATGTGGTCCTAAGCACACCGAACACCATTGTTGCTCTCTCCTTGGGTACATATGGCTATTCCGAGGAGCTCGATTACCCCTAAAGTATTCTTGGAGAGCCTTAGTAAGGTCGGTCATAGACATTTCAGATATCTTGGGCTCCTTGGCAATAGGTTTCACCGTCATTGGCTCGTGCCCAGATACTTGCGAACTAACGGATTTTGTCTCCGAAGACACCTTTTTACCTGCAATCATCAAGTTGTCTTCTAACTGGATTGCATTGGCAGTGACTGCTTCCCACGTTGTAAGACCTCTAATGACTAGGCCATTGTATATGTCCTCGTGGCGCAATCCTCGGATGAATCTATCGAGCAGTTGGTTATTATTGAAGCGCTCATCGGGAGTGCAGCGAGAATTTAGATGCTTCAATCGACTTATAAAGTCTCTCACTAACTCCCCTTCCTCACGTTCAACTTTTTGGAGTTGAGATGCTACTCCCCAAAGCACACCCTCACGTATGTATTCTTTCAAGAACAATCTCTTGAGAGTGGGGTAGTGAGTGCGCTCTTCAACCCTTAAGGTTCGATACCAATCTCCGACCTTCCCACTCAAGGTTAAGCCTAAGGCTTTACACTTATGCAGCTCATTGTGCTCTTCCAAGGAATCACACACGTGTTCGAAGACTTCAATGTGCTTCCTAACATCCTCGTTACCACTGAAGTTCTGAGTGAGCTTAGCCACTTGTACCGCCTTGCTTCTGGGTTCTCTCTCAGGCATGCCCCGCATGTTTTCCGTAATAGATCGTCCGATCGTCTGAGCAAACGCTGCGAGATCACCTAGGTGAGCAGGCATAGCTGGTGGAGGCACTTCTGGGGATAGCCTGGCTGATAGGAGTTGGCGTTGGTCTGGGTATGTTGGCAAATAACGTAGGATATGATATGTGACTAGGCCTAGCTCCTCTTGGATAAGGGTTGTGATAAGGTGGTCGTGGAGCATACGCCATTGGCATACTAAGAGGCGTAGGAGCTACATGAGCATGAGTAGCGATAGGTATATATGGTCGATAGGCACTAGCACGCACTGTTGTATGTACTGTTCCACTAGGTAGCGGCGTCGTACTAACTACAGAGGTAACAGGTGCGCTTTTTGTTATGCTCATCATTGGGGTAGGCATTGTGGATTCCTTAATGGAAAGTTGAGCCAAGGTTGGAAAGCTAAAGTTATTGCTCGTGGGCTCAACTTGCATTGAGACTCCAGGCGAAACAACATACGAAGGGTCTATGGGACTCACCAAGGGAGTCTCCAATTGTGATAGGGTTGGTTGTTTGGCCTTGCCCGTATCCAAAAATCTCATAGGGCCAGTGGAAACTAAGTTCACTCCCCTATTTTGCCTCTCAATTTGGATAATTCTATGAATAACCTCACATATCATTTGTTGTTGCTCCTCTAGATTAGTGGCGCTAGATGTAGATTGTAGGACTTCTAACCAACCTACATGGTATGTGTAACCCGTGTATAGGTCAGTTAGAGTCTCTGTGTGTAGATCATATTCCCAATTTTCATTGGGAAATATCCCATCTAGACTTGGTGTGCCAAACGGTTCTCTTGAAGTGGATGCAATGTCACTTCTTATGGATTGACTTCCTCTAGAGACCTCTACTTTAGGAAGAGCATCGGAAGGTGGTAGCTTAGTAGGGCCCTCATTAAACGAAGTGGGTAGAATATCCACCTGGACACTCTTTGGGAGGGTAGGGTCTACATAAGATGTGAATGGCGAATCTACTACCCCTCCTTCTTCATTTACTTCGCTTGTCGCATGTTCAGAGCGTGTAGCTCTACTAAAGGTCTCTATTAGACGACTAAACATGCTAGATCCGGGTTGTGGGACCCAAACTGGCATGTTTTGGCTTGTCTCCTCAGGGTTCTTGGTAGGGTGCCCTTCCATGGCTTCTGAGTCAGAGGACGAGTCACTAGCCGCTATTCGTGGATCTTGGGTTGCACTTCCTTGGGTTCCAGCTGAAGACCAAGATGCCAACGTGGAGGGATGGTGTGAGCCTGCGTAAACTGAAACGCTTTCTAGTGGCTCAGGCTCTAGTACCTGACCAAAGTGTAGATGCATGTGACGTGGGTACCCTACGGGCGTTGGTGACTACCTTTGAAGCCCACACAAGTGGTTTCTTAGGTGTTTCGCACCTCGTTTTTACTTGTTTTTAACTCGTTTTTTACCCCCTTACTTATGGTCGAACTTGGACTAGGGCATGTGATAGCTCGAAACGAGCATATCGTTTAAAGGGTCCTAGTGTGCTTTACAGCACCGTGTTCGCCTATCCAGAGCTCCTGTGGTCCTCAAAACAGTTTGTTTCCTTGTAGGGGAAAGGGTGAAGACCTATTTGCTTGTGGAGGAACGGGTGAAGGCTTTATCCCACATGCTCACTTCACTCCTTGGGGAGTGGGCTACATATAGGGCTCAACTTCCCATAAGCTCTCACTTGAAAGAAAGCTATGGAGGCTCACTCTCCTATATATATATATATATATCAAAAGATCAAGACCGAGGCCGGGGTCAGTTGGGGGTTTTTCTTTTCAAAAAATTTTTCTCCAAATAAAAAATCTTTCCTCTCCACACGTTTGGTTTTTTTTTCTTTAAATTTTTTTAAATTATATATTTTTTTTTCAAAATACTTTTTTTCTTTTTTTCTCTTTTTTTTGGGATAAGTTTTCTAGGGTTTCTTTCTAGGGTTCAGACTTTGATGCGGCGCAGTTCGCACACATCGCATGCCTGGGGATTCAGAAATCCCCCCTCGCACGTAGAAAACCAGAGAACAGAACGAACGCGGAGCGAAAAAATAACAAAAGAAATAGAATTGCAGAAGACAAATTGCAGAAACAGATTGCAAAACACGGAAACACCTCAACAACAAACACACAGTCGCCTTTCCTATAGTGTAAATTTCACTTCACGCAGCAGCTCGAGCTACAAACTGGAGCTTGGTGCAAGGCATCTCCCCGGTAGCGGCGCCAAAAATGTGCGCTTTTACCGCACAGGTCGTAGCTGGGGACTTGCCGAACACCGTATGCGAGCCACGAATGGCTGCAAGCATACAATCAGGAAAGCAAGCTCAAACAGAATGCAAGGGTGTGTTACTCACCGCTCTAACCGCCACCGTGAAGGATTCCCGCATCGCAGCAGTGAAGGAGAAGCCGCCGTCTCGCCGCTCTACCGCCTCACCGCTGCCGTGCCGCTACACAGTGCTCGATCGCTCTCTCACTCTCTCTCTCTCTCTCAAACACACGCAGGAGAAGGAAACCAAGGAGATAAGGCAAGAGCACTCTTGTATTCAACACATGAGAATGAGAGTTTTAGGGTTACATTTGACTCTTATAGGTGACTTGGCCGTTCACACATGGGTGCCCATACATGGCCGGCCGATCCTAACCCTTATCCTATTGATATTCAAGGTGCGCCTCTCGTCGGCGATCACCCAATCCCTTTATCCTTTGCATATGGTGCCGACAAGCCCGGCCCATGACTCAGAATACTTAAACTAATTACATGACGTAAAACATAGTACGTCTCTATGTCATAGGTTAACACCTCCCTTGGGCTTTTGAGGTGTGCAAGTGTAAGAACCTCCCCTTCTGATCTTATAATTATTCCCTTCTCTGAAATAAAAGAAAGATCTTGCTTTACCCTATTTTGGCCTAGAGAGAGAAAATGTCTAGAGGGAGGTAATTTAAAGTTGAGGTATTTTTGGATATAAAAATCCTCCTAGTGTCTAAAATGGTTTCCCCTAAAACAAAAATTCAAAAAGAACTTTCCAATGTGCAATTGGAATTAATTAAAAATCGGTATAAAGGACCTTAGCTTAAGGGTCCAGATTTTCAAAAATTTTTGAACTATGCTCTAATTAAGGTTTCTATGGACCAATAAGATTAATCCAAATGTAGGGAGAAGATAAATTGAAGAATAAAAGAAAATTCCCCAAAAAAGAGGAAATGCTCACATAAGAGAAAGAGTTGACTAAGGACAAGGTTTATTAGTTAAAAAAGAAGAGATATTTAGAGGAAATGATGCATTTTTGACACCTCAATGTGGGGATCTCCGCTCATGAAGGAGGTGTCTATTTCACATGTGTGGAGAAATTTTAAACTCATAAATAATGAGATATTTTCATCTCTCCTCTCTCCTGTTTCAACTAGATCCAAAAAGTAAGCTAAACCAATCCACAATGAGGATGAATGAGACGAATCCCAGTGATGATGTTAGTAATTGGAATGATGTTTATGACTTCAGCAAATCACTATGAGATTAGTGGATTGTGCTGACAGATTGCTGCTATTAACCTTTGACCTAGTGGATCTAATTAAGGGATGACAAATTGAGAACCTGCATAACTGAAATTCTCGTGGAGGAATGTTCAGATGAAATTTTCGGTATGATGGACCATTATTGTGTTAAGGATATGAATGATATGTTCTGAATGAATTGTTCTCTAATAATAATGAGTTCTGTGTGCTCTTTTTGTATAAGGAATCTTTATCCCAGGATTCTCCATGGATTGACCAGACTATAAGGAACCCCAAAATTTAGTTGGATCTAAAGTTGGAATTGAATTATAAATAAAGTGATCTTTTCACCTGAGCGTCTTGGTTAATTTGGGAAAAAGGGACTTAACAAGAATTTTTGTATTGATAGGATCATGGATCGAGGTCGTCTTGGTAGGAATGTTAATCCTCAACTCGATGAGGAAGAGCTCGACCCGGATGTTTGTAACTCTCTTCATAGATAACAGCCTGGACCTTTCAAGGGTGAAGGGGAAAACTTGGGTGAGGCTATGGAGAAGTGGATCGAAGCAATGGAAGAATACTTCGATGTCATCGAGTACAACGAGAAAAGTAAAATGGCTCTTGCAAGGCTGGAGATAGTAGAAACAACCAGAGTGGCATGGAGAAACCACTGCGAGACAAACCATTTGGATCAGAACACCTAGACCTGGAATGATCTAAGGATTTACCTAAGGAAGAGATTCTATCCTCCTGGCTTTTTGGAAACCAAGATGAATAAATTCTTAGAGTTAACCCAGGGGAGCAGAGCAATTGAAATGTACAATCACCAAGTGTTTGCTCTCCTCCCTCTCCTCAAGTACTTGTTCACGCTGGATGAAGAACAACTGATGTGGCCAGGCTCATTTGGGGATTGAACGAACCTTTGAATGTCCTAGTGAAGAATGCCAAGCTAGTTTCCATGGCCGAAGTAATGCGGATGGCAAAGGATTTCGCCAAGGCCTTTGATGTCAAGGTCTTGCCAAAGCCAATACCATCATCTTACAAAATATTTCTAGCTCCAGAAGGTGATTCCAACTACCCACTGACTAAGAGACAACAAGCTCAATCTCAGGATTTGGGAAGTTCCAGAATGGAAGAAAGGTCCTTTTCTTGAAACTCAATCCCCTGGAATTCAACTTCAGAAGTTCCACCCTTGAACAAAGAAGTGAAATGCTATAACTGTCAAGGATTTGGACATTGCAGTATGGATTGCCCAACTCCTTTTGGATCAAGGTTTGCAGGGCACGGAAGTCAGGTACCAAGATTCCATACTCCAGCTCCTTCCTTCCAGAGTGATCAGGTTCCTTTCTGTCAAAATCAGGGAAATCCCAGAGATAGACCCTCTAACCAACCCTTAGTTTCAATCCAAAGTAATGCAAGACCTCCGCCTCAGAATAGGGGAAGTCAAAGAGAGATTTTCTCAAATTGGCCATCCACTTCCAAGGCAGTAACACTGGAAGCGATTGAAGAAGAAGAAGATGAAAGAGATTATACTCCACCTGCGAGATGAGGACATCTCGCATTTTTAAGTGGGGTAGGATATAAGATTCCTCCCTCCAGCTTTTGAGGTGTAAAGGTGTAAGAACCTCCCCTTTTGTTCTTATAATTATTCCCCTCTTCTCTGAAATAAAAGAAAGATCTTGTTTTACCCTATTTTGGCCTAGAGATAGAAAATGTCTAGAGAGAGATAATCTAAAATTTAGATATCTTTGGATATAAAAATCCTCCTAGTGTCTAAAATGGATTCCCTTGAAATAGAAATTCAAAATGAACTTTCCAAGGTGCATTTGGAATTAATTGAAAATGTGTATAATGGACCTTAGCCTAATGGTCTACATTTTCAAAAAAATTTAGATTATGGTCCAATTAAGGTTCCTATGGGCTAATAGGATTAATCTAAGTGTTGGGATGAGATAAATCCAAATAATAAAAGAAAATACCCAAAAATGAGTAAATGCTCACATAAGATGAAGAGTTTAGTAGTTAAAAACTATGAGATATTACTAAAAAAATGAGATATTTTGGAATAATGATGCATTTTTGACACCTTGGTAAGGAGAGGGGGACTCTTGAGGTAGGTGCCTATTTCACACACGTGGAAGGATTTTTAATTCAAAAAAATTATGATAATTTTATCTCTCCTCTCTCCTGGATCAAACCAAATTAAAAAGGGAGCCAAAATGGTCCAAATCTTGTCCAAATTGAGTCAAACTGAACTTGAAAAATTATAGAACCCAGTTGGACTTGGTTAAATAATGATATTTTCTATTATCCCTTAAAAATCCTCTACTTTTGGAGAGCTTGGAGCTTCTCTCTCTCTTCAACAACTCTTGGAGCTTTCTTCTCAACTCACTAAACCAATTGATTGGTTGGGGGCTTCACTTCTAGATAAAGAAGCAAGCCAAACCTTGAGGTAAGAAGGAATTTTAATGGTTTTTGTTAATATTCTCAAATGATTTCACTTCTCAACCCCTCTCAAGCTTGAGAAGCTTCTAATTAGTTGTTTTTAATGCAAATCAAGCTTTCTCTAAGAACTTTAATGAATAATCACAAAAAGTTAATCTTTATGCTTATTTTGAATGTTTTTAATGTATATCTCTCTCTCCCAAAAGAATAGTCATTCCTATGGCTAATTATTAAGAAAAAGAATGCTTCTCATTGATAAATTCTTAGTTCAAAACCAAACTCTAAGCTTGTTAAGCTAGAGGTTAAGAAAATAGTATTTTTATGCTTTTATGTTAATAAAATTATGATAAATGTATGATTTAATTCCATAATTTGGATTTAAGTTTAAGGATAGTTCTTCTATCATAATTGTATTACAAAGTCTTATTCTTTTCTAGAAAAATTAAAAGTTATCTGTAACAGCAGATAGCGAAGCTATGGCAAATTTTTTAGAAATTAACACATATCTTATTCTTATACATATAGCTAAAAGAGGACTTCCTACCATATTCTAGGATTGCACATCCTATGCTAAAAGAATGATTTTCATCATATTTATGGGAAATAAAATTTTAGTGTTTATGAATCAAGTAATTAAAAAAAAGGAGAAATTTTGGTAAATTTATTTTTATGCAAAAAGAGGAATTCCCATGATATTTGAGAATCAAGTAATTAAATGGAAAAAGGAGAATTTTTGGTAAATTTATTTTTATGCAAAAAGAGGAATTCTCATGATATTTGAGAATCAAGTAATTAAATGGAAAAAGAGAAAATTTTGGTAAATTTATTTTATGCAAAAAGAGGAATTCCCATGATAATTGAGATCCAAGAAATTAAATGGTAAAAGAGGAATTTTTGGCATAATTCAAATTATGAGTGTTTATCAAAAGTGGAATTTTGAGCATTATTAAATTGTAGAATTGATTTTTGTAAATCCCATGAATCTTTTACTCAAAAAGAAGAATATTGAATATATTTCACTTGAGAAATTTGAGAAAGAATATGAAAATATACATCGAGAAAAAGTAACTTTCTAGGCCAAGCAATTGGCAGAAATTTAGAAAAGTCCCGTCATCGGTATCGAAAGTAGAAAATGTTACTAATATGAATAGATGTGAATACGATGTGAATGCGATGTGATAAGATGTGAGTGGATGTGATAAGATGTAAATACGATGAGATGTGGGTGGGATGTGATGTGATGTAAATGGATGTGGATGTGGATGTGAAGAGATGTGGATGGGATGTGATGTGATGTAAATGGATGTGGATGTGAATGTAATGAGATGAGATTGAGATGTGATAATATGTGAAAGGATGTGGTGTGATGTAAATGGATGTGAATGTGGATGGGATGTGATATGATGTAAATGGATGTGGATGTGAATGTGATGAGATGAGATTGAGATGTGATGATATGTGAAAGGATGCGATGTGATGTAAATGGATGAGAATGAGATGTGGATGTGATGTAATGTGGGTGGAATGAATGTGATGTGATGGATGTGAATGGGTGTGATGGATGTAAATGGGTGTGATGGATGTGAGTGGATGTGATGAGATGTGAATGGATGAGATGTGATGTGAATGGATGTGAATGTGATGTGATGATATCTAAATGGATGTGATGCGATGTGAATATGATATGATGAGATGTAAATGGTGGATGTGAGTATGATGTGATGTGACGTGAATGGATGAGATGTGATGTGGACGGATGTGATGTGATGAGATGTGGATCTGAATAAATATAAATGAATGTGATGTAATGTGAATGGATGGATGAGATGTAAGGTGGATGAATGTGATGTGATGTGGATCTAGGTAGATGTGAATGGATGAGATGTGATGTGATGTAATGTGGATATGGGTAGATGTGAATGGATGAGATGTAATATGATGTGATTGGATAAGAATGGATGAAGACGATGGGAATACATATGACTGGATGTGGAGTAAGCAATGTGAATTAATGTAGAAGAATGTGGAATAATGAGAAATGATGTGGAACAATGTGGAAAGATGAGAGTTTGTTAGAAATTGTATTTATGACCTGTTTTATGTCAAGAATGCTGGGAAAGCATTTTGACCATTTTGTGAATGAGTTTGTGGAGACCTAATTGATAAAGTTGCAACAGCTGATGGAGAGTCAATGGAGGACGTCTCACATAGCAAGGTTGACCGAGGTCTTGACCAGCCTCGGTTTGATTTAAATGGTGAGATTTTGGTATGGTGGATGAGGGACCAAGGAAGCGGCCTATGAGTGAAGCGCTAGGTGACCTGCAAAGGAGCCTAGAGGGTGCTGACCATACCGTGCTCGGGCTCTGGGTCGCCAAAGATGCCCACGCATACATCGAGGAAGAAAATGGAACAAGGTGTTAAAGTTGTTTTCTGAACTCAGGCATGGATCTGGTTGATTGTCCTTGCTGGTCCTCAACGCATGAGTCCATAGCTCTTTTATATGGATCTGTTGGTTGACCTTGCTGATCTTCAACGGAGAGTCCATCTGGATTTTCTTATGTGATTATATTGCCGAGTACTTTGAGCTAGGAACTATTGAAAAGGTCCCTGAGTGAACAGGTGGTGAGCGATCTGGTTGCCAATGATGCCATAGGTACACTGATGAAGGAATAATTGGAAATTAGAATTCAATCGGATAGTTTGGGGGACTATGATCGGTGATATTATGGATTCATTAAAATATTATTTTAAAGACATCTGAATCTGTGAATTTGGAAATTTCATATTGGGTGTGTAAGTGGTGTGACTATCTTGAAGTTTGCTTGAAGCGCCGGCTAGGAGGCCTGGGAACTCTTTTCCCTGGTACGCGAGGTAAAACATAACCAAATTACTAAATGGATCCTATCACTACAGTGGTTGGGCGGTTGGCTAACCCATAGGACTGGATGGGATTAGGGCTGGATTGATGGATCCCTAAAATGAGACTCCATTCTGTTATGGTACGATAGATGAAGTGAATCCCGGATAGTCTTTGTTCTATGGAAAAGAATCAACGGCTGTGCCTCTCGATGAGGAAAAAAGGGTTGGTCTCTATGATGCAAGTGCAAGTCTCTTCCTTGATCTGACCATGTGACTTATAGGTTTGGTCGGATTAGTTTGGTTAGTTAAGGCTCTTGACTACGTTAGAATAAAAATATCATGGAGGAATTGCCTATGTCTGCTGGGCGAGGGAAGTCTTTCCGGTTTTGGTTTTTGGAAGAACCGAGGGATTAGTCTCTTGTTCGGATATCCGTGGGGTGAGGCCCCGAGTGAGAGGCTCTGCCCTTCGCAAGAAGTGCTACTTTCGCTGCTAGCACCCCCAAAATTCTTTGCGTAGAGGGGATAGGGATCTTTCAGTTTAACACCTTGCATGATCTTGTTTGATTCATTGGGGATGGTAGAGAAGGTTTATTTGGATATTGCTCAATATTGAATAATGAAGCTACTATTTTCAAGCAAACTATGCTTGGTGTGTACAAGCAGTCTATTAAAGGACTAGATGATATCATGATCTCACAAACTCAATGTGTAAATGAATTGGAAAGGCTACTTCATTCATCTCAGGAAGAGGTAACAAAGCTTACACAAACTAACCAAAAACAGCAAGAACGCTCCAAAAAAACCAACTAAAAAGCACTCCTTTTGGGCTAAGAGTGAGATCTAGACAGTTTAAAAGTGTTACATGCCTAAGAAGAAATGGGGATGAGGCTTGCTCAAAGATACATGAAAAGTGTGGGACGTTTCTACTTGGATAATCCTCTAGATAGAATTTCTATGATCAAATCTTCTATAAAAAAATAATCACATGATTGAAATGCTCAAGCTCTTGCAGTGTTTAGGGCCTCGAAGAAAGGTAGTCAAAGAAGTTTGCAAAATGACTTTCGTGACTTGGTCAAGCCTGATAAGGTGGTGGAGGCATGTGACAAGGTTTCAATAAGAAAAAAGAGATACACACCCATATAAAAGCTACTCATCCAAGGTATGAAGCCTCATCATCTTTGTGTGTTTGGCTTACCCCAACTACATATCGTAGTGGCAAATGGCATGACACCAACAAAATTTGGCTATTCTAGGGTTCATAGGTGAATACAAGCACATTGACAGTTTAATGACTGTAGAGAAGAAGAAAAAAAAAGAAATCAATATTCAACTACGACATATAAAATAACATATTTACACATGTTAGAAGGGTCCAATCAATCATGGTGATGTTCTATTAGTACACAATAGAGAACTGTGAGGGTAATCTTTTTTTTTGTTATCAAGCTTGATGAGGCACAAATTTTCAAACATCAAAAAATGGAAAGAATCACTACAGGGCTGATGAACAAAGCTTTAAACTATGCCCAAGGTAAGGAAGACCAGCCATTACATAGCACACAATCAGAGATGGAAATATACCTAGGGGAAACTAGAGTACCAGATGAGAGTCATGATACTCTCAAATGGTTGTTTTGGAACACAAATCTTCCAAGTGTCATTGATGCTCAGAATAAAGGAGAGATGCTTGTGGTTGAAGGGGTAAGAAACTTTACAATTGAGTGTCACATGAGTGCTGACTTGAAAGCATTGAAGTGCATGTATGGGGTGTGTGGTGGTCCTAGATGTGCAAACCCATGCCTCTATTGGATGGCATGAATGAATAGTCTGGATTGGTACAACCCTACAATGGATTGTACAAAGTCTCCATCCAGAGACAAGACAAAGTAATTAACTGGTGATAAAGGCCAGACCAAGGCTAAACGAAAATCAAATATCAAGAGAGCAAGGGAAAGTCAACAAAAATAGCCGAATTCAAGGATGAACCATGTATTGTGCCTGAGGATCCCAATTGGGATCCCATACTTCCTATACAACTAGAGAGAGTTCACATTTGTAGTTTACATATAGAAATTAGAATATTGGATAAGCTATTAAAGCTTCATCTTGACAATGCTCATTCCATTTTGCCATCAGAGCTATCAGATGCATGTTTAGAGCAATGTGAGATTTTACTGTCTAACATGGGCTTTCATGGTGGACATGTGCAACTTAAAAAGGATGACAAGAAATCAGGTACCACTTGTGATGTTCTAGAGCAAATGTGTCAATGGGAGGAGCCAAAGCTAGGAGGTTCTTGTCAAACTACGAATACAAACAAGTTACAAGAGTATGGGAATGTTGGAAATCTCTATGTGAGCAAACAAATAACCAAGCTAGTGATCCAAGGGTGACAAAGCTTTGTATAAGGGTCTAGATAGAGCTTGATAATTTTATAAAACTCTTACGTAAGAAAATGACTAAAGATAATTATGTAAGTCAGTTTGAAGCAGCAATCAAAACGCTTGTGGAAACAATTGTAGCTGCCTGGGGAAAGAAGGACATAACCTTCTACCTAGTAAGAGTTTTTGCTTCATGTAATTTGTACATTGACTAATTAATATGATATAAAATGATTATTAATATGTTTTTTTAATATGTGAAGCATATATTTTTTTGCATATGGCCCATACTTTGCAAGGGCCTCTTGCTACATGGAATACTTAAGGCATGGAAAAATCAAACTATGTCGCACATATCAACTATTTCTTACAACTGGACATGGTGGTGGAAAAACAAAAATAAATGCACTACAAGAATTTTTCAACACATTCTACCGAAGGCAAATGCAATGATACAATGAAATTCTTAAAAATTAGGTTAGTTTATACAACACAAAAACAGTCACTATTGTTAACATCAATATATTATAAATACTCATCATGCTAAATAAAGTGTATCTTTATGCAGGATGGTGATTGAGAAGGAGAAAAAGTCAAAGTGACACAAATTGTAATAACATCAATATATTATAAATACTCATCATGCTAAATAAAGTGTATCTTTATGTAGGATGGTGATTGAGAAGGAGAAAAAGTCAAAGTGACACAAATTTTAATAAAAATTATTCTCAATAAAAGTAGAAAAAGACTCTTAAAAAATCTTCTTCTTTTTCGCTTCAACTGTTTGTCTTCCTCAAAGAGACTCCCCTCCTTTTCAGGGCTTTCTTTGGGCAGCGGTTGGCCCTCATCTTTGGATAATTTCTTAGCCTCGTCTTCTTCAAGTAGTTTTCCTCTATACCTTAATAGATTTTGGCATTGATAGCCTCCAAGATCATGGGTATTCAAATCAAGAATTGCCTTTGCATATGCCACATAACACAAAAAATACCTTGCCCCCTCGATGCCCACAACCTTGGTGCATATCAAAAAATACATATAGCTTCCATTATCTTTTCTGCATTGTGATGTATCCTTCCATATCCTAAGTATCTTGAGAAGACCTTTAAGGCCATCAATGGAATGCATGGATCATCTGAATATTGGTAAATGATCAGCACGCCTCGAGGTATCCTTGAAATATAGTGCGCTGAGGGCTGAGTCTTTGCCAACAAAAATACATATAGCTTCCTTGTTCTCTATCAGCATTATCTTTTCTGCATTGTGATGTATCCTTCCATATCCTAAGTATCTTGAGAAGACCTTTAAAGCCATCAATGGAATGCATGGATCATCTAAATATTTTTCATGGTAAATGATCAGCACGCCTCGAGGTATCCTTGAAATATAGTGGGCTGTGAGTCTAACAAAAATTTGTTTACCTCTACCTCGACCAAGGAATCCATCTTCATCTACCATCTCAAGCTGTAAACAAAGAAGAAATTTACTTTACAACAATAAAAATCTTAAAAAAATGTTGTGTTTATTCATATATAAATACCTTTCTATTCTCATTGTCAACAAGTCACCTATCCTCCCACAAGTCAATTGAACCTTGTGGAGGTGTCTCTTCTTTTGAGCATTGAGTCCTTGGTTGCTCCCTTCCCATATCAGAGATTCCCATGTTGTCTTGAATAGCTTCAAATTCTTCCTTTGTGGGAAGAGTGCCTTCTTCTTCCTCAAACTTGTTTATGCACATTTCTATAGCCTTAGGTGCACTGATGAAATTGTTGCTTGTTGCTTTTGTATCAAGCGCTTAAAATTCATCAGTGGCATCTGGATCTAAAAAATCTAAACCAACTTGACATCCATCTGCAATTAAACCAATACAATAGTCCCCCCTTATATTCAACAGCTCTTGAATATCTATTAGTAATCCAACTTGACATCCATCTGCAATTAAACCAATACAATAGTCCCCCCTTATATTCAACAGCCTTGAATATCTATTAGTAATACAAAACTCTTATTGTCCCTCAGTGGGAAGAATCGTAGGCATGGGAGAAGTATCTCCTTCTCTAAATCCTCTATACAAACATCCTTTTCCTCTAGAAGAATCAAACTTGCCTTAAAATCTGCAACATCAAAATCCCTGCTCATTATTGCTTCTTGCTCTTTATTCATGACCGTTTCCACATCCTTTTTTTTTTTAATTTTCAATTTCTGCTAGAAATGCTACAGGTTGGACATTGGAACTCTCTAGGCTATTCCTTTCAGCATCTTCAATTCATGATTGTACATGAAGATAGAAAAGAAAAGCCACATGATGCTGAAGAAGCCTACATTTCTTACTTATGTAATGAGCAATGCTCCATAGTGAGCTTCACATGGTCAGGAAGTATGTCATACTTTTTCCATAATCTGCCCTTTTTGGAAGTTGTCTGTGATAGCATGCTGAGATGATTAAACCTTACACCCTCGAATTCTACTATCATCTATCACAGCTCTAACCCACAAGCACTTCCCTTTAACCCAAACACATCAAACCAAGCACTCTACACAAATAGCTGACCATGTTGATCACTTTTACATTGGTACCAGGCGAATCAGCACAAACACATACACCATCATCCAAGCCACCTGTCGCCTTGGTCATCACCAAGACCATAGTAGTCTCCTCAACAAGGTTCTCTCCACCTTGCAAGGAAGACACCACTATGTCCACTGGCACAACTTTCCAAAGAAATAATTTTTGGAAGAGCGCCATCAGGTCCCCCAAGATTGAACTCCACCTTGAAGTGATCAATCATTGAACTCACTTCAAATCTGACATTGAAAGATTTCCTATAGCAATAATATAAACTTCTGCACACCTGCAAGCTGTAGGAAGTCAAATAGTCTATCTGCTGGTGTTTCTTCTATCACAGGATCACCTTCATCAGCTGAAGCCATCTCTTTGCAATTAAAAGCTGTCAGTAGCTAAGGGTTTTACAACAAAGAAAAAATTCTGAGGCTTGGGGGAAGCTGTAGGAAGCTATGCTATGCAAGAAAAAATAATTGTGAGGAAAAAGGGTATACAACAACAAATTCTTGAAAAACAATGGGATATGGGCAATCCAATTTGGTCGGATTGATATCCTCATGCTGTTTTTCCATTGGGCTATATGAATGAGATGACGGAGCTATATTGGGGAGATGAGGGGCAGCACAGGGTGTTGGGGCAGCTCAAGGGTTAGGGCGAGAGAAGACTCAACTATGTGTGCCTTGATTGCCTACAAGGAATAGAGGAGAGCTGGGCTTTGAACCTTGTTGGAATGACAAGGGAAGAAGGGGAAGCATCACCATGAGCTCAGAGGAGGACAAGCATGACCATAGCATAACATGGAAAGACAATGCGAGGGTAGCGATCCGGAGTCAAAAGATCCACGATATCACGCTATCTTTCCTAGTATGGCAAATGGGGAATCTCACAAACATGGAGCAGCTCTAGGGGTTGAGGGGTAGGTAGGGTGCTGAGGTAGCTTAGGTGGCCATGCAAAGGGCAAGGGCAGCTCACTAGACAAGCACAAAGGGAAAAGGGCAAGGACAAGAGAGAGACTAGCAAATGGGCATAGGGTGCTCAGGCAGCTCAAAGGTAAAAAATAATAATTTAATTAACATGCTATTTATAAGCATGTGGGAATAGTACAGATGCCACATGGCCATGCCACCCATCCACATGTGTGAACCCACACATGTTGACATGCGATCACACGTGTGAAGCCACATGGCATCGTGCAATCACACGTGTAAGGTTGTCACACGTGTGGATTAGTACTTGCACATGTGGATACTCACACGTGTGCATTTATAATTGCATGTTTCATTTTTCATACCCCACATGCTAAGCTCAAGGTCATCTGTAAATATATTGAGTAGGATATTATTATTTTTTGCTTCTATACGTGCGTGAATAGGTGTCGCTAGCTCCTCCAGTTGATCTTAACTTGGTTCCCAGATCCTCCTCTTGGTCTTAACTTGGTTCCCAGATCCTCCTCTTGGTCTTCACCCCATCTCCTCCTCTTGATCTTATATTTACCCCAGACTTAGTGATGTCTAGCTAAGCATAGAGGTGTGATAATTGTCACTTGTGTCGAGCTAGGCATAGAGGTACATTGGAATAACGACGCAATAATCAAACACTAGAATCGTTGAAATTTTATCTGTGTGCCGTTCTTCCACAAGTATAGAGGTGTGATAATTTTGATAAAATTCTCAACTATCATGTGTTTAATTTAGATAATTTGCATAATTAGCTTCCCTCAAAAAATTAGGATAAAATATTTATCTGCTTTTGGTTTTGCCACTGTAAGAATGTAGAAAAAAATGTTGGGATTTTCTTCATTCTTTGGCTATACCAATAGTAGGATAAAATTAGGATAAAATATTTATCTGCTTTTGGTTTTTTCACTGTAAGAATGTAGAAAAAAATGTTGGGATTTTCTTCATTCTTTGGCTATACCAATAGTAGGTACTTGTTTTTTTATTTGTAGAAGTACTTGTTTTGACTTTCTTGAAATATGTTGTGATACACTACTTTTCATTTTTTTAAGTACACCAGCCTGAAAAGACTAGGACTGGGCAGTGAGAGGCCCTGGCCCTTTGTCTTCTCCCTTGAGTTGCCCCAGCAACCTGCCTGCCCCTCAGCCCCTTGAGCTCCTCCATGTTTGTGAGATTCCCCATCTGCCAGACTAGCAAAGACAATGTGATACCGTGGATCTTTTGACTCTAGATCGCTACCCTCGCGCTGTCTTTCCATGTTATGCTATGCTCATGCTAGTCCTCCTCTGAGCTAATGGTGATGCTTCCCCTTCTTCCCTTGTCTTAACCCCAATGTATAGCTATACTTATTATATCTTTCTATCAAAAAGGTGCAAAGTTTCCCCAGCAACCTGCTTAGGGAGCCATCTAGTCAAGGGTGTTTACCAATGGAGGCTTTGCCAACAAGGAGGCTAGGGTTGGAAGCAACAGTAGCATATGTATGAGTGAAATGGCATCCACTTACTTAGGAACGATCAAGGAAAGATGGCATGATTAGGATGATCCAGTGACACACATTATCCTATATCGTGTTGTCTTTCCATTATTGATTTAGTGTCCCACACCAACCTACACCTGTTTCTAGGCCATTGAATTTCGTGTAAAATTCTCTTTTCTCCCAGAGTGGTCTCCATAAATTGCATGTACATATGAATTGTTTTACTGTATCCTGTTTCACCATATTTGTATGATGAATTGCATGTACATAAATATGATATATAGTATATGTCCTTCTCCACCATATTTTTATACAAAATGAAGCAAGGTCTTATATGAAGTCATATTTGATTGTTTTTTATTGACAGGTTTAGCTTAGATGGCTAGAACAAAGAAAACAACAAGGAGGGTTGGACCAAGTCCAGGGTTGGCAGAGAAAGCAGCAAGTGAAAGCGCATTGTCAAAGCAAAAGTTGAAAAAGAGAATCAATCAGCATTTGAATGCCCTGAGAGAGATAGGGAAAGCTCAGAAACATGTTAAGTTACTCATACCCAAGCTTACCTTCATGAGAGTTGTGAGACAGATTTGTGATGAATGGAAGCTTGGGATAAGATGGGCTGCTGGCAATGCAATATGTGCCCTTTAAGAAGCTGCAAAGGATTTTATTATAGACTTTTTTTATCGATAGTTACATTTGTTCTACCCATGTGCATAGGGTCACTCTTATGGACAAAGACATACACACCTATAGGCTAATAAGATACAGATTTGAGAAGTTATTTCATCCTATAACATTGAGTGATCGCAGGGCATTCAATATTTTGAATGTCCCACCAGCTAGAAAACCTAAGGATGTAGGTATTAAAATTGAGGATGTTACCCATGATAGGGATACTAGGACTGCAGATGAAATAAAGAATGAGAAGGGAAAAGAACAGATGGCAAATTGAGGAGGAAAGAAGGGTCAATGAAGAAAGAATAATGGGAGATGAGTTGACCTTGAAGAGACGAATCTACAAGATTTAAGGAATGTACCTGGACAACTTGCTGTTTATGTGAAGGATTTTGCTGATGGTGCATAGTATCTTGATATAGCACCTTCAAACATGTATATGCTATCAGAGAGAAATTGAGAAATATATGATGTTGTGATCTTGATATCTCTCAAGTATGTAAGCTATCTTTTTTGAAAATTTATCTATTGATTTATTTTTTTCAAGATAATTACCTAATTTATCCTCTTGTTTACTTTTTGTAGGCTTCTTTTGTCCACCCTACCCCCACAGGCCTATTTTGCTATCTTTTTGCTAGACCCCATAGTCTCACTTTATGTAAGAGAAGCAAGTAGCAATTCTACAAGGTTGGAAGAATGGTTGAGGAGATGCGACATTGAAAAGGTGCATTGTATATAATTTTGTACCATATAATGAAAAGTAAGTATTTTATTTTAAATATGTTTTACTTTGTTTTATATCTTTTTATACCTCTACCAATTGTTTTTTCTTTTCTCTATTTTGTAGAAGCCATTGGAGTGTAATTATAATTGATATCAAGAAAAAAAAGACATTTTTCTTGAATTCTATGCTTGGTATGCATGGAGAAGCCAAATTATAAGTTTTTAATTTTAATAGAGATTGTGTTTAAGATTCAATGTGTATTAGATTGAATAATTTATGTGGTTTGTTATTTTGCAAGGAATCTAAACACATAATAAGCACATTAGAAACACTCCTTCCATCCTCCACTCCTGAAAAATAAAACTCCACATCATTTTTTCATTTTGCCTGTAAGTTATCATAACATAAATGATAACTTTTAAGTTTGTAATAAAACTTTAGTTACAAGTCTAAACACGCACTATCATTGCTATAGGTTCCATTACAAATTGACGGAAGCTCATGTGGATGGAGAGTGGTTGCAAACACATGGATATATATGTAAATACAATTTTCAGTAGACATCAAAAAGAGTAGTTGTAAGTATTTTTTATTGACACATCAAAAATAGTTTTAAAAAATTTAAATATTTTCTTTAAGCTTTTATATCCTAATATATACTATGGTTTTGGTCATGATTGTTTGCAGTTCACAACTTTGAGTTATACAGACATATACATTTGATGGGTTAGGGCAAAGGCAATCTGACTAATGCTCGACAGTTGTGTGGATCTTCCCGCACAGATCCGAATTCACCACCAACACCACCATCAAACCCACCTATGATGGCAAAGAAGCCATCGAAAAGGAAAGGATCTATGATGTCTCCATTGAAATTCGGGAAGAAGAAAACAACAGACGCGGAGAAAGGAAAGGCTTCTCGGAAAACAAAAACAATCTAAGGAAAAAGATGCCAAGTCAAAGAAAATGTCTAAGAAATCAGAGTCCAAGCCGACCAAGGAAGGCAAAGAGGCCAAGGCTTCTATGGACACTGACCCTCCAAAGTAGATAGTTTTGTGCTCTCATAAATTGTAACCAACCAATTTCTATAGATATTACCATTGTAATAAATATATTGTTTCTCATTTTTCATTATTCATCTTGTCTTGATAATGTTGAATAACTATTATACAAAATGAATCGACAAGATGAGATAGATGGGTGCAAAATTATATTGTATTAAGAAAACTTCAGGATTACAGGGGGAAACATTTCATGCAACTAAAAGTATTTTTGGACCTTCTTCCCACCATAATACCATCTACCTTAAGTTTGTAGTCTGATGATATGGCATCTAATAGAAACTCCAAGGATGTACGCACATCCCTCTATGTCCATTTTGTATTTATAGGGACGACTCTATTGTCATCACTCAAGTTGATTGTTAGGTCATACTGCACTAATGTTTCCTCTAAATCCAATGGCATCCAAGTCCCTCTACTCTTTTTTCATCGTCTGTACTCTAAGCTAATGTAAAAGGTTTGCCAAGAGATGTTGTATGCCATCACCACAGATTCAATGCAAGCATTACATTTTATAAGATCACCCCTATGGATGACTTTATTCACTTTCCATTCTACTCCAACTACATTATCTAAGTCAGACTCATACATATGTATAGATCTATAGCCACATTTCTTTTGTCCTCTTTATTTTTACTTCTCAAAAAAATGCTAAAAATACATGAAGAGGTAACAACTTTTGATCCCGCAGAGGCCCTTACTATTTGTTTCAAAGAGGCTAAAAAGTTCCAAGAGGCTAAAAAGTTCCAAGAGCCAGATGAAGCTGCCTTCTAGCTCACACAGGAAGCTATGAATCCCTCAGCACTATACAAGGGAAAGCTTAAAGAAGAGGCTGGACTGGAGGGGAGAGGAATAAATCTTTGGAAAGATGAACTTCTTGTTGCTGATGAAAATGAGAAGGTATGATCTCGTTACTTCAAATCAAATACTTTATCTTGTGTTTAAATGTTTTGTAGTTGTGTATTGTCTCACTCCAATCTTTTGATATGTGGCAGCTATAAATTGAGGATGACACATTCCTCCAGAGAACAAGTGGAAGCAGGCTGGCTGGGTTTGACAAAATGTCAAGCCTAGCTCATTATATTCATGATCTAGGCAGTGCTAAGATCTTGATTTACCATAGGCAGTCGAGCAACAATGGAGAAGCCATTGTTTACTTCTTTAAATGTTTGTCTAGGGTTTTAGGTGGACATGATCTTTCATGGCAAAAGGAAAAGATCATTTTGATAGAGAGGTTGTCTGCCATAGATATATTTGGGGATTATGTGAATAAGCAGGCCTCTAGGGCCTCTTACTTTTTGTCTTACACTTCTTATGCATTAGCATGTGGTGTTAAGGAGCCCAAATGTGTGGAGGGCTATGGAAAACACAAGCTCATAAGGTTTCGAGAGCCACCCATGATTGCATCAGGCGACACAATCCAAGAAGAAGAACACGTGGAGATAGCTGAAGACAAGGATACCCCTCCCAGACAAGCAACAGAGGCAAGCATTGATAAACAGACAGTCGACATCAAGCCAACAAGGAAGAAAAAGAGTCCAATCAATGTACGGACGATCAGTACCCTTTTGCATTTGTCCCATCACCGTATGACACTTCAGTACTCTTCCCACACTCAGTAGCTTCTAAAAGCGTTTGACACTCAGTACCTTATTGGTAAGGATCAATAGTGTGTCTAGCATAATTAAGTAGTATTGATTGAATTTTTTGTGTGTAGCTCATGGATGTATTGATGCTTGTTAATATAGATCACATGTTTCACAAAAGAAATACTTTTGATGGAGTCTCAAAACATATAGGCATAACACCAAGAGTCACTTGTTCCACAAAATAAAAATCTATTGATTGAGTTTGAAAACATGTGGACATAACACCAATAAGTTACAAACTGCTATTCATGTTTACTTGTCCATTTATGGTTTCTAAATATCTTCGAATCCCTCCATTGTCTATGTCTCTCTGCTGCCATTGAATTGTCCAAAGTTTGTCTTCGTCTTTGCTTTTGGGCTAGAATAAAAGCAAGCTTGACTTTGGAACTAGTAACTTTTCTTTTAGCATGCAGCCTCTGTAGAATGCCTCAGTAAAACCATTGGAAGACTTCCTTCAGACTATTTGTCTTTTGACTCCCTTCGTAGTGTTGTGTGTGTCTAAAAAATGCATTACGTGCCATGTAGTGAGACTTCTCCATGCCTTGGGTAGACCAAATTGCTGGGCATCCATACTTTTTGACAAAATAGGGAAGGTGGTTGTAGATGATATGCTGTTTTCACAGAGACATAAGAATGCATAGTAAGTTATAAAAAAAAAGAGGATCACACTTAAGTAAAAGAAGAAGACAGAACTTTACCATGTAGTGAGTTATATTGCAGGCTGTCCACGCGTCTTTCATTGACTTCCCAAAATGTTTAATTGCCTCTTCAAAGTTCTTGTAATCACTCTTTGTCCATGTTACATTGTCACAAAACATGAAGAGTTGATCAAGAGTCCTCCACACCTCTGCCTTCACATTTCGTGCTTCCCCATCCGCCTCATGATCTTTCACGGCATTATGGACTTGCTTCCACAATCCGTAATTAATCCTTGAAACTATTCTACCTTGCCTACTTTCTTACTACTGTGTTTGGGTCGAGACAAGAATCTTCTTGCCTTAACACCACCAATAGAGGGCTTGATTGGTACCTCCTTGCCATTGGTAGACTTTTTAAAATCCTTTGTGATATGAACATCACCTCCATGTAGACCTATATTGGATAACACTTTTTCCAATGCTTGAAGAGCATCCTTTCTATTTTTTTCGGGACGGAGTTTCCAAGTAAATCCAATATACAAAAATACCAATTTCTCAATAATTTGACATAGACCATGCAATGTGCATATGTGAACATTACATAGTGGAATGTCAAGAATGGCCTTGAAGTCAGGGTCAACTTTATCTCTATTAGGTGCTCTCTTCCACCATTTGGAATCCATTACTTGAGCTGATTCTTTGCAATAAAGACAAGGAGACTTTGAGTTGCCTCCTTTACTAACGTTATACATGCACTTAAGTGTTTTAAGATCCCCTGCCATGTGCCACTCTACTTGAAAATCACCTTTTCCTGCAACATGGAGATTCTCTCCTTGCACTTGTCTTTTAATTATTCTTGGTATTTTCGTGTGGTGAAACACCCAATCTAGTGTTTCATGGTCTTCTGTCTGCACCTGTGATTATAGAAAACAAAAGTCTTACTATAAAAGATTTGAAAACAATGACTAGAATCAAGTACGAAATAAAAAATGATCATACCTGGAACGAGCCTAACCACCATATGTGTTTCTCCGACTGCACACTAAAATACTTCGAACTCGCTTCAGTCAATGATGTATCAAGTGCTCCATTCATCACTGTAATAGTAATCCTTGTGTGTGTGTATGCATGAACATACATGTGTGTGCATCGACATACATATAAATCTATTTCTATATACATGCTTACATACCTATAGATACACATACATACATAATATATATATACGTGTGTGTGTGTGTGTGTGTATGTATATTCTCTCTCTTACACATGCACATAATATATACTAGTATTGGACCCGCGCGTTGCTACGACGGCAGGTAGAGTTCCAGAAAAAATAGGCTCAGTTTCTCCAATTTAGGTCATGTTTTAAGTAAACACAATACATTATTTCAAGTGACTTCATATATACATATCTCAAAATAACATCCATGTCTTGTAGATTTATAGCGAAAACAAAAATATCATAGTAATGTAGCATACGAAGATGCCAAAAAGGACCAATATTACATATTCTCAAAATGTACCACAAAATACATATTCTGAGTTAGTAATGTCAGAGTCAACAAATTGAATTCTTCTCTTGTGAGAAGGATCATTCATTTGTCTCCTCACAATACACTCTCTATTGTAAAGCGGTGATCCATCCCGCACATGCTCTACTATCGATGAATGCAAAGGACCTGCACAAATGACACAACGATAAATCAAATCTCAAAAGGACCTGCACATAACAACACATCGATAAATAAAATCGTAAAAAAATCTTATAATAGAAAAACATAATCAAAATTACCTCGTACAATAGAACATCAAGTGGATGGTACATGAGGAGCTCTAGTATAAAACCCATAACGAATACCAAAATGGTCATGATGGATGTAAGAAACAACCAGTCATCGGGTACTGAATACCCCCCTCAAATGATGCAAAGCATCTGTCCATCTCTCTCCAAAACAAATAGACACCCCACTCCTCATCTTCAGGAACACTGATCCCGTACATCTCGATGCCTTTGTGGACAACTCTTATCATAAACGTATCAATGTCATGCAATATCCTAAAATCAAAGCATAACAAATAGGTTATACAATTATTTATATATAGGTTCAAAAAATATTTATACAATGCCTAACAATTACACTTATACTTACCCATCCCTATAAGCATCGATAATATCCCTGCTACGTGACCTGTAGTAATAGGAGCTGACCATAGCGGTGGCTCTGTATAGATAGACATCAGTATAGAATGTCATGTTCCATACTGTGTAATCAAGAAAAGTTATGCAAATATAGAGAATAACTCACCTACTATCCTCGACAAAGGCATGTCCAATGTAAAGGTAATCTTAGACATGTCTGTCAAAACATAAACAACAAAAATAGGTACTTTTACCATGGACAAATATGTATAAAAAAAGAAATCACAACAAAATTAATCAAGTTGCAAAACTTAAATAAGAAAACCTGACTTACAAGTCACTCTGAAGTCATCAAGATCTCCTTATAAACGATATTGTTTGTTGTAGGTGTATAACTTTGAAGATCATCAAATGAACACTCCACATTAGCGCTATCCTCAAGTAACACCTTCACAGCATGAGGAGACCATGCTCGTGAGACAACACGACATAAAATTGCCCATGAGTAAACACTTGAGTCACCAAATACAACCCCAAGACATTTAGGGTTTGGCCTTGTGATTTGTTTATTGACATGCCAAATGCCAGCCGCACAGGAAACTGTCTCCGCCTCTTATGGTGAATGGTAGTTGGGCCTCGGTGCATATAAAGGTAATCCGTGGAAGAAATACTCTTTCACCAACTTTAGTACCAATGATGATTTCAGTCTCCAAGACTTTAGAGTGAAAGGCCTTACATATCATCCGTGTACCATTACAGAGTCCATGAACAGGAGCTTCTAACTTTAAAACCAAGCAGTGAGGTGGATATCCACCCTGAAGGAGGTCGATTGTGTTCAGAAATTCTGTGGAATATAGGAATAAATTTCCATCATTTTCAAGAATTGAATCTACACTGAAATATTGCTTAGGCTCACCAGGCATTGCATCCAAAGCTGTCTTATTCACAATATCCACTTGACTGTTTATCGGAGCAAGAATAGCACGCTCACTAAAGTATAAAGCATATGTCATAGTGATAGCCAATTCAGAGTATACCCAATGTACCAACAAGTCTTTAAGAGTCGATCTTTGACCATATTACTTGGTAGTGTCACCATCATATTATCATCGCTACAATCCACTCCATTCCCAATATTCATGACCCACTGTTTAAACTCATTGCATCCATTTTAGTATTTCTTGATTGAATACACATATTTCCAGTTAACTTTAGAACTTTGATAGAGTTCCATAGAAAGGAACAACACAATGCTACATTAACAATATTCTCACATCTTCCCTTCATAATAACAGGCAAGATTTGTCTAAAATCTCCCCCCATTAATACAACCTTTCCACCAAATGCCTTATCTGAGAATAATACATCTTGTAAGCTCCTATCCAATCTTCAAAAGCATAACAATGGAGCCTCATCCCAAATAATGAGCTTACAAACTCTCAAAACCTCAGCAAGTTGTCCATGTACAGGGATTTTGCAAGTTAAAGAATTGTTTAGCTCCAGAGGTATCTTGAATCTAGAATGTGCAGTACTTCCATTCGCCAAGAGTAGAGAAGCAATAACTGATGATGCAGTGGCCAAAGAAACATACCCTTATCCACGTACTCACGCAAGCAAGCAATTATACAAATAGGTCTTGCCCGATCCCCTCGGACCATCTAGGAAAAAAATGTCCCCTGCATCTGTTGCAATTGCATGCATTACAACATCGAAAGCAACACGCTGGCTATCATTAATGTTGACTCCATAGTACTTGACAAGTTAGATTGTTCGACAGTATCAAAAGATGTCTCTTCCAAAAGCAATCTATTTTCACCCAAGACTTCCAAATCAGTTCTGTTTAGTTCAGGCATTCCTTCAAAATTTGCCAATGTCCGTCTCTGAGCATGAAGAATTTCTTCTTAATGTAGTAGTGCATGAGTTTCAGCTAATTGTTTAATACCAATGAACTGGCCCCTGTTTCTCGATGACTACTGGTATAGAAAATCTTCTATCATTTCTTCTCG
Organism: Cibotium barometz; assembly: GCF_041138505.1. Taxonomy (NCBI): domain Eukaryota; kingdom Viridiplantae; phylum Streptophyta; class Polypodiopsida; order Cyatheales; family Cibotiaceae; genus Cibotium; species Cibotium barometz. The sequence continues at coordinate 31,176,756 of NC_141096.1, read as the reverse complement.
AAATCTCTTCCACAATATTCCTGGACAGGAAGGCTCGCAAAAGAGCAATATAGTACCAAAAAGACATCTCAACTGGAAGGCATTTTGCATGGATGATGCTTCCTCCATACATGCAACCTATTTAGAATCATCTTCTAGTATCCCTCTGGCAATGCAAGCTGCCTTGAAAGAAGGATAGATGTGACCATTGAGCAAACGCAAATCTTCAAATGACTTAGATCCTTTACATATTGTAAGAAGTAGGCGAACATAGTATGCCTCACCTGCCCCAAAGGAGCTACAAAGTACATGCGCCCTATAGTGTTTCCAATCTTTCTTTTGGATCAACTCCTAATTGGTGAACCAAATGAGTAATTACATTCCACGTGTTTGCAATCTATGACTCATTTTGGTAAGTAAAGCCCCAAACCTATTCAATGTTACTTTAAGGCTTGATACTTCCATTCCAAGCCTATCAACATGGGCACTTAACTTGTCTTGTTGCTCTTTTATAGCATCAATTGTCTTTCGACAACCAATATCACAAAGATGTGCTTCTCCAAAAGCACCACATGTATCCATTATGCGGAGGTAGGTAGCTTCGACAATATCCTTGATCTCGTGATTGCCACTTATAATGGCAGAAACTGATTCTCGAGTTGAACTGCTTTCCCCACTTCCATGATTTCTTATATGCATTGACCAAGACCAACAATCAAGCTCTCCACATTTAACACATGGGAGTTTGTGCCGTTGATAAAATGGAGTATATTCTTTGATGTTACATTTATTGTCTTCTTTCCATTTCGAGTCTTCTTACCATGGTTACGTCGCACCCACTTAGTAGAGGTTTTTAGTTTCCTCTGGCATTGCTTAAAAGCATGCATTATTTGTTGAGTCTTCTCATTATCTTCTCTTATACCTCAGATTGTTGAGGTCTTGAATACTCTGCACGATGGCTTCTATCCTCAACGTCCATGGAACACCTCACAATTTCTCCCTCGTTATCCATACTGTACATCATTAAGAAATATATTAATGAAATATTTTTTAAATTTTATTTAATCTAGAAGAAATTATGGATTATGAAAATAATCCAAACGGTGAATCACAAACTAAATCACATGTACGTAGAATAGATTGAGACCCAACTACGCTCAAGTGAATGAATGGTAAAAGGTATCCACATGAATATATATATATATATATGTATATATATATATGTATATATATGTATATATGTATATATGCATATATGTATATATGTATATATGTATATATATATATATATGTATATATGTATATATGTATATATGTATATGTATATGTATATGCATATACATACATATATATATGTATATGTATTTGTATATATATCTATATATGTCTGAAGGCGGTTCACCTAATTTTAGCTTTTAGGAAACTCATTTAAAAAGATGGATGAGAGTGCAGGCTCAAGGGATTCACCTAGGAATATGTAAAATATCATGTGAGTTAAACAAAAGGAGCTTACAATTTCATCGGCTTACATAAAGTTTTACATACATCCTCGATTTTTTAAATACAAAGAATGAAAAAAGTTATAAGTTTAACCGTAGTTTATTACCTTGAAGTTAACAAAATGGGTATATTTAAAACATCAAGCTTCATAGATCAAAGAGTTTTAAACTACTCCTTTAGTGAACTCCCTTACACTTATCGTGAGAACCACTCTCTTTGTCTCAACAACATGCATGTTCCCCATGTAGAGGACACATATTGTTTGAACAACATGCATGTTCCCCATGTAGAGGACACATATTGTGTCAACTTTCATAAAGAAATCTGTTCTTGAAGGCGTTCATGTCAATAATTCTTGCATAAGAGGTATGAGGGGCAATGCTCTCTGGGTCACCAACACCAAGAAGCCTTTCGATATACATGCCGATCATCATGCAGGTCGCGGGATCGATTGCAAGGCAATAGCCGTCTCAATGTAGAAGGGATTTGGTCCCATGGGCTTCTCAGGTATCACAACAAAAACCAAGGCAGTGATCAATCATTTCCTTCTGGCCATGGCGAAGGGGCTACCGTTGGCTACCCCTTTGCCATGCAGAAGGGATTTGGTCCCATGGGCTTCTGAGGTATCACAACAAAAAACCAAGGCAGTGATCGATCGTTTCCTTCTGGCCATGGCAAAGGGGCTGCCGTTGGCCGCACCGTTGACATCGAGCCGTTCATGAATAGCCTCCTCTCCCATCCATGAATGCATCGAGTTCAAGGTAACAGCACAGTACCAGTTCTGGTTTGTAGTGCATTTTTGTGTGCATTTTAAAACCTTCTTCT
>NC_141096.1:31169452-31171952 GCF_041138505.1 Cibotium barometz | reverse complement strand
ACGAATCATTCTACACTCACCCTTTATCTTGTATACACTTTGTCCGAATTAATCATGCCCTTAACTTTATCAAACATTAATCAAAAGTCATCAGTCTTTAACTTTTTAGGAAGGTTTTGAATTGATGTTTATATTAGGTTAAATCATTAATTATAAAACAATTCATTACAACACTCATGTATACAATTGGACCTTAATTAGTAATTATAGGTCGTCAGATATGATAATACTTTTTTATTGATGCGCAAATTTAAAACAAAACAAATCATTCTACACTCTCCCTTTATCTTGTATACACTTTGTTTATATAATACATTTTGTTTATATATACATTTTGTTTATATAATACATTTTGTATATATAAAATGACCTTGAGCAAAATAAAAGACCTTGAGCAATGAAGCGCTTGGAGGAGGCAAAGGTGGTCGAGGAGCTCGAGGAGGTGAAGGCATGACCACGTGGAGCTCAAAGCTGGCAAACAGAGGTGCCTGGCATACATAGAATAATCAAAATTTTTAAAAATCTAAAGGCTAGCCAAAATGCAACCACTTTTTCTCAATCATTTTTTTTATTAAAAAACCCAAATTATTCTACACTTTCTCTCTCTCTCTCTCTCTCTCTCTCTCTCTCTCTCTCTCTCTCTCTCTCTCTCTCTCTCTCTCTATATATATATATATATATATATATATATATATATATAAAACACAAAACAAATCTTTTTTTATTTAAAAATTCTAAAATCATTTTACAAAAAACACTTTTAGAACTTTTAGGAAACTAATTTAAAAAGATGGATGAAAATAAGTCTGAGGAATATGTAAAATATCATGTGCGTTAAACAAAAGGGGCCCTTCATTCTACACTCTCCCTTCATCTTCTAAAATAGGAATATGTATATTATATATAAATAAATCTTTTATTTAAAACAAAACGAATCATTCTACACTCACCCTTTATCTTGTGTACACTTTGTTCGAATTAATCATGCCCTTAACTTTATCAAACATTAATCAAAAGTCATGAGTCTTTAACTTTTTAGGAAGGTTTTGAATTGATGTTTATATTAGGTTAAATCATTAATTATAAAACAATTCATTATAACACTCATGTATACAATTGGACCTTAATTAGTAATTATAGGTCACCATTCTTTATCCGGCCCAAGGCCACATCAATCCGCTGCTCCAGCTTTGCAATCAGCTCATGCCCAGGCACGACCACGTGGAGCTTAAAGCTGGCAGACTGAGGTGCCTGGCATACATAGAATAACCAAAATTTTTAAAAATCTGAAGGCTAGCCAAAATGCAACCACTTTTTCTCAATCATTTTTTAATTAAAAAACCCAAATTATTCTACACTTTCTCTCTCTCTCTCTCTCTCTCTCTCTCTCTCTCTCTCTCTCTCTCTCTCTCTCTCTCTCTCTGTCTCTCTCTCTCTCTCTCTCTCTCTCTCTCTCTCTCTCTCTCTCTCTATATATATATATATATATATATATATAAATAAAACAAAACAAATTATTTTTTATTTAAAAAGTCCAAAATCATTTTACAAAACACTTTTAGAACTTTTAGGAAACTAATTTAAAAATATGGATGAAAATAAGTCTGAGGAATATGTAAAATATCATGTGCGTTAAACAAAAGGGGCTTACAATTTCATATATATATATATATATATATGCCCTTCAATTTCTAGTTTTAGTTTTATTGGTATTGATATATACACACACACACACGTACACACACACACACAAAGTCAAGGTGAGCAAAAAGCTAAGAACAGGGTCCTTGTCAACTGGGGGCGGTGTCCTGCTTGCCCTTATCGAAGGGGGCGGTGTCCTGCTTGCCCTTATCGAAGGGGCTGGCCTCATGATCAACAGGGTCCTTGCCAACATGGCTTCAGAGGCTGCACAGTCAAGGTGAGCAAAAAGCTGAGAACAGGGTCCTTGTGAACTGGGAGCGGTGTCCTGCTGAGAACAGGGTCCTTGTCAACTGGGAGCAGTGTCCTGCTTGCCCTTATTGAAGGGGTTGGCCTCATGATCAACAGGGTCCTTGCCAACATGGCTTCAGAGGCGAAACTTCTTGATACCTGTGGAGGTGAAACCGGCAGCATGAAGGTGATAAGTTGATACCTGTGGAGGTAGAGCTCAAGGCGAACCTGACGTGATGAGATGACTGGAACAGCAGGCGGCCTGGAGGTGATGAAACGAATGGAACAGCAACAGGATGACTGGAATAGCAAGCAACTAATTGGACCCGGGAAGAGCGTCACGTCACAGGAGGAGTGGGTATTTTCAAATGAAAGCGTGAACTTCACGCTTGCGGGAGGAGTGGGTATTTTGAAATAGCCCCACCTCCTTTGCCCATGTGGAGGGAGGTGGGGTTGTCTCGTTAATCTTGTATATATATATATATATATATATATATATATATATATATATGTATGCATGTATGTATATGTGTGTGTATATGTGTGTGTGTATGAACGTATATATGTATAT
>NC_141096.1:31159452-31164452 GCF_041138505.1 Cibotium barometz | reverse complement strand
ATGCGCTCCAGGCTTGCGACTAGCACGGCTGAAAGGAGGCGGTAGTCCAACAGGGCAGCCATGCTGAAATTATGCAAGCGTGAACTTCACGCTTGTGGGAGGAGTGGGTATTTTGAAATAGCCCCACCTCCTTTGCCCATGTGGAGGGAGGTGGGGTTGTCGTTAATCTTGTATAGATGTTGGTGTGTGTTTGCAAGTGTGCATATCTCTATATGTTGCATTTGTGTCCATGCGTGCGAGTGTGTGTATGTGTGTTTGTATGCGTGTGTGCACGTATCATGTCCTGGTGTCTGTGTTGTGTGTGTGTCTGCATGAATATACATGTGTGCGTCGACATACATATAAATCTATTTATATACATGCTTATATACCTATAGATACACATACATACATAATATATATACGTGTGTGTATCTATAGGTATGTAAGCATGTATACAAAGATTTCATTCAAAGATGTGAGATGAGATCTTTTTAGATTCAAATTTAAAATTGCATTGATTGCATTGATTGCATTGGAAGGTGTGAGATTTGGCTCCTCCTCACGGTTGCAAGAGGAGTGGTTATTTTGAATTAGCCCCACCTCCTTTGCCCACGTGGAGGGAGGTGGGGTTGTGTTCACTCTTACATAAGTGTATCTTATATACAATGTCTTTTGTCTTCTCTTTTGCATACATATGTTTGTGATTGTGTGTGCACATACACACGCTATCTCTCTTCTCACACACACCCTCCCACATATAGAAACTCTCTCTCTCTCTCTCTCTCACACACACAGACACACACCCACATGTAAATATATACTATGCATAATATTATCTCTTCTCACACACACTCTCCCACATATAGAAACTCTCTCTCTCTCTCTCTCGCTCTCACACACACACAAACACCCACATGTAAATATATATTATCTATAATATTATGTTTTATTATATTTAGAGACGTATACCTATATATACATGTGCATTTATAAAATAAATAAACACATATACACATATATTTTTAATTAATATTAAATTTTAACACATGGGGATGCATGATGAGGTGTGTTCACTCTTAAATAAGTGTATCTTATATACAATGTCTTTTGTCTTCTCTTTTGCATATATATGTATGTGATTGTGTGTGCACATACACACATATGTGTGATTGTGTAATGTCTTCACGTGTGCATGTGTTGTGTAAGTGTCTTGATTGTGTGTATGTGTTAGTGTGTATTTGTTGTGTGTGTGTGTACATGGTTTGTATGTTTTTATATATGTGTATCCATAGCAAGTGTCTGCATGTACGTGTGTGTGAGCATGTGAATATACTTATGTGTACATCTGTGTGTGCACGTGCAGGTGCATATGTGTGCACGTGCAGGTGCAGGTGCATATGTGTGTGTGTGAGTGTGTGCATGTCCATGTGTGTGCACATTTACTTGTTTATGTGAGTGTATTTATGTGCTTGTGTGCATGTATACACATATGTGTATGTGCAAGCTTAAGTATCTGTGCAAGTTTGCATATCTCTATATGTTGCATGTGTGTCCATGTGTGCAAGTGTGTGTATGTGTGTTTGTATGCGTGTGTGCATGTATCATGTGCTTGTGTTTGTGTGTTATGTGTGTGTGTGTGTGTGTATGCATGAACATACATGTGTGTGCTTGTGTTTGTGTGTTATGTGTGTGTGTGTGTGTATGCATGAACATACATGTGTGTGCGTCGATATACATATAAATCTATTTATATATACATGCTTACATACCTATAGATACATACATAATATATATTCGTGTGTGTGTATGTATATTCTCTCTCTTACACATGCACATAATATATATGTTTGTGTGTGTATGTGCAAGCTTGAGTATGTGTGCAAGTGTGCATATCTCTATATGTTGCACGTCTGTCCATGCGTGCGAGTGTGTGTATGTGTGTTTATATGCGTGTGTGCACGTATCATGTGCTGGTGTCTGTGTGATGTGTGTGTGTGCATGAACATACATGTGTGTGCGTCAACATACATATAAATCTATTTATATATACATGCTTACATACCTATAGATACACATACATACATAATATATATACGTGTGTGTATCTATAGGTATGTAAGCATGTATACAAAGATTTCATTGAAAGATGTGAGATGAGATCTTCTTAGATTCAAATTCAAAATTGCATTGGAAGATCTGAGATTTGGCTCCTCCTCCTCACGCTTGCAAGAGGAGTGATTATTTTGAATTAGCCCCACCTCCTTTGCCCACCACGTGGAGGGAGGTGGGGTTGTGGTTAATCTTGTACTAGTATTGCACCCGCCCATTGTTGCGGCCGACCAAGGTTCCAGAAAATAACTATTCCCTCTCTACAACCATCTCTCTCTCTCTCTCTCTCTCTCTCTCTCTCACACACACACACACACACACACACACATGCACATGCACATGACCCTCTCCCTCTCTCTGTCACGTACACACACTTGCAAATGTTGAAACTCTCTCTCTCTCTCTCTCTCTCACATGCACACACATATACACACCTACTCTCTCTCTCTCTCTCTCTCTCTCTCTCTCTCTCTCACACACACACACACACACATGCACACACTCCCTCTCTCTTCTTACACTCTCCCACACATAGAAGCGCTCTCTCTGTCTCTCTCTCTCTCTCTTTCAATCTCTCTCTCTCTCTCTCTCACTTACACACTCTCTCTCTCTCTCTCTCTCACGCATACATACACATATGTAAATATATAGTATATACAATATTATGTTTTAGATACATAGACACATATACTTATACGTATATACATGTATTTAAAAATATAAATACAAACATCGACATAATTTAATTAATTTTGATTAAATTTTATGTGTGAAGATGGGTGATAAGTTGTGGTCACTTTTAAATATATAGATAGATATATCGTACACACATCTAAACACACACACACACACACACACACAAACATATATATATATATATATATATATATATATACATACATACATACATACATACATACATACATATGTACGTATGTATATATAAATGTAAATAAAAACACACACACATATGTATACACACATACACACATGTATACACACATATACATATATGTTTTCTATTTAATTTATATTTTATTAAAAGCTACTTTTTATTCTCTATCTCTCACTCTCTTTCTCTCTCTTTTCACCCTCCCTCATTACATCTCTCTCTCTCTCTCTCTCTCTCTCTCTCTCTCTCTCTCTCCAAGTTCGCCCCATCTCACTCTCTATCAAGCACATTCTACACATAGATGCAGATGTATGCACATGCATGCATATACTCTCTCTCTCTCTCTCTCTCTCTCACACACACACACACACACACATGTACACACCCCGCACATACACTAATCTAAACGCACATTCTCCCCTCCCACACAAACTATCTCCTACGTAGAAATTATTTGCCTCTCTCTCTCTCTCTCTCTCTCTCAACACATGTACACAACACTAATGAAAACACACACTATCTCCTCCCACACAATTTATCTCCTACATAGAACTCCTACATAGAAATTCTCAGCCTCTCTCTCTCTCTCTCTCTCTCTTTGTCTCTCTCTCATGCACACACACACACACACTCTCTCTCTCTCTCTCTCTTCACGCACTCTCTCTCTCTCTCTCTCTCTCTCTCTCTCTCACACACACACACACTTAAATAGATTTACACACATATATATAATTTGAATTAATTAAATTTTAATGGTAGGGATGAGTGGTAAATTGTGCTCACTCTCAAATAAATGCATCTTACATGTAATTTCTCTCTCTCTCTCTCTCCTCTCTCTCTCTCTCTCTCTCTCTCTCTCTCACACACACACACACACACACACATGTTCATGCACATGCACACCCTCTTTCTCTCACATACACATGCACACACTCTCAAATGTCGAAACTCTCTCTCTCTCTCTCTCTCTCTCTCTCTCTCTCTCTCTCTCTCTTACACACACACACACACACACATGTACACACATGCACATGTACTAATGCAAACACACACTCTTTCCCCCTACACACTCTTACACATAGACTTCCATGTCTCTCTCTCTCTCTCTCTCTCTCTCTCTCTCTCTCTCTCTCTCTCTCTCTCTCTGTGTCTCTCTCTCTCTCTCTCTGTCTCTCTCTCTCTCATATTAAATTTTAACACGTGGGGATGCATGATGAGGTGTGTTCACTCTTAAATAAGTGTATCTTATATACAATGTCTTTTGTCTTCTCTTTTACATACATATGTATGTGATTGTGTGTGCACATACACACGTATGTGTGATTGTGTAATGTCTTCACACGTGCATGTGTTGTGCAAGTGTCTTGATTATGTGTATGTGTTAGTGTGTATTTGTTGTGTGTGTGTGTGTACATTGTGTGTATGTTTTTATATATGTGTATCCATAGCCAGTTTCTGCATGTATGTGTGTGTGAGCATGTGAATATACTCGTGTGTACATCTATGTGTGTGCACGTGCAGGTGCATATGTGTCTGTGAGTGTGTGCATGTCCATGTGGGTGCACATGTACTTGTGTATGTGAGTGTATTTATGTGCTTGTGTGCATGTATACACATGTGTGTACGTGCAAGCTTGAGTATGTGTGCAAGTGTGCATATCTCTATATGTTGCATGTGTGTCCATGCATGTGAGTGTGTGTATGTGTGTTTGTATGCATGTGTGCATGTATCATGTGCTTGTGTCTGTGTATTATGTGTGTGTGTGTGTGTGTGCATGAACATACATGTGTGTGCATCGACATATATATAAATCTATTTATATATACATGCTTACATACCTATAGATACACATACATACATAATATATATACGTGTGTGTGTGTGTGTATGTATATTCTCTCTCTTACACATGCATATAATATATATGTTTGTGTGTGTATGTGTAAGCTTGAGTATGTGTTCAAGTGTGCATATCTCTTTATGTTGCATTTGTGTCCATGCATGCGAGTGTGTATAT
>NC_141096.1:31151952-31154452 GCF_041138505.1 Cibotium barometz | reverse complement strand
GTGTGTGTGTGTGTGTGTGTGTGTGCATGAACATACATGTGTGTGCGTCAACATACATATAAATCTATTTATATATACATGCTTACATACCTATAGATACACATACATACATAATATATATACGTGTGTGTAACTATAGGTATGTAAGCATGTATACAAAGATTTCATTCAAAGATGTGAGATGAGATCTTCTTAGATTCAAATTAAAAAGTGAATTGATTGCATTGGAAAATGTGAGATTTGGCTCCTGCCCTCATGCTTGCAAGAGGAGTGGTTATTTTGAATTAGCCCCACCTCCTTTGCCCACGTGGAGGGAGGTGGGGTTGTGTTCACTCTTAAATAGGTGTATCTTATATACAATGTCTTTTGTCTTCTCTTTTGCATACATACGTATGTGATTGTGTGTGCACATACACACCCTATCTCTCTTCTCACACACACTCTCCCACATATAGAAACTCTCTCTCTCTCTCTCTCTCTCTCTCTCTCTCTCTCTCTCTCTCTCTCTCGCGCACACACACACACACAGATACATTCATGCACACACACAAACACACGTCTTTCTCATGCACACGTGCACACACACACACACACACTTTCTCTCTCTCTCTCTCTCTCTCTCTCTCACAAACACACACCCACATGTAGATATATATTATCTATAATATTATGTTTTATTATATTTAGAGATGTATACCTATATATACATGTGCATTTATAAAATAAATAAACACATATACATATATATTTTTAATTAATATTAAATTTTAACACGTGGGGATGCATGATGAGGTCTGTTCACTCTTAAATAAGTGTATTTTATATACAATGTCATTTGTCTTCTCTTTTGCATACATATGTATGTGATTGTGTGTGCACATACACACGTATGTGTGATTGTGTAATGTCTCCACACGTGCATGTGTTGTGCAAGTGTCTTGATTGTGTTTATGTGTTAGTGTGTATTTGTTGTGTGTGTGTGTGTACATGGTGTGTATGTTTTTATATATGTGTATCCATAGCGAGTGTTTGCATGTACGTGTGTGTGAGCATGTGAATATACTCATGTGTACATCTATGTGTGTGCACGTGCAGGTGCACATGTGTGTGTGAGTGTGTGCATGTCCATGTGTGTGCACATGTACTTGTGTATGTGAGTATATTTATGTGCTTGTGTGCATGTATACACATGTGTGTATGTGCAAGCTTGAGTATGTGTGCAAGTGTGCATATCTCTATATGTTGCATGTGTGTCCATGTATGCGAGTGTGTGTCTGTGTGTTTGTATGCGTGTGTGCACGTATCATGTGCTTGTGTCTGTGTGTTATGTGTGTGTGTATGCATGAACATACATGTGTGTGCGTCGATATACATATAAATCTATCTATATATACATGCTTACATACCTATAGATACACATACATACATAATATATATACGTGTGTGTGTGTGTGTGTGTGTATTCTCTCTCTTACACATGCACATAATATATATGTTTGTGTGTGTATGTGCAAGCTTGAGTATGTGTGCAAGTGTGCATATCTCTATATGTTGCACGTGTGTCCATGCATGCGAGTGTGTGTATGTGTGTTTGTATGCATGTGTGCACGTATCATGTGCTGGTGTCCCTGTGTTGTGTGTGTGTGTGTGCATGAGCATACGTGTGTGCGTCAACATACATATAAATCTATTTATATATACATGCTTACATACCTATAAATACACATACATACATAATATATATACGTGTGTGTATCTATAGGTATGTAGGCATTTATACAAAGATTTCATTGAAAGATGTGAGATGAGATCTTCTTAGATTCAAATTCAAAATTGCATTGGAAGATGTGAGATTTGGCTCCTCCTCACGCTTGCAGGAGGAGTGATTATTTTGAATCAGCCCCACCTCCTTTGCCCACGTGGAGGGAGGTGGGGTTGTGGTTAATCTTGTACTAGTATTGCACCCGCGCATTGTTGCAGCCGACCAAGGTTCCAGAAAAGAACTATTCCCTCTCTACAACCATCTCTCTCTCTCTCTCTCTCTCTCTCTCTCTCACACACACACACACACACACACACACACACACATGCACATGCACATGACCCTCTCCCTCTCTCTGTCACGTACACACGCTTGCAAATGTTGAAACTCTCTCTCTCTCTCTCTCTCTCTCTCTCTCTCATGCACACACCTATACACACCTGCTCTCTCTCTCTCTCTCTCTCTCACACACACACACACACACACACATGCACACACACACACACATGCACACACTCCCTCTTTCTTCTTACACTCTCCCACATATAGAAGCACTCTCTCTCTCTCTCTCTCTCTCTCTCTCTCTCTCTCTCTCTCGTCAACACTTACACTCTCTCTCTCTCTCTCTCACGCATACATACACATATGTAAATATATAGTATATACAATATTATGTTTTAGATACATAGACACATATACTTATACATATATACATGTATTTAAAATTATAAATACAAA